>NC_056691.1:20588055-20909166 GCF_018350215.1 Panthera leo | reverse complement strand
GTGATTATGGAAGCTGAGAAGTCCCATGATCTGTCATCTATAAGTTGGAGACACAGAAGAGCCAGCGGTTTGGTTCTAGTCCAAGTCTGAAGGCCTGAGAACCAGGACAGCTGATGGTGTATGTTCCAGTTTGAATACAGAAGGGCACTAAAGTCCCGGCTCAAAAGCAGTAAGTCAGTGACATTTAATTCTCCCTTTTACTGCCTTTTGTGTTTTATTTAGACCTTCAACACATTGGGCAATACCTACCCACATTGAGGAAGGCAATCTGTTTTACTTAGCCTGCTGACTCAAATAATAATGTCATCCAGAAACACCCTCACAGACTCGCCTAGAAATAATATTTAACCAAATATCTGGGTGTCTTATGGCCCTGTCACGTCGACACATAAGATTAACTATCCCGTGCGCCAACTTACATGCTATAGCCCAAGGATTAGTATATATGGAACTTGCATCAAAGATGACTTTAAAATCACTGCTACCAAGTCAAGCTTTTTCACACTTGAGAGATTTCTTCTAATAACTCATTAGAACAACTATCAGCCAATACCATCCTTATACACCAAGGGAAGGGGAATCTACTATTTATAGATCAGCTGTTACATTTTGCCTTAAGTTATTTTGGAGTGAGTTAGTGGTCACCAAGCCACTAATAGTATCCTAAGGGTGTGGGGCTCCTGGGTGGCTCAGTCGGTTAAGCCTCCTACTTCAGCTCAGGTCACGAGCTGTCACCGTTGGTGAGTTCGAGCCCCGTGTTGGGCTCTGTGCTGACAGCTCGGAGCCTGGAGCCTAGTTTGGATTCTGTGTCTCCCTCTCTCTCTGTTACTCCCCCACTCGCACTCTGCGTCTCTCTCTCTCTCTCTCAAAAATAAATAAAGATTAAAAAAAAATTTTTTAAAGAAATTAAAAAAAAGTACCTTAAGGGTTCTGGTATGTCAAAGGCACACAGTGGGACCAGGTAGGCCATTTTTGTCAAGATTGCCAAACCTTACTTTAAACAGTAGAAAAAAAATCCACATACATAACAGAAAAAAGAAAGGTGCTTGCATAACCACAGTGCTGAAGGATAATAGGAGTGGGTGTAAGTAACTGAACGTACATTCTTGATACTTGTGTACACCAAAGACAGTCTAGAAGTAAGCTAAAAAAAAACTTGTCTGTCCTTCACATACTGAAAGATTCTTCAGACGCGACGATATGATGGCAGCTTTGTCAGGAGGAGGAGGAAACGGATGACTACAAATTCCTCACTAAGTGTCTAAAAACAGTGTTCAGAATTCCACCCATCAACCTGAGGAGATGAATAACTGAAATCACATTATACCTATATTTTCTGAAGTGAAAACTGTCAACATTACTGCCACAGACAATGTTCTGACTGAGCCGGAAGGAGATTTTTGGCAGTTCGCTATCTGTGGACTCGTATTTCCGCAGCTCTGGGGAAATGGCCTCAATACTTCAAGACCCAATACCTGCATTGTCAGGGAGAAATCGGGGTCAGAACGAGAGTCATTGATCTAGTACTTTCAAAGTTCTAGAAGAAAGACACATTACACAGTGTCAACAGATCTGATCAAGATAAAGGAACAGCTTTGATAGCAATAAACCTATGACTCATGTTATACACAGAGATTATGCTTTTTACGTGGATACTTATTCAACGTTCATTTATTTAACGTTTATTAAATACAACTCCATGCCCCGTTCCAGGTGCTGAAAATGTAACAGTGAACAAGCAAATCCCCTACCCTTTAGGAATTTATATTCACATGTAGTGTATTTGAGTGGGGACAGGGATGGGAGTGATATGGACATATAATGCGCAAGTAAAAAATAAGTACAATATTTCAGATTTGTAATAAGTGCTACAAAGGAGTAAACAGATCTGGCACAGAGATTAGTGGGATGGTAGCTGTTTAGAAGGGGTAGCAGGCAAGTCCTCTTTGAAGAGGTGGCCTTTGACCTCTGACATATGTCGCGTGTAGGTGCACTGGACCTGCTGTATATATACAAGGCTTTAGAGACTGTAGTTGATCTTACTGTAGTGAACTGACCAATGATAAGCTCGATGGACGAGGCAGCTGAAGCGGAATATTTTATCTGAGGAACTGAGGGCTGAGCCAGTCATTTCTTTGACCTTGCTTTTGGCTTTATGCATGTTTTATATGCGTATAGACAATTCTTTAGTGGCCATGTTTTAAATAGGAACTTAGAAAGTTTTGTGACCATGTTTCTTTTTTTTTCTTTACATACAGTGATTATGTTTTTCTACATGGAGAATTCAGTGACCAGATTTTATAGCTGTACACAGAGACCTGTGATTATTATGTGTGTATTCACAGAACTAAAAAAAATACAGGGTACCTGAGTTTACAAAGTACACACACACGCATGGTCTCCATTACTCTCCACAACACAATACCTCGCAGTATCCATGGATAGTTAGTATGAAGCACAGACAGATTCCATTAAACCGTCTCCAGAAGTGGGGAAGAGGCCGCATACACACCATTTAACTTTACATTTGCCCTCCTCCCACCAAACATGCCACGTTGTATGGATACCCCCTAAGTATTTTAGGAAAAGCACTCGGTGTGGAATAATATTCAGGCTGATATATAAAGAGCTATATGACAAAGACATGTAATACCAGGGGCGCAAACGAATCTAAACATCAGGAATGTTTTTATTCCGAGTTGGCGGTAACTGGTAACTTTATTTTGTAGTGTAATGAGTCTTGAGCTCAGAGAGATAACGCCTTCCTCAGATAAACTTTAGCAGAAGAGTACTGCTGAGATTTTCACTGGAAGGTTTGCAATCTAAGTGAGTAAACAATCTGCCTGAATACTAATACTGTGCAAAACATCAGTTACTAAAATTTAGCACGTTGAGAATACCACCCATTTTTTAAAATGGGAAAATCTCTATCAATTTTTTTTGTCTCTCTCCGGTGACTCAACATGCCTCAGGAACTTTTCCTCAGATAGTCTCAGAATGATGCCCCTCTAGGCTGAGATTAAGCATGGCACATTTGTTAAAAAATGTTCAGTCTGCTTCCTGTAGGCACAGTGTGGAAGCACGCCGAGCGAGTGTTCACTGCGCTCTGTCTTCTGGGTTAAAATCCCTCTCCCCTCGACTAGCTTTCCATCTTCACACTCTCAGGTATTTAGTGACCTGGTGCTTTCTCTCCTCTGCCTGACTTATCAAAACATTCTCGGGACACTCTCTGACATTCATTAATCCTAAAGTACAACTGACCAATCACAGCTTGAAGCATTTACCCTCCAGTGGACACGTATGCTTTCATAAGGATCCAAACCATGCGCCAACAGTAACATTTTAGATACAGTGAAGGCCAAACAGTGGGAACCTCTGAAATTATGGCAGGCAGTTTTAGAATCTACTCATTTCTGATGTCACCTGCTCCTGAGCAATTGAAGACAGGACTCTCCGTAAATGGTCAGAAGCACTTAACGGTCTTACTTTTCGCTGATGAACAAAATAAAATGTATGTCTCCTAGCTTTTCTCCCAGTATTAGCTTTCTTCTCTACCTCATGACCATGCAAGTTCTGACACGCACCGAAGTAATTAAATGCCACGAAGCATCTTCAAATTTTGTTCGAGCTCAGCCAAATTCATATCTTCTTCTACACCTCTTAGTAGGTGTGGAGCCAGAGCCCAGAGAAAGATTGGATACATTTGTCCCTTCAAAAAAGATGAGCTAGGCAGCATGGATAAAAAGTTCCTTCCTGCACAGGGCCATCTCCACAGCCATAGTCTACGTGGGGACTTCTCCCTGCCGATTTTATCCTTTGGTTAAAATAAATGAGAAAGGAAACCTGAGGATAAAAGGAGGAACAGTATGAACGATAACAACAGGAGACACAGTGGTAAACATTTAACGACCACTATTTCATAGAATCCTCCCAATGAACCTGTGAGGTAGATGTCATTAGACCTATACGTGGCTTACAGTTGTGGAAATAGAGGCATAAGCTAGGTATTCTATTTGCCCCTGATCAAATAGGTAGGCAGCAGATGATGGGATTTCAATCTGTCTCTCCAGCTTCTTCATATGGGCTGAGGAAGCAAGGATTGCTGGAAAGAGATAATATTTTTGCCGGGCGTTCCCAAGTGGGTGCTTTGCCCCCATGACCTCAGATACAACTTTCCGTTCTGGTTGCTTTCTTAAAGTGATTTCGTAATGAAGATAGTGCCCTGGATGGTGAAGATGAGGGGGAAGATGATGGTAACCATGCTTCTTTTTCTTCCCTGCCCCTTACTTTTTGTTTCCTGAGCATCTTGCTCATCTTTTTTGGTTAGTAGTTGTCATAATACATATTCACTTACCACCAAGGTAATTATGAATTCCTTGAGAGCAAGGACCAAAATTTTATTTCCTTCCTTCTTTCCTCCCTTATTTTTTCTCCTTCTTAATATTGTCCTTTCCTCCCATCCTTCCTTCCCCCCCCCCGCCCCCCCACTTTTTTTTCTTCTAGGAAGATTTCTATAAATCTATGATGGGCACTCAACTCCAGAGCCAATGGGTTTTTAATGGTAATCGCAAACCCAAACCTCACTGTTTGCACTGTACTCTGATTCTTTTTGTTCCACTAAAAGGTCCTTGGATTACGGCTTTCATGATGGTTAATATGCCACCCACTGACCTCTGCTAAATTCTGTCTTGAATATTTTAGAGTCTTTTACTCTAAATGGAGTAGCACTTGATAGAATTAGGATTATTTATATTTCTTATATTTGATATATAAAATCTGTATAATTTAACATGTGTTAAAGGTTAAAATTGTCAAAAAAAAAAAAAAAAAGACTCAGAATATTCCTGGGGCAAAGTCACTGGCAGGATTTTGACCCTGAAGGGAACCTTCAGGTGTTGATTGATTGGTGTTGTAAATGCACAGGAAGGACCTACGGGGGAAGATGAGATTACCAGGTATGTATGATAAGTGCAAACAATTTCAAATTATTCCTTTCAGTAATGGTTCCCACTGTCCAAACTGGGAAAGATGTATGGCAATATAGAGAAGAATTTGACCTATTAAAACTTCTCTGACAGCTTATTCCTGTGAGATGTATGAGAGATGACTTATTATCTAGTCCCATGACTCTACTGGGAACCTACCATACTTTCCTAATAACCACAAGGAAGCCAAAAGCATTTATTTAGGGTATGGAAATGGTGGGAGAAGTGTCTTCTGGTTCCATTTGCACATATACAGTCATTCATTTAAAGGAAATAGACAATGGGTGCTTGGTTAGCTCAGTTGGTAGAGCATGTGGCTCTTGGTTTTGGTGTCATGAGTTCAAGCCCCACATTGGGGATAGAGTTTACTTAAAAAACAAAAAAATATTGGGGCGCCTGGGTGGCTCAGCCAGTTAAGTATCCGACTTAGGCTCAGGTCATGATCTCACAGTTCGTGAGTTCAGGCCCCACATCGGGCTCTGGGCTGACAGCTCAGAGCCTGGAGCCTGCTTAGGATGTGTCTCCCTCTCTCTCTCTGCCCCTCCCCCGCTCGTGTTCTGTCTCTGTCTCTCAAAAATAAATAAAAAAATTTTTAAAAAATTAAAAAAAAACAAAAAAATGTAAAGAAAGTAAATAAGAAATGACAATACAGGATGATTTGTACTTTGCTCAGGATAAGCAAAGGGTTCAATACACATACGATGCACATGTAATTCACTTGTGGGTGGGGTGATTAATGAAAGCTTCTGGAAGAGGCAACATTTTAGCTAAGTTCTGAGGATAATGTAGGAATGGAGAAATGAGGGTGAGAAATATGCACCAGGCTTTGAAATAAGATTCTCATCTTTCCTCATTTATAGGTGAGAAATTGAGGAACAGATATATTCTGTCATGTGTCCAAGATCCCATAAATAGTAAGGGGCATTTGAAGATAGGTAGTCTTCTGTTAGAGCCCTCGTGCTTAACTGCCACACTCTATTACACTAGAATGTAACTAATGGAACAAGGTCCCTGTGAGAGGGAATGCTTGTGATCCAGGGCACAGATCAGAAGGTTAGCTTTACATAGGAGGAGGGAAGCACCTAAGAGGTGAAGAGGAAAAATGAGAGCAGGTACAGGAAGTTCACAGATGGAGACAGACAGGAATCTGACAGAATTCCCAGTGGAGAGTTTCTATTCCCTTTAGGCAAACAAGAGGCAAAGTCCAGTTTGAGAGTGAAGAGATGGTAAGAATTTGAGAATAGAGAAAGCTTTAAATAGAAACTTTGGGAAATGAAATATTGACCAACCAGAAAAAATGAAGGGATTCCCAGGCATGCATGAGTTTTAATTTTGAGATTGGAGACCACAGATCTACTGTGGTACCAATCTTTGCGCTTATGGAATTAACTCCAGCAGAGGTCAGTACCCTGCCTTGGGCCCTAGGGTGATGGTTTTAATGACTGGTTGGATTTTTTGTTTGCTTGTTTGTTTCATACATATTGAAAGGATGTGAACACAGGGAAATTTGGACTATTTGGAAATGTATCGTGGAGGCAACCATGGGGTTGGGCTGGACAGGGATGGAAGTGCAGACAGGAAGGAGTGACAGGAGAAAGAGGAGAGGACCAAAGATCACAAACCTCATTAAGGTCTAAATATCTGTGGTTAAGTGAGCAAGAAAGCTGGAAAGATAGGAGGTGGTCAGAGATAGGATATTTGAAATGCCAATTTCCATTGTAGGACAGTCTTGATAATGACAAGGTCCAAGGTGTGGTCATGGATCCCAGTGACTGAAGTGGGGGTGAGTGGTGGAGAGCAAGCTCAATTCAATTGGAATTGGAATTGAGGAAACCAGGGAAGAACTGAGACATTAGGTTGTAAAAAAAAAAAAAAAAAAAAGCGTCCTCCATAGGGAACTGAACACACGCTGGATATTGAGAGAGCTGAGAATAGGAGAAAGACTATAAATTCAAATCTTAACCAACTGTGGGTAGTGGCTATGAATTTTGTAGATGAGTTTGAAAGGAGAAGAGGATGAAAGAAAGCATTTTTGGCACACAGTCAGTTGCCAAGAAATGTTTGTAGAAGTGAACTGAGAAGGAGTATGAAGGAGTGGTCTCAAATGATCTGAGAAGAAGAAAGAAAGTCAGAATGCAGGAAAGACCAGCATCAATGGGCGACTAATTTAGAGAACAGATGAAAGGGCAGGCCATTTGTTAATCATTTCCTCCTGGTTCTGCTTTATTGCCTTTCAGTGCATTTTAAACAGAGATTAGAGAGTGCAAAGGTATTCCTTTCTCATCACAGGAAATCTTGAAGAAACAAGTCTTATCAGCGTCTTCCAAACTTGGGGCCTAATCTCATTCAGGACTTGACAGCAACAACCAATGCATATAGCATCAGGCACAGTTCAGAGTGCGTTAAGCTTTTTAACCCATTTGAAATCTCCTCAAAGATGAAGCCATTCGATTCAGGTACTGATGTGGTAAAATCAAGGAAAATACACACTCCTATTGACCAGAGGTTCGTGGCTCTTTTCAACCATGATACACAAAATGTTTATAGGTATAACACACCCGCATACTAAGAGTTTGATAGTTCAGAGACGTCAGTTAAGACTTTCTGGAGCTACATTTCAGGTAGCTTCCCACAAAGATTCTTGTGTGGAAAAGAGTAGAGGTGGGGGTGGGGTGCTATTATCAATGGCTTCCTGGTTACCTGTATGGTGACCTACTTCACTCCTTCCACGGGAAATGTGGATGACAAAGACTGATGTTACTAGGGGAATGACTTTGAATTTTGTCGAATTCAGAATAAATGAACTATTTATACATTTTGGTGCATTAGCTCTTATCAGAAATATCACTCTATACCGTCCCTTCCCCCCCCCCCCCCCAACCGATAGCAACTCATCCACGTGTCTGTCACGCGCTGGGGTCGTGGTAAGAACATCTGCCTTAAATCATCAATACACAATACTTCTGTTTGCGCATACCTCTTCTGACCTTTTTTCTCAAAAGGATAGGGATAGAGCAGGCACATAAAAACACTCTCCTCGTGTCCTCTGAGGCATTCAGCGACAGCACTCTTACTCTTGTTCTCTCTCCATAAAAGTAATTAAATATATGGCAGATGGAGTTAATAGGTGGAAGCCTTCATGGCAACTGAGACCTTTTTGGTTCATTTTCCTGTGAAAATAAGTGACTTTTTCCCAACTTCATCCCTGTCAGATGCCAAAACTTGTTTTCAGTACTCTGTGTTGCTTTCTCGGACATCTTTGCACTGGCTGAGAAGGTTTATCAGTTTCTTTCTTAAATATCAGGTTATAATGGTGGGGTTGTAGGGGGCACTGGAGCTGCGGGGTGGGGCAGGGTGAGGAATGGGGATTTGGGGCACAAAACGTCTGCTCTTCTCTTTGTCTCCGATGGGGACTGTGTGTACAGCTTCTCTTCGTGTTATGTCTTCTCCAATCAGGACGCTGGCCAGGTTGATTCTTCCCTCTCTTCTGTCTTAATCAAACAGTGAATCAAATGGGGATGTTAATGTAAACATGGTCTTCTTATTTCATTTCAGCACTGGAGGTGTCTCTTGGCAACGCAGGGTCCTGGCGCCCTGATAGACTGAAAAACCAATGTTTATAAACCATTCTTTTCTCTAGACTTGCATAATGGAGCAGAGGTTTTCTGTTATCAGCTCACAAAGTAGACAGCCCTCTTCCTTCTTTAGCCTTTCAAATGATTTGCATTTAGAAATGGAAATTTCCTCCAGGGCCAGGACTAGAAACCAATAAAGTTCTGTTTTCTTTTTCTCTTTCTCTTTCTTTCTCTTTCTCTTTCTTTCTTTCTTTCTTTCTTTCTTTCTTTCTTTCTTTCCTTCTTTCTTTCCTCAGTCCTTCCAACCTTCCTTTATTTTTCTGTCAGGAAAGGGATCCTTTCTTCAAGGGGGATGGTTGTGGGATGTCAATATATTTAACTGATCAACACCAAACTGCTGTAACTGAAATTGAGGTGAGGGACCTCGAAGCTACCCACTAGATATGCCTGTCCCTTCACCTTCCCAGTGTTCCCTGATACATCAGCATGGAACCCATGACTCAGTGGAATGTGCCATGAGAACAACTCTTCTCATCTCTTCTGGCAATTCAACAATGTGGACCACATTCTGTTCATAGCAGAGTTGCCTTTGCAGACTCCCCCTGTCCCCTCTTCCTCCTGGTAGCCCCTGCAGGCCCCTGCTCACTTTTAAAATGCAAACATGGGGGCACCTGGGTGGCTCAGACCTCGGTTAAGCATCAGACTGGCTCAGGTCACAATCTCCTGGTTCATGAGTTCAAGCCCTGCGTTGGGCTCTGTGCTGACAGCACAGAGCCTGGAACCTGCTTCGGATCCTGTGTCTCCCTCTCTCTCTGCCTTTCTTCCACTTGCGCTCTGTCTCACTGTCTCTCAAAAATAAATAAACATTAAAAAAAAAAAAAAGCAAACACCATGACTGTCAGTAGATTTGGGAACAAGATGACTCGGATGTCTACTAAAGTCTGAGAATTGCTGAAAATGTGTTAGTGCCTTAAGGAAATTTGACCCAACAACTCCTGGAGAAAATGTCCCAAACAAAAGAGATAGGTATTTTTGTCCAACGATGTGTTTATCACCATATGTGCCAACGATGTGTTTATCACCATAGCAGAGATTCCTGGGACTACAGTTAGTGGCACAGTTCCTTAAGAAGAGCCATTTTTCTAACATACTTTCATATCACGGTCAAATTAACACAGGAGATCTGAAAACGCTAAGAAAAGCATATAAAGAAAACAGTAAGAGTCATACATACTCTCACCAAGCAGTAAGAATTACTGATTATTTCCTTGTAGTCTTATAAGATGGATTTCTAGTGGTAGACATTTAAGCGAGGTGGCATTTGAAGAAGGCATTCAGGATAGTGGTTTTTTTCTGGTACCTTTCAAATCCTGTTAATGAGGAGGCTACTTCTGACACGCAGTCAACATCTGTGAATCTTCCAAGCTGTTTCCTCAGTCTTCTCTTCAAATTTAGTTTGTTCCATTCAAATAATTTTTGTGGCAGCCATCGTTGTGCGTTTAATTAATAATCAGACAATGGTGAGCTCTCTCTTGCGGTTATATTTCCTATCAAAAATTGCACGAAGTCTGTATGTGCTATAAATAGTACCTACATATACATTTGTATGCATAAACACACTCAGAACTCTGGCAGTGAGTCCACCTAAATGATTTCTCAGCCAACGCATTGCAGAGTTAGTCATATTTCCTCAGTGACTTTCTGGTGCTCAAGAAGAAAAGTGGAAAAAAAAAAGATGTATATACATACATTGATTACATGCACCTTGCACACCTAATGCATGGAATCAATACATTCTTTACAATGAATGCCGACGTCCTGGCAGAAAAATGAAATCTGCTTCATCAGCCACTGACTCTGATTTAAACTTTGGGAAACTTCATCTTACCCTTCTGTACGTCAGTTTCCCCTCCTAGTTTTAAATGCGTTCTGACTACACCGATATTTTTTCAGTTTTATTGAGGCATAATTAACAAATAAAATTAGAAGACATTTAAAGTGCACATTGTGATGAATTGATATATGTATACGTTGTGAAAGGACTCCCCTCATCTAGTTAATTAACACATTCATCACTTCACATATTTAACACATAAATTAACACATAATTTCACATATTTAACTTTTTTTGGTGAGAATATTTAAATTCTACCCTCTCAGCAAATTTCAGTTGTATAATACAAAGTCATCAACTAAAGTCGCCAAGTTTCACATTAGCTCCTCAGACCTTATTCATCTAATAAGTTGAAAGTTTGTACCATTACCAACCTCTCCCTATTTCCCCCACCCCTCCAAGCCCCTGACAACCACTTTTCTACTTTCTGTTTCTATGGGTTTGACTTTTCTTAGATTCCACATATAAGTGATGCCATTTAGTATTTATTTTTCTCTGTCTGGCTTATTTTACTCAGCATAATCCCCTCAAGGTCTATCCATGTTGTCACTAATGGCAGCATTTCCTTTTTTCTATGAATAATATTCCATGGTATGTATGTGTGTGTATGCATGTATGTAGTAGGCAGATTAATCGATCAGTCGATTGATATATCTCTCCCACATTTTCTTCATCCATTCATTCATTGACGAATGTTTAGATTGTTTCCATATCTTGGTTATTGTGAATAAGGCTGCAATGAACATGGGAGTGCACATATCTCTTTGATGCCCTGTCTTCGTTTCCTTTGAATATATACCCAGAAGTGGGATTGCTGGATCGTATGGTTTAACTACACTGATAATATTAAGAAGAGTCCAGATTCTCCTCATTGACTACAAAGCTCCGGGGGTAGGAATGGACTGTATGTGTAATTGAATCTCCGGTTCGGCAAGAATATTTGTAAGTAAGAGTCTGTAACATCATGTACACAACACATCCAGCTCACAGGCATGTGGTATGAATTTGTAATATGGCTACAGACACTGATGCAACAGAGGGAGATGAAGGTCAGTATTAAAATTTAGTGTTTCTCTGCTTTCACAGTGGCTTATGAAACTCTATGTTAAGGGACACACATACCCACAATCAGTATAACTGCATTTGACTGTTCATTATGCTTTATCTGCATAACTACTCACGTTATTCCTCCTTCCCTCTAGTCCTCCTTTTCCTCTTCCTGTTCCTCCACCTCCTAGAGGTCTGGGATTGTGGTGAGCCACCTGAACTGTCCCCTAGCTTTGCTCCCGATACTGGCCATAAGGAGATCTACATTGTGTCTCAGTCATTACACTAAAGATAGATGTCAGGTTTCTTAGCAGGTCTTTTCTCCTATTCTCAAAGAGAAACAGGAGATTGACTGGCAGTTTCGTTTCTACACAACAGCAATTGTAAAGTTAACCCTTCCCTCTGCTTCTTTTCACGGGTCTCCATAGAGTACACTTTTGTCACCATTCTCTTGGGGGAATTTTGTGCCCTACATTTGTTTATATAAATGCATTCATTTTCTCCCATCTCTCCCTCCTTCATATTTTTAATAGCAAATTATCAAACCACAGCCAACTATTGCCCTTCAGGGGCATATGAAGACCCACATCTATGCAGCATGAAGGGTAATTTAGTTTTACAGATATTTCTTACTTATTGAATCCATCATAGACATTTTTCATCTCTGTATCTTTATTGCCAAGATTAAACCTTATTCACCACTCTGGAAATAGATAAATAATGGAACAGATTTAAAAAAAATCTTCAAAATTCTTTAACACAATATGGATTGGAAAAATTTGGAGAGGCAGAGATAAGAAGCGAGAAACCCCAATAGATATTTGTGGTTTTTTCAGATTGACAGAACACATCATTTATATTTATAACACTACTCTATTTGCCATAAAATACTAGATGCTATCATGAGATGAGCTCAAAAATGTACGAGCAGAAGGAAAGTTCACAAGGAAAATGCACATGTGAAAATTCATTATTGGGTTGAAAGATAGTTTAATTATGATATATTACATTTTATTAACACCTCTATCTGGGGATATGGATGTGGAATTTCCTTCCTGAGTTTTCTACTTATTTTGGGTGGCTGAATGGAAAGCGTGGGATGTAACCTTTTATGTCTTTCTTCCATAGTGGATTTATTCCTCTGCTTCACCAAGAAAGAACTAAAGGAATAACATTACGGTAATAATGTAGGGGCTCTGTCTGGGATGGCCATAGCCTGGCTCAATTGAGTCTCTTAACTGTTTTGGGATTTACAAGGCAACTCCATCATCACTCCCTGAGACCTGCCCTGAGCGGTGGCTAGAATCTGCTGGAGTTGCAGAGGAACAAAGGTTAAATAAGATTAGATCTTCCTCATCAGGGATGTCACAAACACACAAAGTAACACAAGTTAAGATGCATCTTGGGCTTAGTAATGGAAATATCAAAAAAGTACAATGCAAAAATTGGAGAGGGTGGTGTAAAGATGGGGAGGGTGGGTTTTTGTGGTTGTTGTTGTTGTTTGTTTAGTTCTTCTCTAATTTAACACTCTGAGAGAAATTGGGTTAACTATATAGCTTAAAATAATCACATGGCATTTTCCCTTGAAGGCGGAAAATGCCACTGATTTTGACTTCAGAGGAAAAGAGGCTGGAGTAAGAAAAAGAAAAAGGAGAAAGAAACAGAAACACGTCTTCTTTGTTGGCTCCAGGAAAGTTTTTTAGTTCCTTTTCAGGCTTTCAGAAAAAATGCTGGTGACCCGGAAGACCCAGTCGGGGACAGGCCCGTGGGACGTAGGGCAGTGGGGCAGGACCCATCTTCTAGGCCCCACTGGCTGCTCCCCCATCCCCCGGCCCCACAGCAAGAGGAGGAGCTCCTTCAGAAGCACAGACAAACCCTCACGTCTCCAGCAGGCCCGCTTCTGTTTTCAAAGCACGACTAATTTGGAAAATCTGACAATTATCCCAACTGTATTTTCAGTGTGGGCTGAGATGAAGACTGTAGTTATCTTAACAGAGCCGCATCTGTGTTTCAAATTCTACCTTGTGTGGAGGCTCTTTCAGTACACCTCCTGAACAAATAAAGGGACTGAGTGATTTTCGGTGTCCTCTCTCTCTCTCTCTCTTTTTCTTTTCTTTTGATATCCTCCACCAAGGCCTTTTCTTGTTAATTTTGTCGGCTAGTTGCTACTTAAAGCCGGCTTCCACAGAGATGTATTTGCAGGTCGGCCTCATCAAACATTCATTGTTCAAACTGTGACAGCTGGTAGCAGGCGTACATATTCTTTCCTTGTTTGGTTTTCTGATAAAACCTGTCAAGTGCTGGTTGACTATAACTGAATTTGTCACCCTCTCAGCAAGGTTATACCTCTTCTTACTAGGAAATAAAACAATAAGACAACATTTCTAACCCCTCTTTGCTACCCCTCCCGGTTGGACGAGTCAACAGATGAAGGGAAAGGTTTCAACTAGACCACCACCACCAAGATGCATCGTTGAAGCCAAATTCTCACACACCTAAAAACCTAAGGATCACTCTTGGGAGCACAACAGAAGATGGTGCTCAGGAGAAAACGATAGATGCAGAGAAGGTCACAGAACGAGAGTCCTGGGCTTGCATGCGGCTCAAACTGAATATCTGAAATCTGTCAGTTGGGGCAACGCATCATTCCAACCAGGGGCTTGGTGACTGCAGGCCTTCTCTCTGGATTTTTTTTCAACATTTCAAAGTCGATTTTTGGTACGGTGAGGGCAGATGTCCCAAAGAAAACTGATAAAAGCTATCTCCTACAGGTTGTACAGCTTCTAGAGATGAGAGCCTATGATGGCGTTTGAATTTCACATACATTTATTTATTTATTTGTTTGTTTGTTTTCCAATGTTTATTTTTGAGAGACAGAGTGCAAGTGGGGGAGGGGCAGAGAGAGAGGGAGACACAGAATCTGAAGCAGGCTCCGGGCTCTGAGCTGTCAGCACAGAGTCCAATGTGGGGCTCGAACTCACAGACTGCAAGATCATGACCTGAGCCAAAGTAGGACACTTAACTGACTGGGCCACCCCAGCATCCCTGAATTTCACTTGTAGATGGAAGAAGGGGATGAAACGTTTCAGTGGGCTAGTCATCTTTTAGCAGCTACCAGGCAGATGTGGAAGAGAATTCTGCCTGCCTCACACAGAAGTTACATCACCAACTATATCAGTCTGTTAGCTGGGCTTCTTTAAGCTTTTGATGCCTCCCGGCTCCCTCCCCACCTCTCCCTTTCTTCCTGCACATTCTACTGCAAGTTTTATACTGGAATTTTAGCTGCACCTAACTTCAAGGTTGAAAGCTGGAAAAAAATGGGGAACTTGCCCTGTGCAGATCTCTTCTTCCAAGTGTTGACTTCCTTCAGAAGCCAAACGCTTGTTCATTGTGCAATGCTTTCAGGTAGTTGAATTTCTTAGTTTGAGCAGAGTTTGTAGCTCTTGCCTAGGAGAGGGAGTAGTTAGGTGTCGGTCTGGAGGGAACTTAGTCATGCTCAAAGTGAAACTCCACTTTCACCATTCTTACTACTCACTCTGACATATTTATTATACAGAGGGCTTCAGGGGGTCAACAATTTACCTGATATTGACCTGAATTGTCAAACTATGTTTACATAGTGAATTTCTTCCAGTTGCTTAAATATCTCCTTTTATTCTGGCTACTCAGTGTTTTATTCCAACAATGTAATAGAAATGATTGAAAATATAAATAATACCCTATAAATTGTTTCACAGAGTTCTTTCTTACAAACTGTGATTTTCTCCAACATAAAATATGAGTTTAGAGATTATGTGAGGAAAAAAAAAAGTGGAAAACATCTGTCTTCTCTTGTAGCAAATTCGCTTTGGTTGTTGATTCAACAGCCATTCTGCAAATTGAAGAATTTTGTTCCTTTCATTTTATTTAAATTGTTTATGTGTAAAAGGATGTGTTTAGTGGTCCCTTAAAAAACAGATTAAGGATATATCATTTTTCAATTTAAAGAAAAAGTTTTCTTAGCTTTATACAGAGTTTTCAAAGACACAGATTTTTGAGGGTTTCTTTTTTTATTTGTACTTTTAAATATTAGAAACATTTATGGTCATAATTATTTTGGGTAAACATTACTTTGTGAACCCTAAAGAGTAATACTCATTCGGAAACCACTTTCCTCCACTGAGCCGCTAATGTGTCAAGTGGGGTGAGAGGTTCAAAATTTACAAAAAGGAAATTATTGTGCTCTCCTATAATCATCTTATTACCCCCCACAGAATCACCCTTCCTGGGCTGCTTGCTCTACATGAAGGCTAATTTTTTTTTTTTTTTTAACCAACACTGCACATAGAGCTGTCAAAGAGGTACATTTTATTCTTTCTTTCATTTTTTTCCCCAAATGTTTATTTATTTTTGAGAGAGAGATAGAGACAGAACAAGAGCAGGGGAGGGGCATACAGAGGGAGACACAGAATCTGAAGCAGGCTCCAGACTCTGAGCTGTCAGCACGGAGCCCTAGGTGGGACTCGAGTCCACGAACTGTGAAATCATGACCTGAGCCGAAGTCGGAGGCTTAACTGACTGAGCCACCCGGCTGCCCCTGAGCAGGTACATTTCTTAATCCTTAAAGTGCTCACTGTCTTCTGGCTACTTTCTCAAATTAGGGAGTAAATACTCATATTGGAGTCAGTTTAATCTCTGTAGCATTGAGCTGGTTGGGGAAAAAGGGTAGGCATTTTTGTTAAGTTTATTTACTTTTGAGAAAGAGAGAGAGAAGGAGCAGGGGCGGGGCAGAGGGAGAGGGGATAGAGGATGCAAAGCAAGCTCTGTGCCCCATGCGGGTTCGAACTCATGAACCGTGAGATCATGACCTGAGCTGAAGTCGGAGGCTTAACCGACTGAGCCACCCAGGCGCCCCAAGCAGGCATTTTTTTTAATCTTTCAGAAGCTTTCAGTTTTCTGGTCCCTCCCCTTCAAATGCTAGACTTATTCCTTATTCTGGCCCCTTCCCTGCATGGCATACTAACTCTTGAATCCACTGCAATCTGTCTTCCTCCTCTTCTATGATCTAAGAACAGGTAAATTGAGCATGGCTCCTTAGAGCATATTGACTACAGCAGATTCTCATTATTGGAAGATTTCCTATTTGCCCTGGTTGCTGAAATTTATTTCAAGTCCCAAATCATACTTGTGGCACGGACATGCACGACATACACGTTTGGCTTGGCATATATGTTCCCAGCTGAGGTCATATGAAGACAATGCTCAGCTTTCTTGTTTCAACTCTCATACTGAAAACAAGTGTCCTTTACACAGTCAATTTAGTGCCATATTTGTGTGTGTGGGTTTGCATTTTTGTGCTTCTTGTTGGTCATTTTCCCTGTTTAAAATGGCCCTAAAGCATATTGCCGAAGCACTATCTAATGTGTAAGAGCAAGAAGACTATAATGTGCCTTATGAAAAAAATGTGTTCTTCTAGGCATAAGATAAAGAGCTGTTGGCCATGCATTCGATGGTAGTAAATCAACAATATATATTACATAAGATGTCTTTGAATAGAAACACACATAAAACAATGTGCAGTTATCAACTAATGAAAATATTACAGCCAGAGGCTCACAGGAACCTAACCTTGTACTTCCCCTAGGAGCAAAGGCTCAGTGTTGTCCAATTCAGTGTGGTGACTTAATAGACTATAACTACGGTGAGTAACCAGAATCAACTGTACTCCTTGGTAGGTGTCTTTTCCTTAACCTACCCTTTAAACTTACAACCCTTTAATTGCTGTAATCTTAGAGGACAGATAGAACATTGCAGGTCAAAGCAGAAATCTGATCATGTAGGACTTGAGGTATGAACCGAAGAAGAGACAGGATTTGGACAGGCAGAGAAGAAGAAGGTGGAAGCATGGCATGAGAAAGGAGGCCGAGGTGGAAATGTACAGGCACGTGTGAGAGAACATGAGGGAAAAAAATAAGAAGGCCAGTAGATCCCGCAAAGAGAGCACACAGTGAGGATGGCTAGTAAATAAGCTTGGAAAGGAAGGGAGGTTCATGTTAAGTGAATAGCATTGAAGGACAGCTTAAACAAAGAAAAAAAATCCCAAGAAAAGAGACAAAAATATTTGTTCTCCGGGGAGTGTTTCTTATTTCCCGGATCATACCCACACTGCCCATACACATACACACACAAGTGTGATGGAAAAGCATTACAACAAATGAGTGTATATCAAATAGGCTGTAAATTTTTATTTGCTGAGTATAATGGCAATTTCCCAAGGAACTGGACATTCACAAAGTCTGAAGTTTAAGCTTAACCATTTATTATTTGCTCAAATTAAGAAAAGCTCTCTTAAAATAAAACTGAAATAAAAATAGTTTTTATAATCGACACATGTCAAGATGATGTTTAATCAGGGGCGCCTGGGTGGCTCAGTCTGTTAAGCATCAGACTCTTGATTTCTGCTCAGGTCATGATCTCACTGTTCGTGAGACCCAGCCCCATGTAGGGTTTCATGCTGTCAGCAAGGAGCCTGCTTGAGATTCTTTGTCTCCCTCTCTCTCTGCCCTTCCCCTGCTCTCAAAAATACATAAATAAACTTTTTTTTTTAAAGGTAATTTGAAATCATACTACTGGGAGATGAGAAATAAAAACAAACAAACAAAAAGCAACAAACACCACTTAATCGCTGACATCAGCCCCTGATAATTTGTCTCGGGAGTTCTGTGTTAGTGAAAATGGGGGAGGGTTATATTGGAAGTGTTTTTACCAATTGACTAAAGCAGCACTTACTTCCGTAAATACCAGATCACATAATCTGCACAGTCTCCAAAGACTTTAACGCACTCAGAAATGGCTTGCACATCCCATGCTTTTGTCACATGAGACAGGTGATGTGCTATGAATGCGGCACCATTTTGGTATGAAAACTGCCACTTACTGGGAGTATATTTGTAATAAAAAGGGCTTTTCCCACATGAAAGCACATCTTTAAAGTTCCATTTCTCCCCAAATGTAGATGCACTGGGGGTCTCATATGTGCTCTTCACAGTTGAATTACTCTATATTGTATTTACTCAGGAAAATCCCAGGTGTTCTCCTTCCCCTACCCTTTCCAATTCCTGATATAATATTGCCCTCTGGCAACTGGTTCTGAAATTCTGAACTGCTACCTGACTTATATCTCACAACAGCAAAATAGTTGTATCTTCAGAGGAAAAACTCAGGGATTGATCCTCAGACTAAGATTAATGAAGACCAATGAGGTGGCTAATTCCTTCTTGGTAAGTACTTTTTTATTATTATTATTATTAAAAGTTACTCTCTGGGTCTGAATTATCTGGATAATTGCACACTTCAAACGATTCCAAAATAGTCATATCTGACTTCATACTCCTTCTTAAAGGCAATGTCTCCAACCGCTTGCTGAATATCTCCACAAATTTTATTTGAACACCCACTGTTTGCACAATGCTTCACTAGAATTCACAGATGATACCACATAATAAATTATGATTCATGACTGCCAGCATTTTGCAATCTATTTTTGTAGCATTAAGACAAACGCACAGCAGGATATACGCGTAATATAGGAGCAACAACCAATTATTGTTGGAATCTGGACAATCGACCAATAAATAAATACGTAGCATTTCAAGTGCTGAACATGCAATGGAGAAAAATGCAGCAGAACAAGAGGGGAGAAAGTGGCAAGAATGGTGGTCAGGGCAGTTGCCACTGATGAGATGATATCTGAGCAAGATTTGTGAGGTGTGGGTGAGTACACAATGTGGCCATCTGTGGGAAAAGCACTCCAGGCCCAGGGAGCTGTTAGCACAGTTGGATGAGGATATGCACGGCAGATGCATATATAAGGTATGTATTTTTACTTTTATTTTTTGTAAATTGTTTTAACTTTATTTTTGAGAGCGAGAGAGACAGCACGCACAGGGGATGGCAGAGAGAGAGGGAGACAGAGAATCCGAAATAGGCTCCAGGCTCTGAGCTTGTCTGCACAGAGCCCAACGCAGGGCTCGAATTCACAAACCGTGAAATCATGACCTGAGCTGAAGTCAGACGCTCAACTGACTGAGCCACCCAGGCGCCCCATAAGGTATACATTTTTAAAGATCTAACAAATACTTATAAAGTACTTAATGTATATTATCTATTGTTTTAAATTAATTACAAATATTGAATCATTTAGTCATTACAATATAACCCAAGTTTTCTCAACCATATTATTAATATTTTCAGCCAGATAATTTTTTATTTTGAGAGCTAGCCTATGTGTTGTAGAATGTTCAGTAGCATCCTTGGACTCTACTCCCCCAAATTGCCAAATGTCTTCCAGGGGATAAAATCATCCCCCATTGAGACCACCGATACAACCTTATGGTCTGGTACTGTTATCATTTCTAATTATAGGAAGAAACACATGGAAAAAGCAACCTAGCCAAGATCATGCATCTAGTAGGTTGCGTTGAATTTAAACCGAAATAATAGTACTGGCAATCATACTGTTAACTGCCACAGGTGCCCATTTTCTAGGAACAAAAACAAAGCTTGAAGTGGTTACAAGAGGACTAGCAATGGGGGCAGAAGTGGTAGTTAGAAGATGAAGCCAGACACATTAAAAGATGCTCAACGTCGCTCCTCATCAGGGAAATACAAATCAAAACCACACTCAGATATCACCTCACGCCAGTCAGAGTGGCCAAAATGAACAAATCAGGAGACTATAGATGCTGGAGAGGATGTGGAGAAATGGGAACCCTCTTGCACTGTTGGTGGGAATGCAAATTGGTGCAGCCGCTCTGGAAAACAGTGTGGAGGTTCCTCAAAAAATTAAAAATAGACCTACCCTATGACCCAGCAATAGCACTGCTAGGAATTTACCCAAGGGATACAGGAGTACTGATGCATAGGGGCACTTGTACCCCAATGTTTATAGCAGCACTCTCAACAATAGCCAAATTATGGAAAGAGCCTAAGTGTCCATCAACTGATGAATGGATAAAGAAATTGTGGTTTATATACACAACGGAGTACTACATGGCAATGAGAAAGAATGAAATATGGCCCTTTGTAGCAACGTGGATGGAACCGGAGAGTGTTATGCTAAGTGAAATAAGCCATAGAGAGAAAGACAGATACCATATGTTTTCACTCTTATGTGGATCCTGAGAAAGCTAACAGAAACCCATGGGGGAGGGGAAGGAAAAAAAAAAGAGGTTAGAGTGGGAGAGAGCCAAAGCATAAGAGACTTAAAAACTGAGAACAATCTGAGGGTTGATGGGGGGTGGGAGGGAGGGGAAGTGTGGGTGATGGGTATTGAGGAGGGCACCTGTTGGGATGAGCACTGGGTGTTGTATGGAAACCAATTTGACAATAAACTTCATATATTGAAAAAAAAAAAAAAAAAAAAGAAGATGAAGCCAGAGAGGACCATGGGGTGGGGTGGCATTTTAAGGACTTTGCTTTTTACTCTAAGTTAAATGAAAAGCTATTGGAAGGTTTGAGCAGAGGACTGATAAGATCTGACATATATCTTAAAGTGATCACTCTGCCGCCTTAATGGAGAGTAGGTTAGGGGCAGGCAAGGACACAAGAACAGTGGGGGATTCCTGCATCAGTCCTGAAGACAGATGATGGTGGCATGGGGCAGTGTGGTAGAGATGGAGATGGTTGATAATAAAATGATTTAGAAATATTTTGAAAGTGGATTTGACAGGATTTGCTAACAGGGTTAGAGTGACATGAGTTGAACAAGAGGAGTGAAGAGAGCTGAGGATTTTAGCCTGAGTGACCAAAAGAAGAAACTTGGCACTTACTGAGCAGGGAGGACTATTAGATGCACAGGTTTGAGGTTGGGGAGGACTTGGGAACCATGAGTTCTATTCAGCACATAGTAACTTTGAGATGGCTATCAGAAATGCAGATGGAAATGTTGAGTAGACAGCTGGCTATATGAGGCCGGGGTTGGGAGATAAAACTCATGGAGTCATCAGCACATAGATGACCTTTATATGCATCATATTCAATGAGATCACCAAGGGAATTACCAAAGATAAATAAGAGAAGAAGTTCAAGGACTGAGCCCTGAGACATTCCAATGTTCACAGGTCAGAAAAATGAGGAAAGGAGGAGGAAAAGAGGACCAAAATCTATTTCCACTAAAATAGAAAAAGGAGTGGAACTTAACAAGCCAAGTAAAGAAAGCATTTCAGGGAGGAGAGAGGAATCAACTGTTTTAAATACTACAGCTAAGTCCTATAAGATGAAGTAAAAAAAAAAAAAAATCATCTATTAGATTTGACAATGTACAGATCAATGGTGAACTTGACAAAAGCTATTTGTCCAGAGGTAGTGGTAAAAGACTGATTGGCAGTGGTTCAAGAGAATGGGGAGAAAGGAAGTAGAAAAGCTATATAGCTATAGATATAACTCAAGAAGTCTACTTATAAAGAGAAGCAGAGAAATGGACAGGTAGTTGAGGGGAGGTTGGATCAAGGTGCATTTTTTTTAACATTGGAGGAATTACAGCATATTTAATGCTGATGAGAATGAGTCTCCATAGAAAGAAAAATGGATGATATAGAAGAGGGAGGAGTGAATTGATGGAGGCGTGATTTGAGCATGTGAGTGGGAATGGGATGAGTGCAGAACGGGGGAGACTGCAGATGGGTAAGAGTAAAGACAGTTTATTTATAGCAAAGGGGGGCAGTAGATGGCAGAGAAAATGCGTGCAGAGGCAGGAGGATTGGCGAATATAGTGGTGGGAATATGTACAAGTTCTATTCTAACTGCCTTTTTTTTTTTTTAAGAGACATAGGAAGCAAGAATATTAACTGATTGAGGAGAGAAAAGGAGGCGATGGGAGTTAAAGGAAAGAAGGAAAGCCATAACATAATATTCTAAAACTTGGGTAGAGAGGATAAAGTAAAGAAACTAGTTTCACTGCTGGGCAGCAATTAGGGTCTTTTGAAGATGTGAATCATGAATTTAAAGAGAAACCCTTCAGCATGGTTGTGGGCTTCTCTTTAGCTACATTTATCCATTTGGACACAGGTCCAGAGTAGACGAAGGGAGAGAACCAAGGGGTATTTTGGTTCAGATTGAAGTCTGTTGAGTATGGAAGATATAATAACAGATTTAGAACCAAGGTGGGAGTCAGGGGGCATAAAGGAACATGCAGTAAGAGCAGTGGCACAGTTGAATTGTAGGGCTCTTCGTGGCCAAGGAATTGTTGGAATTGAGACATTGTCTGTATAAGATGGAGAGAGCTGGGAAGTTAAGTGGTAGAAGCCAGTGGTCGTGGAGGGGTGCCAGCTAGGGAGTGATTACTAGAGACAACCCGTGGCTGGAATATGACAACATGCATATTCAAGTGATGAGAAGCTACAATAAGAATATTAGAGATGATGGTAGCCAGTCATATCTTAGAATTTTCCGAGGCATGAAACTGTGTTTGAAATCTGTCTTTCTTAGATTTTAATTCCATACTGCTATTTATACATACCTGTCCATATGCATAAATTAATTATAAAAGGGCCAGACAAAAATCAAGCAGAAAATATCAATACTGCTTTTCTCAACAAACAAATCTGGAAAATGTAGACATCTTGCTTCAGATCTTTTTTTCTCTTGCAAAGAAACACATTATAGATATAGTTGAATCCCTCTGACCTTTCTAACTCCCTCTCCCTTCCCAAACCTTTTTCTCCCCTCCCTCCCCCTGAAGGTGGCATGCATCCAAATCTTCATAAGTTGTCAATATGTACATAACACTAGATAGTACTGAGTAAAATAAATAAATAAATAAATAAATAAATAAATAAATAAATAAATAATAAAAGAAGTCATACTGCAAGCATACTCAGCATCTATCCATTTTAATACAGTTAGATTGCTTTCATTAATTTCTACTGCTGTGCAATTACTTTTTAATTTAACATGATATTAATATAGTAATTTGTGTATCCATCTCAGCGGACATTTAGGTAGTTCCATCTTTTTGTAATTACCAATAATGCGGCCATGGTTGCCCATGCTTCCTTGTGAACGTATGTGAGCATCTATGTGTGCATGCTTACAAGTAGAAGTGCCGCATTGTAAGGGATGAATATTTTCAACTTTGTGAGATAATTCCAAATTTTTCTCCAAAGCAATTTGCCCGTTTATACTCTCCTCTGAGTATATTTCCCACATTTCATGCCAGCCTTGGTATTTCCAAACCTTAAGATTTTTGTCAATCAGTGCATATGATGAGGCAATATCCAATGAGCTTTTGATAATGGAGTAAGATATAAATCCTTAGCTTTAGTATTCATAATGAAGCCTAAGTGGGATTAAAAAAATCTATACAGGTTAAAATTTCAGGGATAATCACTAAAAGAACAGAAAAACATTGTATAAATTACCACCAATATAGAGAAATACACTGTAAAAGTATAATTATTTACCTTGCAAGGTATTCAATAACAGAGGTGAAAGAAACACATTTTTAGCAAAGCAAAAATGGAGAGGGCTTACCACCAACTAACCCATATTAACAGACATCGTAAAAGATTACTTAAAAAAGAAGGAAAGTGCTCCTGGCAAAAGGTTTGAGATCCAAAAAAGAATGGAGTGAAGGGATTGGTAAAAGCATAGGTAAATATTTCACTGAATAAAACAATAACTATATTATCAAATTTGAGGATGATAAATACAAGATGTAATTAAATATTGGACAACAGTAATAGGGAAGAGTGAATGTGAGAGATTGGTATTCAGGTATTCTAAAGGTCTTGTATTATTCAGGAAGAGAGGTCCTGATGATTAATTTTAGACTCTAAGAGAATAAAAATAGTTTGCATAATATCTAGAATAATAAAGGGAAGAGAGTGGAATAGAAATAATGTTCATCCCAATGAAAGGAGAAAAAAAGCATAGAAAAAAGCAGGGCAAATAGAAAGCACAAATAAGATGGTAGAATGAATTTAAAATATTTTATTAATCACATTAAATATAAATGCAATAAATTATTATTTGTAAGAGAAAATTTCTTAGATTGGGTTAAAACAAACAAAATTCAACTGTATATTATTTATATGAGGTACCTAAATACAAGGACCAGGAAGATTAAAAATAAAAGGATGGAAGAAGATGTACCAGAAAAATACTATAAAAAAGGAAGCTATATAAGTGTCTGAAAAAATAAAGCTTAGGCAAAATAAAGCATTATATTGACTAAAGAGAGGTAAATCAATTGAAACAGGGATTGAGAATTAAGGGTAGTTATAACATTCCATTGTTATACAATCCATTGTTAAATATTCCATTGTTTTCTTCTGCTTTGACAACTGTAATTCTGTATTGGTTTAAATATGACTCAAGCTTGGTTTTTGTTTTTATGTGTGTGAGTTTCTCCTCATCCACTGCCCTTAATGGATGTAAGTTTAATTACCATTTCCCTGGGACAATGAGCAAAAATTTTCTTCATCCCTTTTTAATAGAAAGCTCAGTCCATCAAGATTCCAGGTTTTAAGCATAGTTATTAGAACCAGTCCGTTGCCTTGCAGGGCTAGGAGCCATGATATCTGTCTTCCCATGGGCATTTATAATCCCGGCCCTCAGCCTTGTAGGCTTCTGAGTCTACCTCCCAAACAGGTCAGAGTGACATTAGTTTCTGCTTATTTTTTTGGCTTTCTGTTCTCCGTTGTTGGTACCTGGAGATATACTTTATTCCTTTTGAATTTGTCTATAGATTTACAAAAATAATATTTTTGGTGTGCTCCATTTTGTCTCTTTTCCTCCCTCCTATCCAATCATGACAAGAAGTAGGTACTTTACTTTCCATGTTCCTTGATACTTTGTATGTTCTTCTTTGTTGGATATAATTATGCTTATCCCTTGTGAACTATGAGTTATTTAATGCTGTATCTTACTCATCCCTATTCTCTAGTACATTGATTAACACATAGTAAGCACTCAATAAATATTTGTTCAAATAAATGAAACTCTTTCCACTTTTTATTTAAATATTAAGATATATTGGCGTCAACTCAGAAGGGAAAACTTTGATCTATCATGTCTCTCTGTTGTCAAAGAGCAACAATGGGTTTGTTCATGGTGTAGAACTAGAAACGCCTTTCCCCATATCAGTTCAGTCTGTTCTTATTTTATTCTCTGTTGTATAAGCGAGCCGTGCCATTTCCATCAATCTACAGACTGTAGGTTCTCTCAAACATCTTCACTGTTTTAATTCCATGGAGCAAAGCACTGAAGAGTTAAAAAAAAAAATTCCAGTTGCCAAACGTAGATAAAATTTCATAAATTAATGGATCTCGCTGGACAAGTTGGCTTCTCTCCGAGAGTCAGCAAGGGATTTAGGTTCTCATCAAGGTAATACAAACTGCACATTGAAATCAAAGCATTTTTGTCTGTACTAAGTTCTCCCATTTAAAGAGAGAGTGAAAGGGTTCTTTGGCTCCTGGTGTGTATTACAAGTGAACGATCAAATCGGTTCTGATTTGAACATGGCCACTTGGATTACGTCTATCTATTGCTTCGTAGTGCCAAGTCAGCAGGCCTCAGAGATAAATCCCAACACTGGTTGTCAGTGTGACAACCTGGAAGATGAGGAGTGTTACTTTATTCCTTTCTTCCCTGCAGCATGTGTCAGGATTTTTGAGTTGCTACATACTTCAAAATTTCCTACACCTTGAACAAGTGGTAGGGTCCAGCATTTGGTCCCTAGCAGGTTCTCCTGGCCCCCAAAGGGCCTTTATGATTTTCCAGTAGCTTTATTATGAGCTTATAATTGGCTAAAATATGGATTAAAAACATCACAATCACTGCTTCAAGCTATAAGGCTTGTTTCTTTCTTTAACAAATATGTTTCTTTAACAAATATGTTGCATAGTACTATAAAGTAACGTGGAGTTTTTCTGTAATATGTTTTATAGCATGGAATAAAGGAAATAGTAGTTGGTCTAAGAAGCAGGAAACCCAGTTCATAACCCCTAGCTAGATGTGATTGACCTTGGACAAGCCATCTACACCCTTTGGGCCCGAATGTCCTCAACTCTAAAATTTTAAATTTGGACTAAATGATTTTTATGATCCATTGATATCAAACATTTTGTTTTAAAGCAATGCAATGACTTCATAACCTATTACTATAAATTATATTGTATAAAATAATGCCTGAGAGAGAGACTTTCTCTGTTTGCGGAGAGTTAAAGCATTTCTATTTTCACATCACCCGAGACATGCTCTTAGCATAACTCTTGGGGCCGTGGGTAAATCTGTGTTCTCCCATACTTTCAATCAGCCTGTCCATAGTGACGTGTAGCTCAAAGACTTTAAATATGTATTAATTCTCTATTTGTAGCAGTGCTAGCTACCCAGAATAACATTTGTAGGGATTAAGTTGCCCTCCTGAGAAACTGTTACTGAGTAAAAAGGTGGCATGGGAATTTAATAATGTCACACAGGAGGCATCTGGGCCCCCGACCATTTATGTCATACAGGAAAAAGTGTCCCTGAACTGAACAACTGGGGAATTCATGTTCCACTGAGTCTCTGAGGGAAGCTAAGTTTATACACTATGGTGTTTTAAAATCACTTCAAAATACAATCCCCAGTGAAGGTAAATTTAAGTTAGATACTCTGAGATGTACTACTTATTACAAGATTTAACAAGTAGAGAACAAAAATGTTGTGATCTCTAATCAGAATTATGAAGCAAGATGAAAATATCTCGTTGTAGACCACACTATATGGGATAAAAGCTAAATGGGTCAGATAGGACCAGTCCACAGACTGGTCAGACCAGTCTCAGAGCTTCATTATAAATCCATTGTCAAGCTCAGAAGAAAGTGAAGCTCCGGGTATCGGAGACAGAGTGCCAAAGCCACAGGTATAAGCAGAAACTGATATCAATATTGAGATCTGGCTTCACTATGAGTCCAACAGGTTGGAGTTTGGGATTTAAATATTTATAACAAATAATTTTTAATTAAATGAATTGAATACTGCAGAAAAACAATGTCAGAAATATAGAGCAAAAACCAGATGTTCTCCAAAGAACTCAGAGGGGAAAAAAAAGAGGTTTAAAAGATGAGGAAAAAGTATCAATTAGAGAAAGGATATTCTGTATACCAGGAATCCCAGAATGAGAGGAAATATTGAAGAGAAGAAGTATCTGAAGATACAACCAAAGGAAATTTTCCTAAGCTGAAGAACTCATAACTTTAAAATAAAAGGGCACAATGAATGACAATTGAAATTAATAAATAAGATGCACAACTATATGAATTTTCATGATTTTTTGACCAATATTAGAGAAAAAATTCTGTGTGTACTTAAACAAAAGAGGGAGGTTATCAACAAGGAAAAAATATAAGATTGGCAATAGACTTCCGTGCAACTCAAAATGTCAGAAAAAAATGTAGAAATAGCTTGGGAGTTTCAGCATAAAAATACTGTTATATGAAAATTTTGTACCCAGTATATTTATCATTCATGTGTGAGGGAAACAATGACAAAAGAGTTCTCAGATTCTGCAAAGGGTAAAAAAATAATGAAACACAAGTAACATTCCTGAACAAATGTTGAAAAAGTTATAAGCAACTGAAAAATGGAATCAATTTGTAAAAACTTAAGTAATGTTGGGATGTCTGGGTGGCTCAGTTGGTTAAGCGTCTGCTCTGGCTCAGGTCATGATCTCATGATTCATGGGAAAGAGCTCCACATTTTGCTGTGCTGACAGTTCAGAGCCTGGAGTCTGCTTTGGATTCTGCGTCTCCACCCCCGCCCCCGCCCTCTCTCTCTCTTTGCCCCTCCCCTGCTTGCACTCTGTCTCTGTCTCTCTCTCAAAAATAAAAATAAACATTACAAAAATTATTATTATATTATTATATTATATATTATAATATATTATTATGTAATTATTAAACATTACAAAAATTGTTAAAAACTTAACGTGGAAAACATGATCTCATGTATTAAATAATAATATCATAAAACACAGAGAAGTCACATTAACTAACACAATTAAGAAACATGTACCATTAATGGGTGCCTGGGTGGCTCAGTTGGTTGAGCTCCTGACTCTTGATTTTGGCTCAGGTGATGATCCCAGGGTCATGGGATTAAGCCCCACAAGGCTCTGCACTGAGCATGCAACCTGTATAAGATTTTCTCTCTCTCTCTCTCTCTCTCTCTCTCTCTCCCTCTCCCTCTGCCCCTCTGTATACTCACATCCCCACACATATATCTATATATGCAAGAAAAATGTAATTCCAATAATTTTGATCTAAAATGCCAGGTCATTTCAACCGCAAAGCAACGGTAGGCAGGAAGGTAGGGAGACCATAAATCTGATTAGTGCTCCTGGTCCCCTCAAGACAGGGGATCTGAAATGAACAGATAGCAGCCCTTCTGAATTGAGCATGAGGAGAACTTGATTATCTTTCCACCTCAAGGCTTGTATCATCTTATTCTGAACACGAGGGACTAATAATAAGCAAGTACCCAAATATCACACCCACTGGGAAAGTTAGTGAGTTGCAGGTCCTTGTGGTACCTTAATCATGACTCATCTAAACTCTGATTACACTGAATATTAACTGGACAAACTGGACAATAAAATGTCATTGGGGTTTTTGTTTTGCTAGTGGTTTGGGTTATCTGTGACCCTATGGCTTGCATTATCCTCATTAATCTTGAGTTCATTAGTTATATACCATTCATAAGAGTTATACACAAAAGTACAAATAAACAAGAAGGTTTAAAATGAAGTGCATTCGTTTCTCAGGGCCACTATAACATAGGCCACTAGGCTGGATGGCTTAACCCACAGGAATTTATTGTCTCACAGTTCTGAAGGCTAGAAGTCCAACATCAAGGTGTCGGCAGTGTTGGGGCCTTCTGAAAAAGGTTGCAAGGAAGAATGTGTTCCATTCCTCCCACCTAGATTCTGGGATTTGCTGGAAACCTGTCATTCCTTAGCTCGTGGAAGCATCACCTTGACTTCTGCCTTTATCTTCACCTGGCTTTCTTCCTGTGTGCGTGTGTGTGTCTAAATTTCCCCTTTTTATAAGACTATCAGTCATTATGGATAAGGGGACCGTCCTACATTTTGAGATGCTGGAAGTTATTAACACATGAATTTCAGGGTGCATAATTCAACCAGTAACATAAAGGAAGAGACAAAATTGTATCAGGAAAATGGAAAAACAAAACCAAGGTTGGCAATAGTAATATTAGGCAAAGTGGGGTATAAGGAAAAGAAGAATTAAGCTTGAAGATAGATCCATACAATACGATCCAAAATGAAACTCTTGCAGTCATGAGTATGCTTGTACTAAGTAATAAGGTAAAAATATGTAAAACAAAAATGTTATAAATATATAAAAAATTGTAATCAGAATAAACAACTTTAATGCACCCTTTCTTGTCTTTGCTAAATCATGTGGACAAAAAATTAATAAGCTCAACTTAGTAGATTTATATTGAGATTTCTACCTTTCAGGAAATATGTATTTTTAAATTGTTTATAAAATATTTATAAAAACTTATAACAATGTAGGCCAGAAAAGTTATAAATTCTCCAAATTATAAATTTGTATAGACCTTGATGTCTGACACAGAAGGGTAACACTAGAAATTAATAGCAAAACGACTGTCACTTTTTAATTTTGAGATTTAATCAATAACTCCTAGATAGAAATAGAAATAAATATGTAATTACTAATTACTCAGAATATAATTATATTGAGAGTTTTGATTAGCCATAATTATGAAATAGGGCAAGAGCTATACATAGAGGAAAAAATTAAAGAAGTTTATTAGAGAAAAATAACTACTTAAACCTAAGAAAATGGGAAGCAGTAATTTAAATATTGGATAAATAACAGATAAGAAAGCCCCAAATGTAAAACTGATTTTTAAAAATAAGTAAGATCCAATTCTTTAAAATGATTAGATAAAAAGCAAGATTCTAGAAATTGAATGAAAAAAGAGAGAAAACTTCAATGCAGAATACTAGGAATAAAAAAGAAGATATAATTTCAGATATGTAGGCAATTGAACATTAGAATACCATGTAATAAAAAAAGAATACCATGTAATATTTATATTAATTAATTAGAAAATATTTTGTAAGTGGATTACTTTCCCAGGAAACAGATTATAGATAATTAAAAATTAGAATGTATGACATATTTATATTAGTTAATAAGAAGCATCTTATACATGGATTCATTTGTAGGAAACAGAAATGATCAAAATTGACTCGTAATGTTGTAAGAATCCAAAATATGCCTATTACTATATAAGAATCAAAAGCATTGTCAAAAGATCTCATTGTCAAAAGGACAATGTTACTGGACCCAGATAAAAATTAAACAATATATCCAATAAAAGGTTAATATCTAAAATATATAAAGAACGTATACAACTCAATACTGAACAAATAATCTGATTAAAAAATGGGCAGAGGATCTGACCAGACATTTTTCCAAAGAAGACATACAGAAGGCCAACAGACACATGAAAAGAAGCTCAAGATTACTCATCGGGGAAATGCAGATCGAAACCACAATGAGGTATCACCTCATACCCATCAGAATGGCTAGAATCAAAAGAAGAAGAAGAAATAACAAGTGTTGGCCAGGATGTGGAGAACAAGGAACCCTCATGCACTTGTAATGGGAATGTAAATTGGTGGACCCACTGTGGAAAACAGTATGGTGGTTCCTTGAATATTTAAAAATAGAAATGCCATACGATCCAGCAATTCCACTACTGGGTATTTACTCAAAGAAAATGAAAACACTAATTTAAAAAGATATAAGCACTCCTATGTTTACTGAAACATTATTTACCATAACCAAGGTATGGAAGCAACCGTCCATCAATAAATAGATGAATGGGTAAAGAAGATGTGGCATATATACACAATGGAATATTATTCAGACTATTAAATCTTTTTTAAAAATGTGGATTTAGACTATTCTGAAGTGCACACACACATACACTCACATAAACATACACACGTGAAATCATCTTAATTTATTTCATACCAATAACATAAGGTCAATACCAAATTCTGAAAGCTGTATTATATTAAAAGGGAAAAAACAAATACAAGCTTCACTTATATTTAAAAATGCACGGGGCGCCTGGGTGGTGCAGTCGGTTAAGCGTCCGACTTCAGCCAGGTCACGATCTCGCGGTCCGTGAGTTCGAGCCCCGCGTCAGGCTCTGGGCTGATGGCTCGGAGCCTGGAGCCTGTTTCTGATTCTGTGTCTCCCTCTCTCTCTGCCCCTCCCCCGTTCATGCTCTGTCTCTCTCTGTCCCAAAAATAAATAAAAAACGTTGAAAAAAAAAATAAAATAAAAATGCAAAAATCACAATTTATTTAAAATCCTTAGAGTAAGTTTAAGAACGACATGGCATGAGCAAGTATGGTTAATTCTTAAAGTGAAAGAATAGTTCAAAGCAAGGAGATGCACTAGTATAATTCATCACATGATTGAGGATCACATGTTACCCATAAATGCTGCAAATAGCACTTGATAAAAACAAAAAGCCCTCAGAAAATTAAAAATAACAGAAAACTTCTTTAACTCAGTAAAGAATATCTCTCACACCAACAGTTGGCATTATACTTAACAATGAAACTTTCAAATTTTCCACTAAAAAACCCCAAAATATAGGATTCACTATTGTTCTGGAAGATTTACTCCCTTTCATAAGATGAGGGGAAAATATACAAATATGCATAAGGAAAGATCCTAAATTATCACTGGTTGAAGATGATTTGATTGTTACAAATATAAATAATCGGTTAAAAACATTAGGACTAATAGAGTTCAGGGAAGTGGTAGATTATAAAGTAAATACACAAGGATCAATTACTTTCCAATGTTTCAGAAAGAGTTTGAAATGTAATGAAAAAAAAAAATGGTTCCATTTATATCAGCATATATGTCAATGCATTCTCCAGTATATGGCAGTTACACGGCACAGGCTCTAAGAGTAACTTTATGGAAGATAATTTGAATACATGGGGAATCACATCATGCTATTTGGTGGGGAACACTTCAAGTAAAGATATTGATTCTCTTCAAGGAGGTCTCCAGAGTAATATTTTTGCAAGTTAACAAAATTATTGTAACGTTCATTTGGAAGACTAATTGCTTGGGAATAGCTATAGAATTTTTGAGAAAAAAATGAGCACTGAGAGAAAACTTACTCTCTTGATAAAACAACAACAACAACAACAACAACAACAACAACAGCAACAGCAACGTAAGATTGAATTGACCCCAAGTAGGAGAAAAGAAAAATGGGAGAGTTTTAAAATTCCATGAACCAATCCAAGTACATATAAAGTTTCGAGGCATGTTTATTATGCTATTTGAAATGGGTGGGGAAAAGGATGATTCACCAGATGTTATTGGGACAATTGGTTGATTTTTGGAGAAAAAAAGGAAGTAAAAGCCTTGCTTTCCAAAAAGAGCCAAAGTAATTTAGATATTTACATAAGTAATGAAACCACTGAAGTAGATGAAAAAAATAGGTAAATATTTATATAACCTTGGGGAGTAGAAGTCCATTCTAATTAGGATACCAATTACCAGATAGCATAAAAGAAAAATATTTCTAGGTTTTGCAAATATATGTATATATATGACAGAGTAAAACAAAGTTCTTATATGTCAAAACTGCTATAAACATAATTCATAGGTGAAAGATAAACTAGAAAAATGTTTGCAAGCCAGACATAAATTTCTCTCAATAATTAAGAAGCAAAAGATTCATGAAATATGACAGATGACCTATAAAAATATGAATAAACATGAAAAAATCCAATTTCACTCTAAATAAAAAAATCATAAATGGAAACAAGCTACCATGTTCTGACTATCAAACTGAACAAGAATTAAAAAAAAAAAAGTATAATACCTTCAGTTGGAGAACACTGAAATGTGTTCTGCTGGAAGACTAAATTGGGAAAATTTTCCAAAGGGTTATCTGGCTAATTTTAATTATGCTGTGAACAAAACAATCATTTCAAGTAACATATCCCAACAAAAATGTTTATGGGAAGGTACAAATATAGAATCAAGAGACTGTTGCAATATAGTTTATAATACAAAACAATCAGAGACAGACTAACTGTCCCCAACTTGGCAATTGGCAAAATGTATCATAAGAGAACCACAGAAGAAAGGATTCACAGAAGCCATTAAAAATTACATGGGTACAAGACTGTGGGAAATCATCACAACCTATCATTAATTTAAAAATCAGTTTCCAAAAGAACGTGTACATTATTATCCATGTGTTCCTGGAAAAATATAATGTTAAATATTAAAGTAGTATACCTGTGTACATAATCTTTCATTTTGTATATGATAAAAAATATTACTTTTAGAATGAAAATAAAAAAGAAGTCATGGTTACATGTAAAAAAGAACAAGAGATAATTGGGTGGATGAGAGAGACGTACTGGCCCAAGGTGTTTGGGCACAAATGAAGGAGAGTAGAATTTCACATCAGAAGGATCCATGTTCAAATTCTAGTTCTATCCCCTTAGTAGTGGATGACCTTAGTAATGGGCAAGTCACTTAACATTCCTTCACTTCAGTTTTTTATTGTGAATTGCAGACTGAAAGGGTATTTAACTCTCAGGGTGACTGAGGATCAAATGAGATGTACAAAAATCACCAGTCAAATAGTGTTCTTAATATGAAATGAGTTCAGGGGTGCCTGGTGGCTCAGTTGGTTAAGCATCCAACTCTTGATTTTGACTCAGGTCGTGGGTTTTGAGCCCTACATCAGTCTCTGTGCTGACAGTGTGGAGCCTGCCTGGGATTCTTTCTCTCCCTCTCACTGCCCCTCCCCACTTCGTGCTGTCTCTAAATAAATAAATAAATAAATAAATAAATAAATAAATAAATAGAAAAAATATGAATGATTTCAGAAGGTACCAGGTGAGGAGAAAGACAAGGTTTTAAGAAATCAGGCCTATAGAAAATATTGGAAATGTACGGCATTTTTCTTACTTATCTTTAATTCCAGATAAAAATGAAGAAAGCACAAAGAATGCCTAAAAGGATAGAACTGTAAGTATAAATTAAAGATTTTAGGGGACAAAAATCTGACTACGAATAAGAAAATCTAGCACAGTTCTGGAAGAAGGAGATTCTTTTAGCCTGGAGACTCGCTGCTCAGTTGGATGGAGTGTTTGCTCTCCGTGTAAGTTCATCTTTGGCAGAGTATATGCAATGAGACACGGGAAGAAGTGAAAACACACAGTCCGTGGATCAGAGATTATTGCCTGTTGTTTAAAAAAGATAAGTGGAAGGCACTGGCGATTGAAAGTAACTGATGCTTTCAATTACTTTCCAATGCTATCAATTACTTTCCAATGGTTCAGAAAGAGTTTGAAATGTAATGAAAAAAAAAATGGTTCCATTTATATCAGCATACATGTCAATGCATTCTCCAGAGACTATATCAATAGGCATTTTATTTTTAAGACTTGGAGTGGTAATGACCAGAAAGACACAAATGCATGGGACAGAGGACTCGGTCACTCTGTCCGAGAAGTGGGAAGAGCACAGCAAGGAAGGCGCTGGGCAGCTGCTTAATAAAGTAGTCTGTCAATGAGGATTCACTTGTATCTGCTATACCAGCTACAATTTTAGCAGAAATTGAAATCTTGTTGGCACTTAGCATTGGCATAGGCAAAAAATTATCTCAGAAAAAGAATGAACTTTAAGAAAAGTTCAGAGGCAAGAGGGAAAAATGGGCATCAAAGTTGAAAAAGTGAATGCGTACCCATGTTTTTAGTGACATTTCTGTTATCTGTGCAGAGGCTGATTTGGAACCGCGGTTGACTGTTTTGAAAATTAGTTGGCAATATGAGATCCAAAGTCTGAAAATCTTTCAAGACACAGAAGAAAGCACTATCCATTGTGAAATACAGTTTTGAGTAACGGTCATTTAAATGATCTGATACAGATATTTTCTTAAAAGCTTGACCAAACGTTACAGCCTTTTTATGTTACCCTTTCACTCAGCGCATAACAGATATCAGGCTAATTATGCCAAAAGACAATAATAATCAACCTTCAAAACGTCATTTTTCTGGTTAATCTGGCAGTGCTTAGAATAAATCTGAGAAATTTTATATCCGTTGGATTGATGGCCTGTTACAGCAGCTAGAAATTCTTATTTGATTCTACACTGGTCAACCCGATCTAGTAGTTTCATCTTTTTAGCAGATTTTACACCAATTTCTCATTTGTTCAGTAAATCTTTATGGAATGTTTTCTCAAATATTTATTGACTAGAACAAATATGACTGAGCATAGTAGACCCTGTGCTAAGCCCTAACATTTGGCAAGGAACAGGACACCCAACACAGTTACACTCGGTTTTTTTTTTCCTCTTCCTTGAGCACAGTCCTTAACAGGCACTTTGACCTTTTCTAGATTTTTTCCATGGCTTTCTCCCTTACTTCATTCAGTCTCTGCTCAAAAGCCACCTCTTCAAATATGCCTTCCCTGTCTACACACTCCCTCCATACTTTCCATCGTTGTCTAGCTTCTTTTCTTCCTTCTGATGCTTAATTTTGGGTAAAGACAAATGTGATGAATGGCAATGAAAATAGAAAATACGTTTTGTTAATTCTTCTTTTCTTTGGCACAGCATAGTGCTTGGTAGAAAATGTTGAAGCTATTGACTAAACTGATATTTAGAGTGATAGATTGGCTTTAATTTCTCACCTTCTCCCAGCCAAACATAACTAGTAATGATCTAGTTTTAGACCACATTGTCTTCTGAAAATTGGTCAACCATAGAGAGAACTCTATTATTATAATCAATAACACAACTACACAATTTTAATTAAAATAATTATTTAAACAGGGCCCTGAAACCCTAAGGATACTGACTTTGTAATTGTTAAAATGAAGAAATTGTTTTTCAGAAACAGTTGAGTTTTAAGGATATCTTTTGTTCTAGAATGCATAGGATTGTTTGGAACTATTTGTGGCTTTTTATCAGTTTGCTTGTTTCATAGCTGCTATAGCAGAAAATGTGCTTTTTGTTGCCCTCTTCATCTAAAATTAATATTAAAATAAACCTCTCTTGAGACAGTGCCTTGAGATTTACAAAGTATAATTCTATGTCTCCATGTGATTGGCAATATTTATTTTCTTCATAAAAGTGTCGCTCAATAACAAGAGGCTGTTCTAATGACAATTTAATGATAGACCCTCCAATGACAGTTTACATTGTCAAATTATTCATTTTAGCATTACCCACATCCCTTAGCTCGTTTACCGTGAGTACTTAGTTATTCTTCGGGGTAGTATATGTGCATTTTTCATCCCTTCTCTCATCCCTCGGTAAGGAAATCTTGGAGGCTAATTAGTTCATCGATCATAATTTCATTTTTGGAAACAGTAATTCAATTCTACTCTTTCTCTTGGAGGAAATATTTAATCATTTCTTTCTTTTGAAGTGAATTCACATACAATGCCTCCATGGCTAGATCAAATGTCATGGTATTTCCTACCTAAAAGGGCATTGTTACTGAGGCTATTGGGTTGAAGCTAAAGATAAATTGATTGTTTTAGAAACCAACTTTGATAAGTTACCTTTCTGGTAAGAAGATGTCACCTAAATGATTCTGTCGTTTTTGAAAACGTGCATGACATTTACTACAATATGACAAGTGTAAATAGGTGATCTTAGACTATGTCTCCAAGCCTGGTTATAGGACTCTCCTGGAATGAAAATGCACCTGAAACTTCCTGTTAAACCAGCCAGCAGTGGGTCAACATGAGGAGAGCAACTGATTTCTCTGTTGCTACAGATTGGAGCTGATTTTTTTAAGTTAATTTATTTTGACATAGAGACAGCATGAGTGAAGGAGGGGTGGAGAGAGAGGGAGAGAGAGAAAGAATCCCAAGCAGGCTCCACACTGCCAGCACAGAGCCCGATGCAGGGCTCAAACTCACAAACCATGAGATCATGACCTGAGCCGAAATCAAGACCCAGACATTTAACTGACTGAGCCCCCCAGGCACCCCCATTGCAGCTGATTTTTTAAAGACAAAAGTTAAGAGTCAGAATATGTCTTCTTTCATTTAGAAGGTAAGCTCTCTCTTTGCATATTTTGATTAGACTGATAAATTTCATCATTTATAGTTTTCAGGTATAAAATAGCAAGTAAATTTATATAGTATAATCATATTATTATTTACATTAATAACAACGGTCTAAGGATTACTGTAAACTCAATCTGTGCCCTTGCGTTTGTGGAAACCATCTGCCAGTATTGCCAGTAGCTCGGATGGCCATTGTAACCAAATAATTTCATGTGTTAGGATGAAGACAGACAAAATGCCACGACAAGATATGGGGAAAGTAGAAATAAAGCAGTGATGAAGATATTTATGGAGATAAGAAACGGGATAAAATTGTACTGTTCCACCATTCCGCCCCAAATTCAAGCAGCCTTCTAGACTGTGGGTCCATGACTGAAACAGAAGAGCAAAGTGCAACCGAATCTTAAGCATGAATCTGATGCTGGCCCCGTCTTCTCATATTTCCTTCATGGATCTGCACACTCATCATTCTTCCTCAGCCTCACTTCCTTCTACTTCCTCGACCCCAACTTCGGTATTAAAAGGTTTATGCAAATTAGAATTCACTTTTCATCAAGGAAAGCTGAGCAGCTCTGACTCAGATGAATCCACTGGCAGAGCAGGGATATAAAGCAGGCAGAAGGGAAGGCGTGTTGCTCTTGAAAGGTTAAGGCCACTGCCCAAAGTTACAGCTCAAGTTGGTGATAAGGTTGAAAACTGAAACCGGTATCCCCGTCTTTAAACTCTCAATCATCCTACCCCAGTAAATGTATTCATACAGAGTTCTCTCAAGGAATACCGGAGAAAAGTTTTTAAACCGATTAATGGATGCAAGAAGTGATGTAGCAAATTGCAGTAAAATAGAATTGTACAGGAGAAATGGACATACTTTTGTCTCTCCAGGGAATGCATTCCTGAGGTTTAGTTTTATAATTCTGCACTGCTGGGCACTAAGATTTTTGCGAGACAGAAAAAAAAATTATTCCAAATGCCAGTGCTTGCCATAGTGGGAGATGGCTGAGGGGTATAGTGAGAATTAATTTTACTGTCTCCATTCAGAGTTAATTTAGTGTGCTGCCATCAGACTGAAACAGTTGAACTAAAACCACCAGTAGCAGCAGCAGCATCATTTAAAGCTGTCTCTTCAATGGTGTGGGACATGTCTGAATGGAAGGGAAGAAATTAAGATGAGGGTTCAGGGCTGTTTAATCCAGGTTGAATACCTGATAGACTAATATCCTCAAAGGATAATATGACGTGCTCTTCATAAGATGTCCTTCAGACACAATATCAGAAAGCTAGAGAAAGGAAGATTTTTCTCTCGAGGAAGGAGACTGGATTTGGATACAATTGGTACCACATCTTTGTTGGGAATTAAATTCATTTTTTCCGAAGTTAAGGAAGTTACGTTTGCTGTAGGCGACGTTTGTGATTAACATTTACCAAAACAAAGCTAATCATTCTGTTCTCTCTTTTTTTTTTTTAAAGTTTATGTATTTTGAGAGAGAGAGAGTATAATCAGGGAGGGGGCAGAGAAGGAGAGAGAGAATCCCAAGCAAGCTCCACACTGTCAGTGCAGAGCTGGACTCGGGCTCAATCTCATGAACCATGAGATCATGACCTGAGCCTAAATCAAGAGTTGGATGCTTAACTGACTGAGCCACCCAGGTGCCCCAGCTAATCAACCATTCTTATTATTGTTTTAGGGCAAAAGTAATTCTTAATTAGGATTTTTAAGGTTTAGAGGGCCAATGAAGTACTTTTTATTAAATTTGCTATTTAATTTTTGTTCTGTTTTAAACCTACCAGACAAGGAGGAATAAGAGACAATGCTCATTGAAAATTACTCATAAAAATAAAATTCCAAGCTGTATAAGGAAGAAGTATCCCTAACAAAATACATTAACAAATGTGACAACTGGAAGAATATATGCCATAACAAATCTAAATAATATTAGAGCAATCTGATAGTGACTTTAAAATCAGTAAATTTTAGATTCTTAAAAAGATAAAATGACAATAGCCCATAAAACAGAACAAAAACGATGCCATTATTCTGAGTCAGTAATGTAACAGAGTCAGGAGTATGTAAATTGAATCTATGAAGATGCTTTCAGATTTTAGATAGTCTGTGTTCAAACCAAAACATAGTCCTTTGAGTGTGTTATACAAATAATAATTCTCAATTTATATGACATTAAGTAGAAGAAATTTATAAACAAGAAAAATTTATTTTGAAATAGGTACTTTGCTCAGTCCTTTTAATCAGCTTATAATTTCTTTGTAAAGTCAGGTCAGTCATGACACATACATCAATTGCTTTTTCTGGAAGAATTCTGGCAACTTTCCTATATTAGTTGTGTTTATTAACATTAATCACTTGTTTTTCATTTAGTTAGATCAGAGTTGTTTTCTCTGATCCAAATGCAACCTTTTAATGCCTGTCATAAGTTAAACTGCCATAAATATTTCCCTTACATCCTGTCCATCCTGTACCCTCTCAGAGGGTAGAGTAATATATTTTTATTCTCAGTGAGCAAATTCTTTTCACAGATCTGGTAAAAATGTCATTGTGAGTTCCTGCTTTAAGTGCTCACTCACCTTCAGTTTAAAAAAAAGATTAAGTAGGGATTAAAATACATGTTGGAAATCTCATGGAAGAGAAACATGGCAGGAACACATGGCAGTTTAAGCTGTGGGTTATTGGGTTGTGGGATCCCACCACAGACAGAAATGGCTACAGATTAAACCACTGTGGGGCAGGTAGATTAAAAAGTGTCCTTCACATTTGGCTGGAGTAAAAAATTGGGTCCTCAAGCACAAAACTGATAAAGAAGAATGACAAAAGCGGTGACTGCTACCCAGGGACGTAGCTTTCACTCAGTTACACAAAACAAATGTGGTCAGAGGGAGCAAAGTGATGACATAATGAGGAAGTGTGCTAAGCTGCCTGCTGGCTCCATGACTGGATTTTCTGTATTTCAAATACAGGACAGATGCCTAGAATACCAATGCAACACACAAGTTATACACTGGGGGCTTCAGGGGAGAGGTAGGGGCATCTTTAAAACTACAAGACAAAGAGGGATAAGAGACGGCACTTGAAAATTACTTATAAAAATAGAATTCCAAATGTATGAGGAAAAGTAACCCTAACAAAAGACAATAATAGTGTAACAATTGGAAGAATATATGCCATAAAAATGTAAATAATAAAGCACTCAGTGACTTTAAAATCTGTAAATTTAAGATTCTTAAAAAGACAAAATGGTAATAACCCATAAAATAGAGCAAAGTGAAATATTATTAATCCAGAATTGAAAAACATATATTGGAAATTGCAGATACAAGAAATATAGCCATTTATATATTTATTTATTTACTTAAGTTTAGAGGGAGTGAGCAGGGTGGAGGGTCAGAGGGAAAGAGAGAGAGAGAGAGAGAGAGAGAGAAACTCAAGCAGGCTCCATGCTCAGCATAGAGCCTGATGCAGTGCTCAGATCCTTGACCCATGACATCATGACCTGAGCCAAAATCAAGGGTTGAGCGCTCAACCGACTGAGCCACCCAGGCATCCCAGAACTATAGTCATTTAAATTAAAAAAATCAGGGGCACCTGGGTGGTTCTGCTGGTTAAGGGTTCAACTCTTGATTTTGGCTCAGGTCATGATCTCACAGATCATTAGTTCCCATGTTGGGCTCCACGCTGGCAGTGCAGAGCCTACTTGGGATTCTGTCTCTCTCACTTTCTCTTTGGCCCCCACTCTCTCTCTTTCTTTTCTCTCTTGTTTTGAGAGCTCTCTCAAAATAAATAAATAAATTTTAAAAATATTAAAAAATAAATTAAAAAATCAATAGGTGGGAATAATAGACATAAAGTCAAAGAAAGAGTTAATGGATTGCTATACAACAATGAAAAAAACATCCAGAACAAATTTCAGAGACACAAAAGAATAAAAAACATAAAAGAGAATTTTATGTGCTGAGAAAGATAATTTACAAAGTGCTGAACTAGATAAATAACAATAAATCTATATGTAGATACCTAGAAATGTAGACATCTAAAATTAATATCGTTTTGATAAAAGACCTACAAAGGACAAACAACTACGTAGAGGGCTTCACATTAAGATATCAGAAGTCAATGAATTTATATTTCTAAAAGTGTTGAAAGGAGTTGTGCTTGGGTGGCTCAGTTGGTTAAGCATCTAACTCTTGATTTTTGTTCAGGTCATGATCTTACAGTTTGTGAGTTCAAGCCCTGCATCAGGCTCTGTGCTAACAGCATGCAGCCTGCTTGGGATTCTATCTCTACCTGTCTCTCTTCCCCTCTCCCTCCAGCTAAATAAATAGATAAATAAATAAATAAATAAATAAAGCTACTGAAAGAAAAGAACACCCAACTTAGAATTCTATACCCAGATAAATTATCATAAAGAGTTTAAAAAAGTTGCATAGTATTGTAGTAATTGTTCTGTTAGATGTTTTTTTTCACGTAACTGTATGCCTTGGAGAATATTCCATATCAGTACAGAGTGATAAAATTATTCTTTCCAATTTTTGAATAGAAGTCTATACAATATATAGAGCATAATATAACACTTGATTGATAGTCACATTACATCCTCTTTTTTTGCTATTAATTAACAGTGCTGTAAGAATTAGCTTCATACATGTTTTTTTCTCCATTCTTGTTAAAATTTCTTAGGGAATATCAAGGAATTATTGGTCAGAGAACATGTAAGATTTGAACAGATACTTGCCAAAGTGGCTTTGAAGGAACTAAACCAATAGAAACTCTCATCAATGGTAGAGAGAATTTTTCTGTCCCTATACCCTAATCAATGTTTGATATTACTAATAATTTTATTTTTTGCCAATTAACCTATTATTTTAATTGCTGCATTGTTATTACAATTATTATAGTATGATGCCATTTAACTCTTTTTTTAATTTTATTTTTATTTTATTTTTTTTAATTTTTTTTTTTTTAACATTTATTTATTTTTGAGACACAGAGAGAGAGCATGAACAGGGGAGGGTCAGAGAGAGGGAGACACAGAATCTGAAACAGGCTCCAGGCTCTGAGCTGTCAGCACAGAGCCCGATGCGGGGCTCGAACTCACAGCCCTCAGGGACCGCGAGATCATGACCTGAGCTGAAGTCGGCCGCTTAACCGACTGAGCCACCCAGGCGCCCCTGATGCCATTTAACTCTTAAATGGTACTTGCATATGATGATTAAAAAATATGTAACTGTTTTATTTTGCACTTTGTTGACTCCTAATGAGATTAAACATATTTTCATGTATTTAAAAGCTATTTGTGTTTTCTCTCTATGAATTGAATGCTCTTGTACTTGTTCAACTTCATACTGATTTTTCTATTGATTATTGATTTGTATATTTAAAAAATATTTTTTCATGATATATTCTTTATTACAAGTGTAATGCAAATATATTTTAACTGGAACTTTAAGTTCATGATAATATTTATAATATTTGAAGAGTATATGATATAAATCAATCTTTTGAAGTGGTAGATAGCTATTTGTGTCACCAACGCTAGAAGAACATAGGCTATTTAAAGAGCACATATTAGAAGCAATATTACAAAAATAACTGGTTTGTATGACTGGCACCAATTGTCTCCAAGGAAAGCTCACTGTAATTAATTTCATCTTACCATACATAATTGTGAATATAACCTAAAATAAATACTATATTTTTAAAATATAAATGTGACTGTATTTATTAATTTTGATTTCATCTCATTGCAAGAACTGCCTCTGCTCATTCACATTATATATTTTTAAACAAAATCACCCATATGATAAATTTGGGTAAATTTATTTTAAATTCAAATTAGCTATTGTTAGGAATTTTCAGATTTCAAGAAAGAAACGTAATCAAGACTAGCTTAGACCAAAATGGGAATATATTGGCTTACATAACAAAACTGCAGAAGGGCAAAGATGTACCAAGGCCTCAGCATAGGGAGTTATATTCTCTCAAAACATCTATCTTCTTTTTTCATCTCTGCTTCTTCACGTGTTCAAACTTTATTCTCTCTGTCTAGATTTTTCTGCATCATTGGAAACATAGCCACTAATAGCTGTGAGGCTTATGTCTTCTAGCCTTCTATAGAAGGAATGAGACTCATTATCTCTGATATAAGGTTCCTAGTCCCTGACCAATCTCTGTGGTTAGTGAAATTGAGGTTAATATAATGTCAGCCCAGAATGCCTGAGCAGGGAAATTAATGTGTCCCAGAAGAGGAGATGCATTTCTCCAAGGGATTTTGGGACAGATAAAGCAACTGGTGTTCACTACCATGATCATTACAAAGCTGGAATTATAAAATCATGGGGAAAAAAATCCTCAAAAACTTCTGTTATAAAAATTGTAGGGGAATTAATTAAGAAAGTGTTTATTTCTGTCCAAGATGTGGATTGTTTATACTTTCCTCCTATTCAGCAGTTCCTATTCTTTTTAAAATCTTAATTCTAGGGGTGCCTGGGTGTCTCAGTCAGTTAAGCATCCAACTTCAGCTCAGGTCATGATCTCACAGTTCGTGGGTTTGAGCCCCGCGTCGGGCTCTGTGCTGACAGCTCAGAGCCTGGAACCTGCTTCGGATTCTGTGTCTCCCTCTCTTTCTGCCCCTCCCTGGCTCACACTCTGTCTTTCTCTCTCTCAAAAATAAACAAAATTTAAAAAAGTTTAAAAAAAAATCTTAATTCTATTACTGATTTAAATCACATTTTTAACTTTACCAATTTACATCACCACTACTAAGTTTCTACTGCTCCACATTCTCACCAAAGTTTGATATTGTCATTCTTTTAAATCTTTGCCAGACTGAATGTGCACAAATTGATATCTCATCGATTTGCATTTCCATGACTACTTCCGAGGGTGCATATCTTTTCATATGTTGGTGGTCATTCCCTGTTTGTGAATTGCCTAATCCTATCCTTTTAACCATTTTTTCTATTAGGGATTGTTTTGTGGTTCTTCTTATTACATTTTAGGAGTTCTTTATAGATTCTAGAAATTAACTTTTTGCCAACTATACGTGTTGCAAACATCTTTTCCCAGGTTGTGAATTTTCTTTGAAAAATGGTGTTGGGCACCTGGGTGGCTCAGTCAGTTAAGCACCTAACTGGATTTCAGCTCAGGTCATGATCTCATGGTTTGTGAGTTCGAGCCCCATGATGGGCTCCATTTAACAGCGTGAGCCTTCTTGGGATTCTCTCTCACTCTCTCTCTACCCCTCCCCTGCATGCACACTTTCTCTCAAGATAAATAAATAAACTTGAAAGAAAAATAAAAATGGTGTCTTCTGATGAACAGCAGTTTTTCAATTTAATTAGCTGAATATGTCATTTTTTTTCCTACTATGGCTCGTGCTTCTATATATCTTATTCAATGAATCTTTTCCTGGATTGATAACATAAAAGATTCTCCCACAGGTTTTTTCCTAAAAGGTTTAAAGTTTTGCTATTCACATTTTACTCTTATCCATTTGGCATTAATTCTTATGTATGGAATGAGGTATATGTTCAATTCCACATTATGTTATTAGATACTCAACTACCCTAGGACTGCTTATCAAGAGTCTTTCTTTTCCCACTGATATTCATGCCTGGTCTTTTTCTACTTCAAGATGTCCTTATTATTCTTGTCTGTATAAACTTTGAGTTCGTCTGTTAATTTCCCATTGGGATTTTAATTCAAAATTTACTGAATTCATACATCAGTTTGGGGAATGCTGACATCCCTATAATAGTGAATCTTACTGTATATAAACTAGGCATATCATTACGTTTAGATCTTCTTTAATGCATTTTATAATTTAAATTTCCCCCTAAAGTTCTTACACATATTTTATAAGATTTATTCCTTTGGATATTATTTTTTATTGTTATTGCAAATGGTATCTTTTTTGAAATTACCTTTTGTACATATTTATTATTTGAAAGTGAAAATGCTTTTGGTATTTGTACATTGATTTCATATCCAAGAATCTTGCTAAACTCTCTTAATTAATAAAAATAATCTTTTAGTTTATTTTTTATTTTCAATGTAACTCTGAACAGTAGTAACACTTTTCCTTGACTTAGTTTGCTGACTAAAATCTCCATTTACTTGTCTTTTTATTCTAAAACTATCTCATGACCCCTTCTGAAATTTACCTTTTTAAAACAGCATTTTCAAAAGGTGTGTTGTATCTCAGCCTAAGAATATACCAGAATTTATTGAGCTATTTTCCTGTTGGTGATATCTATGTTATTGTCATATTTCTTTATTGTTTTTACTAATATAAGAAAGTTGGGATTTTTTGGTACATAAATCACAGCCCAAATTTCTCAACAAATTCTTAGCATACGTCTCAATAGTAAAATTGTAGTACCCAGGGGCAGTTCCAGTTTAAGAACTCAATACGTATTGCAAAATTACTTTTTAGAAAGGTCATTACAATTTACTGACAACCGGCAGTGCATGAAAACATCTGTCTCACCACATCCTCATCAGTATATGAAATTATCCTTTATTTTCTTTTGCTAATTTGATAGACAAAAATATTACTGCATTTTAATTTGCATTTATTTGATTACTAGTGAGGTTGACCTTTTCCATACAGTATTTTTCAAGCTTTTGGTGTTTTCTGTCTTTTGACTCTTGGCAGATCTCTTCAATATGGAAAGTGTGTATCATCAATACAAAAAATTGATAAAAGATATTAACCCCTTTAAAATCTGTTTGAATTTATATTGTATCATATTTTTATTTATGATCTCTTTTTTATAACTCAGGGAAGTTTGTTATTCTTGTATTATTAAATATATCAGTTATTTCCTGGATCAATATCTTTTGTTGTTTGTATGCATTGTTAGAAAGTTAGCTTATTCTTCTTTCTGGGGTATTTATAAAATGTCATGGAACTTGGTTGTTCCATACATTTATATATTATCAACTTGCACTAATTCAAATCTATAAACTTTTCCTTCTAAAATGAACATTCTAGATCTCAGATTATGTTGTTTTTATTTTGTATTCTCAGGGGTTGGCATAGTTCCTGGTGCATTATAGCTATCCAAGAAATATTGTTGAATAACTGAGTGGTGTGTGTTTCAACCGGAAATTTTCCTATGGTCTTAGTTTTAAAGAAAAGTAGAATAAAGTGTCTCCTGAGTTATTAATTTAGTAGCCTCCAAGTATTGTAGAAAGATAATACTTGTGATCTTTAGCGATTTTTGATAATCCTAAACTCTCCATGGGCTTAACCTGCCCTATTAACCCTCAAACAGCCCACTGATCATCAGTGTCCATTAAGGAGGGCTTGAGGGTATGACCTGAGGTGATAGAATAGTAATTTTCCCTTGTGTGATGTGACATTTCTACATTAGGCACAGAGGCTCTAATTTTTACTCTGATTTTGACCTCTGATCTCCATGCTCCAACCAAGGGAAAAGAACTACTTGAATGAGCCAGTTGAGTTGAACTGATGCATTCACACTCTTAAGATCATCACTTCTAGCAGGCAAATTTTATTCATATTTTAAAACATAGCTCAGATATTAAACCTCCTTATTTCAGCTTTCCCTCTCCTACAGAATTGAATGCTTCCTCATCTGTTCCCATAACTCTTCACACATTTTATTACAGCCCATAAAAGTGGGTATTTGTTGAATGCTTACTATCTGCCTCTTCATACTTACTCTATGGGACTGACACTATTAATCAGCCCCAGTTTTTCCAAAGGGGATTCAGGCTTCATAAGGATAACTTGCCCACATTTACACTGCTGATAAGCGCCTATACCATGAATCAACAGGTTATTTGACCCCAAGGTGAAGCTTTTGGTTGTCTCTTATTTCACTGTTCTTTAATAAATTACCCCTAAGGACAAAAACAACAACATATGGAATTTTGCATTTCTAGTAACTGATTCAATTCCTGGAACTTAGCAGGCCTTCGACAATAATTTGATAAATTGGGAAATGGAATTTGGTTCTGGGAATGCCTGCCTGGTAGGTCCTGTTTGGCTGTGTACTTATTCAGTTTCTGTGAAACATGGCCCTGAAATGGCTTGTTTGTTTCAATCTTATCCAAACTAACCACAAGTATACATAAAACCTGTACCTAATCAGAGACTGTTTCGCCCAATGTGACCAGGGGTTAATTTTAATTTTTAAAAAGCTATTCTCCTGACATACACTGCTGGCAGGCACAGACTAACAGATTCACTACAAGTCATTAAAGACACACCAACAAATTGTGAGTCACATTATCCAGATAATGTGTGTGCCAGGGTATTTTCAGGTTCGGTCTCCCTTACATTTTTTGTTCTTCATTTTTTCTGTTGTGCCCTGCACAAGAATCTGACAGGCAAACAGAATTAGTGTATCATTTTCCCACTGAGGAATAGGTATAAGCAAAAGGTAGCATTTTCTATCCTTGTTCCTCTTTCAGGGGCAAGATTAACACACATATACAATAAAACTATTGAGCTATTTTAATACTTTTCCTGTCATGCATTCAGGACCCTCTAAAGTTGTCATCAACTACTGTTTCATTTAATCCTCTGGCCTTCAGGGTAATGTAAGAAAATTGAAGAGATTAGGAGCTATCTCTTTCCTGTTCAATGCATTTGTGTTGCTGTAAATTGGCACCAACCTTCAATCTCACGGTCAGGGCTCTCTAGGGTCCTCCCACTGATATGACAGCCCAGTCAGCATGATAAATGGTGCACACCCTCCGGCAGGATAGATGATTCTTCCCTTTCCGAGTCCACAGTTCTCTTTTCTGCACTAGCAAAGAGTCAACATCTCACCATCTTACTGCACTGAGTGGCTGCCCCATTATGTTGATGTTCCTCAAGTTAATTACAGGATACAGTTTCTCTGATTAATTATTTTAGATCCGCTGACAAAGATGACTTCAACCCTGGTTAATTGGGATAAAAGAAATCTCCCATCCAGAAAACTGCGCTTCAACATTATGTTTTTCCTTTTGCACCTGTTCGCCTAGGGGAAAATTTTCTCATTTGAGGGTAGAGGCAATTCCGCTGAGTGAAAACACGAAGTCCCCAAGAAGTCCAATGACTCTAGTTGAAGGATTTGTGGTGTGCCATCTTTTTGCATGTGTAGATATGTGATAGAAAAAGAAACAGTGACACACAAGCAGAGGGAAGAAAAATATTTACAATACAGAAATACTTTCTTTAAAATAAAAGCATGTCATTTTTGCAAGATCAGTCCATGAGTTCCTATTTATATACATATGTGCTTAAGTAAAAACATTCTAAATGACTAATCATGAATACAAGGAATAAATGAGTTGATAATGCTCAGTCATTTATTATTTTTCTACAAGAACTGAAGTGCTGGGGACTTGAAAATACATGGGAGGCACGTCCTTAAAAAGTCTTCTGTTTTTGTTTCTAATTTTATTTTTTATTTTTTAAAATTTACATCCAAATTAGTTAGCATATAGTGCAACAATGATTTCAGAAGTAGATTCCTTAGCGCCCCTAACCCATTTAGCCCATCCCCCCTCCCACAACCCCTCCAGTAACCCTCAGTTTGTTCTCCATATTTATGAGTCTCTTCTGTTTTGTCCCCCTCCCTGTTTTTATATTACTTTTGTTCCCCTTCCCTTATGTTCATCTGTTTTGTCTCTTACACAATGGAGTATTACTCAGAAATCAAAAAGAACGAAATCTTGCCATTTGCAACTACGTGGATGGAACTGGAGGGTATTATGCTAAGTGAAATTAGTCAGAGAAAGACAAAAATCATATGTTTTTGTTTTGTTTGTTTGTTTTTGAGTAATATAAAGACAGGAGTACCAGTACAAAGTTTAGTGTTGCGATTTTTCTGACACAATATACTTTAACCCTTTCAATGAAAAACGCCAGATTCCTTCACCAAATCGCCCAGTTCTCTGTCCTTCCACCCCTTTCCTCCCTAAGGACTAAGTCCGGAGCTGCACTGTGATGCTCTGACAGTTCTTCACCTGCCCTTCTGCCCCAGAGCCCCCCATGTGAGGTGGAATACATGGACAGCACATGCCATCATTCCCCACTCCCTGTCCATCCATCATAGCCTATCACCAAGTTCCGACTGCCAAAGTGAACAAAGGCTGGAGAAACCATTTGTCAGGACATCTTGGATGGCACATCCAGAGGTGACAGCCAGTACATGTTCATCCTACTTGAACAGGGCCCGAGCATGCTATTTGTTAGCAAAAATTTTCCATGATTCTCCAATAACTATGGCATCCAGCTCTCTCTCAGTCTCCTTTCCCAGTCTTAGAAACCTGTATATACTCTTCCTTCTTCCCCAGAACCTTATGCTTTAGCCATACAGGGGCATAAGTTTGGCTTGATCTTTATGCCTTTACCCCTGAATTATTTCCTCCATTCTTACCTACCGGGCCCTCCTTCCCTTCCCATGTGTTACTTCTTGAACTATTGCTTTTCACCTCCAAGCTTACTGCTCTATGTACTTTGCTGTGCTCAGTGATGCTGTAGCCGGGTCTACAAATTATCTTCCCCAGATGCACTTGTCAGCTGGCTTCTAGTTAAGTTCTGACAATGAGGTACAAGAGGGAGATTGGGAGGCAGGAAAAGAAAAGAAGTGGCTTCCTTTTTGCTTCTGGTTCTTGCTAGCATCATTCTAGCAACAGAGGACAGGGACAAGTCCAGTGTCCAGCATCCAGATGCCCAGCTCTGTACCCTCAATGAAAGCCAGCTACATAGGGACCCATCTTCCAAACTCCTATGCTCTGGTAAGCCAACCTTCCCCTTTACCTCTTTTTAATAAAAACACATAAGAGTTGAAGATTTACTGTGTGTGTAACCTGCTCAGACACAGATAATAGAGTCAGTCCAGAGGTATACATGTCCAGGATAGAAGACAAGAGATGATTGCTTTGGTTTTATATCAGATGAGTTCTGGACCAGGTAGAAGCAAATGGTAGAGATGAGGGAATTATGGACAAGACGGTGAAGACCAGAAAATCTTAGATATTCATCCACTGTCCATGAACTTACACCAGCATCCCCCAGCCTCTGACCCTGCTTCTTTAGATATCTACTTCAAAGAGTTTTCTCTTTCACTTGAGCCTGTACTTTCAATTCTTCTCCCACTTGTCCCAGAGAAGGGATGGGTTGGCATTTGGGCCTAGAGCACCCCCATCTCTATTCATTTTATTATTTCCTAATAAAATAAAATGCATCCCTTAGCCAGTGTCATGGTGAGCCACATGGGAGCCTGAGGCAAAAGAAAATGTCAGTTCTACTAATGCTGAAAGTTTTCAGATTTGAATTTAATTTCTTACTCATATGTTTCTAGTTAATTTAAATATTTACTTCCAGGCACTTACAACAGGATGAGCTTCTTTCTCATTAGGCTTCTAATTTTCAGAAATTTTACGAAGTATCCAATAGAACCATCAGACCTTCTGGACTAGGCATCTCCCACGTGTTTCCAGAGAGGGTCTATTTGAGAGAATCACTCTCCATCATCACAATCTTCTCTCTCCATCTGTCCTTGATGTAGGAGGAGGCCTGACAAGGGAGATTGGCTCTTGGTGTGGGGTGCAGTTTGGAAAGAGGGTCTCTCCTCACCTCTCCATCAACATTTCCAGTGCCTGAACTAACTTTCTCTCCCCCTGAGTTGGGGACTGGTGACTGTTTCTTGCTTGAAAATTGCCAAGTTAGTGAACCTGCAGAGCCCCTAATGATTCTAGAACAAGGAGAATTAGGAGAGAGATGGTGAAGCATTGAGAGGGGTTACTGGTAGGGCAGCCTGCCTAGAAATTATGCATTTCCTGTGGGTCCAGCCTGCAGTGCTAAAGTTGCCTGGGGTCAGTCAGTCTTGCTGGTTAGTATGAATTCCATCCCCTTCCCCTACTGCCACCATGATCCAGTGGGCTTCCTGCTGTGCAAGGGAACCCTAGCAGCAAGGGGTACAGGATATGCCATTTGCAGAGTTGTGAGGAACACGAGGAAGAGGTCACTCTGAAGTTGCAAAGCCACTTGAGGAGCTGTGCAGTGGGGGTTCTGCATGGGACCTTCAAAGAATGAGTAAGTGAGTTTTTGGGGGATCCAGAAATTGAACCCCTTTCAAATGGAGAAAACTTGGCTCGTCAGGGAGAGAGAAGCAATGGCAACCAAGACAAGGCGAACAGCCTTACTGAAGACAGTCAAGGAAAGGAACTGGTACAGGGAAGCAAGCTCAGTAGGAGGGAGGGGATGTGAGAGAGCAGCCTCCTCTGCCCTTGCCTGGAAGACTCCTGTCCAGCCTGCTCTTGGTGGAGCAGGAAGGCATGGTGCTAATAAAGTGTGAGATGTAGGTTTTAAGAAGAGGACTAAATCCTGAAGACTATATAGACTAAATCCTATAAGACTATTCTAATACCCAAGACAGATTAGAAGTACAGTTGACCCTTGAACAATACAGGGGTTAGGGGCACTGATTCCCCTACCTGATTGCCAATCTGCGTATAACTTTTGACTCCCCAAAACTTAACTACTAACAGCCTACTGTTGACCAATAACATAAACAGTTAACAAATATTTTGTATGTCATATATATTATATACTATATTCTTACAGTGATATTTTTTTCTTTTTCTTTTATTTGGTTTGGTATTTCTAGGCCATGCAGTTCATCTTTGAGTTTTTTTCAAATTGCCACATTTTTAAAAATATATTTATTGAAAAATATCTGTGTATATGTGGACCTGTATAGTTCAAACCTGTGTTGTTTAAGGGTCAACTGTGCAGGGAACTAAACTGAGTTTTCCTTAAGGGAGCTTATGACATAGCAGAGGAGGGGGCTTCAGGGAGCAGAACTGGATGTTAATTTTTGGGAAAAATAAGACCATTTCATGTCTATACCCCAAAGAATAGAGGCTCTCAACAATCTGGTCACATGCACTCTCATTAAAAGGTTAGAGGAGAGTGTTGCTCATTTCTCTATTCCCAAACACACTAGAGCACTGTACTGTGTGTGAAAGGCAAGTACAGCAGTCTAGGACAATCCCTGGGTACAAAGCAGGAAAAGCTTCACTGGAGTTCTTCCCCATGGTGGATAAGCGAACCATAATATACCTTTTTCTTTCCTCGCTGCTGGTTTTGATCTTCTATTTTGATTTTAATTTTCAGGAGTCCTAATATCTAATTATTTACCTATTTCTTTTCTATTGTAAGATAAAAAAGGAAGGCTATTGTAAAGGTATTGTAAGATGTTGAAGGATAATTTTCTCTAAGTTGTTACAAGTCCTTCAAAAATGGAACAGGTTACGAACACATAAGCCAACAACAACAACAGCAATAACAAAGACAAAGTTCTATTCTGTGCCTTGTACAAATCACCTAAATTCTTTGCACTCCAGTGTTCTCAGCTGTCAAAGATGGGTGGTAATTATATATGGAGTTTGCAGGTTGTTAAGAGGGTTAAGTAAGATGAAGGGAAAAGTTTTAAAAAACTGTCAAATGCTATTCAAATATAACATATCATTATTCTTATAATAAGTATTTGTTGAGTCACACTGCACAGGGATCAAGAGATAGAGTTAATAAGAACAGAAGTCATGGGATATTGCCACGGTATAGGCACAGTGGTAAATACTGAAGTTGGAGAAGTCATTTGCACTTAATGTTCTGGAATGCAAATCACAGCCAATATGACCAAAGACACTTTGAGAGGGCAGAGATCTTTGAGGTGATCTAAGCAAATTTTCAGACAATATCCTGGTGAAGTGGAAATAGTGAGGCTGAGGGCCCAGGATTCAGATCCTAGCCCTATTGCCAAAGCAGCCTTAATTAGTTTTAATTATTGGGCAGAAGTCTTGGTAATATTTCATTTGAAATAATATCCAGCCACTGCTCTTGACACCGAGGTTCAGAGGGTGCTGAGATTTGCTGACAGTCATGAACTTCATCAGAGGAAGGTCAGATATTGAAGAAAGTCTCCTGCCCATTGACCACTCTTTACATCACATAATACTGCTTTCCTTGGGCTCGGATTCAGAGCTCTTTGTTGCAGACCACCAACATTTGGCCAGGCAAGATAGGCATAAACTTTGGCAACAGTAGAACATTTTTAGAGGAAGCAGACTATCTTTTAAACAGAACATGGGTACAAAAGACAAGAATTCAGAGTAGCACCTAGTGGGAGGACTGCCTTAGGAACCTGGGTTCACAAATAGAATTATATTAGTTTCATACATACAAGGGATTTTCCTGGGACTCAGTTCTAGATGGCTGCCACTCACAACCAAGACAAATTAGATTTGCCAAAATTAATAGAAAGTAACATGAATTATTTGATTCAGTCACATTAGCTGCTACATATTTCTTTAGTGTCTTGGATTAACATAGAAGTAGAGAGGCTTGTAGAGACAGACATGAATAAGAAAAAAATGACCAAGAAGTGGCCCCTGTGCACGAGAGAAGTACGAGGGATTTAAGAGTTGTGTCTAAGAGATACTTCTAGTTATTGTTCGAATGAACTTGCCTCTGTGTAAGTGAATCAAATAGTTTTCTGGTAGATGGCAGGCAGTAAGTATCTTGAGGAAGGGAGCTTCTGTCTGATTCTCAAAAAGACCCTTAGGGGCTACAGTGGTACTATTATCCACAAGATGCAGGAAGAAGAGCTTCTCTGAAAGATCACCCAGAAATTCCCTAATAGAGTGGGGGGTGGGGTGGATCATGGCCTTCATTCTCCACCGACACTTCCCTCTCTTGCCCAACTACCTCATGGCATCCTGGTGGGTTTATCTGCCTTATGAGTCTGATCCCTTCCCTGATCTGCATTCGTAATGATCTTCCAGTAAAGAAAGTCCAATACCATTATTATCAGACCTAACAGATCCAATGGCTTCATCTCCTTGCCTCGAAGATCAAAATATTGCATTCAGATTACAAAGTTCCAAGACTTGGGCCCAAAGTCTTGATCCCAGATCTCCACTGTCATCTTACCCCAACCTTTGCTCTGACCTCATGGTACATACTGAGTCCCATTTTCAGAGCTTTGGGGCATACCACACTCCCACTCCTTGGGGTTTCCACACACACTGCTTCTTTGGTCTGGAAATGTCCTCTCTTTTCTTTCTCTCATTTATTTTTCTTTTTTCTGCAGGAAATGTCTTTCCTGCAATTCCTACTCATTCTCCAGGTCTCAGATAGCCATCGCTTCCTTGAAGAAGAATTCCCTGATCTCTAATCCAGGTTATTTTTATGTTCTCATCATCCCATGTACATCTAGTTTCATGACATTAATATTTTATTGTGCTAACTTGTGTGACTGAGTAATTAAATGCCATTATAACTAGGCACACCTTCTAAGGGGCTGGGTCTTATTCCAATGAAGAACCCCTTGGGTTATGTGGAGTGTCTTCGGTTTGGATAATCAAAGTTGGGACTGGAGCTGAGTTATATTCAGGGATGGAACTATTTGAATTGTTCTGCATAAAATATAAGAGAAGTTTTTGATTGGCTTATTACTTACTGAGCACTTACTATGTATGGGCCAGGCCTGGTCTAAGGGCCTTCCATGTATTCACTCATTTAATTTCACAACATCACTCTCATAGAGGTACCATTCTTATCCATATTTTACAAGGAAGCAAAATCTTTCCTAAGCTTTCATCACTAATGAGTGATGTAGCTGGAATATGGTCCTAAGAGAGAAGGGGCACAGTTGAGCTAGAAATAGCCAAGGAGACAGGCAGAAGGGAAGAGATCCTTGAAAGCCATACTACATAGGGGACGCCAAGATGTGAGGTGTCAAGGAGCTATATTTTACGAAGTGGGATTTCTAACTACTGACTTTGATCTCATTTATTCATTCTTTGGCAGTTTTTAGTAAGCTTCTACTACATGCTAGGCACTGCTCTCAGATCTGGTGCTCAGAGGTAGGGGGAGGGAGCCTTGCTCATAAACTGATAATCAAATAGCAACCTGGAGAAATAAAGGGGAAAAATCATGCACATTTGTGGGGAAGGCGATTTAGAAGAAACAGAAGATGCAAAGACCCTGAGTGGGAGTGTGTTTGCTGTTTCTCAGGAAACTTCTTGTAGCTATTGTGTCTGTAGCAGGATAGGGAGGGTGAGAATGCTAGAGATGAGGTCAGTAAGGAAGTGAGGGTTATAAACAGGTGGCCCCCTTGGGTTTTTATGCTGAGCGAGACAGGAAAGTGGAGGGTTTCAAGCAGACTAGGCCTTGATCTGCTTCATATTTTAAAAGGATCACTCTGGATGCTCCATGAAGAATAGGCTCTAGAGGCAAGTGGGAAACCAATTAAGAGGTTGTTGAAATAACCCAAGTGAGAGATGATGTCAATTCAGAGGTGGGGAGAAGTGGTCAAACTCTAGCCATATTTGGAAGATGGAGTTGTCATTATTATCTCTCATCTCTCAAAACCTCCGTCAAGTCTCACTCACTCGCTAAAGCAATGCTATGAATGGTACATGCGTGTGTATGTGTGTGCGTAAATTAAGGAAGAGGACTGAGTCTCATGTCTAGTGAAAATGTGATACAGAATACACTAACATGCCAAACAGTGAAAAGTTTCCTAAACCAAACTAATTCAGCAGAAGAGGACGCTCAGACCCAGACATAGAATGAAAACGTAAGGCCTTGGGGATTCTTGGACTTTTCAAAATACAGGAAATGGGATTCAGTGATTTCTTATGTTTTTTCAAATTTTATTTAAATTCTAGTTAGTTAACAGCACTGCAATATTGGTTTCAGGAGAATTCAGTGGTTCTTCACTTGTATACAATGCCCTGTGCTCATCATCATAAGTGCCCTCCTTAGTACCTACCCATCACCCATCTAGATCTCCTACCCACGTCCCTCCATCAACCCTCAGTTTGTTCTCTATCTTTAAGAGTCTCTCATGGTTTGTTTCCATCTCTCTTTTCCCCATTCCATATGTTCAACTTTTTTGTTTCTTAAATTCCACAAATGAGTGAAATCATATGGTATTTGTCTTTCTCTGACTTATTTTGCTTAGCATGATACACTCTAGTTTTCCATCCATGTCATTGCAAATAGCAAGATTTCATTCTTTCATTCTAAAAAATTTTTAATGTTTTTATTTCTTTATTGAGAGAGGAAGAGAGAGAAAGAGAGAGAGAGCTGGGGAGGGGCAGAGAAGGAGGAGAGAGAATCCCAAGCAGGCTCCGTGCTGGTAGTAGGGCTCGATGTGGGGCTCGATCTCAAAAACCGTGAGATCAAGACCTGAGTTAAAATCAAGAGCCAGATGCCAAACTGAGCCACTCAGGTGGCCCAAGATTTCATTCTTTTTGATGGCTGAGTAATATTCTATATATATGTGTGTATATCACATCTTCTTTATCCATTCACCAGTCAACGTACTCAATGAATTCTTAAATGGCAGAAAGATGCCAACCAAAATCTAGACTACTTCTGTTTCCACTTTTCTCACTAAGCTGTGAGTTTTATGAAAACTGGGATTGTGTTGTGCTTCTGTTATTTTTCATTGTGTACCTAGTGGCTGGCACATAGTTGATACTCAACAAATATTCCTTGGAGAAAGAAAGTGAATAGCTTCCATGTCCAAGAAAGGCTAATGTTCTATGGTCCCTGTTCATGCTAGAGATCCAGAATTGGAAAGAAGGAAAGAAAAACTAAAACTCAAAACTTTTCCTCTTCCTTAAGAAATGCAGACCAGATCTCAGTTGGCCAAATGTAGAAGCCAGTATTCAAGTGAGGATTTTTCAACCGCCCTTCTTATCAGCAGCAGTTTCAAACACTTTGTCTACATATGTGAGAGGCATCTGTGGGGAAGAGGGAGGCACACAGAGGGACAGAAAGTTGAAAAAGGTGATGGGGAGAACCATTGACCATGTTGCAGCAAGACATTGGGGGCATTTCCTAGTTCTTCCACTTATTAGCTGCGTGCACTTGAGCAAGTATTTTACTCTCCAAGTTTAAACATGAAAGGGCAAGTGATTTCTAAAAACTGGGGTTTATTGGGAGAATACCCACGAAGACCCTATGAATTCAGTGAGACCATGTTTGTGAATATGCTTTGAAAACTTCAAAGTATAGCACATGTGCATTTATAATTGAGCTTATAACATCTTTGGTGAAGACAGAGAGAATCATAGAATGCATTTGATTGTGCTAGATGCTAGCATAAAGAATAAATGCTTTAGCAGAGGCCTAAAAGTGCTCATTTTTCTGTCCAGGCAGTCTGTTGTATTGGTCCTTGTCACCATGCCCTGTGTTCCTTGGTATGTGCTAGCCACAGGTAGGTGCCAGGCAGTACCAGAGAATCCACTGCTCATTCTTAGCTTTTGCTCCCTTCTGGACTTAAGGCATATTATGGAATTACTGTAAGCCAACGAGTCTCCATCTGTAAATGAGGGATAAAATTTGCCAGCTGTCTCCTAACCTCCCTGGGAGGAACTAGGGTTTAATAAGATAATGAACATTATTCTCTCCATATGCACTCTACACTCTGGGCTCCCATGGTCTTCAAAAGGCTCTCCATAGGCATACATGCAGATTCTAAAATCAAATTCAGACGGTCATATGGCAAGCCGCTGAGACTCATGTCAACGACTATTCATCACAAATTAATATTAATATCCATTAGTTAATGTTTTCTATTAGTGATTGTACAATTAATCAAGAACAATATGTCACAAGGCAGAGCCAGCTGTAGGTGGATAACTGGGATGTAGGTGGCTGGCTTTCAGTGGCCATCACATCATTTTTGCTTGTCTTTTCAAAACTTCCCATGCATCCTGTTGCTTCTTTCTTGGGCCATTAACCCTGATCATTGAATCTACATAAAGGTACTGGGAAATAACAGAAATATTTTCAGGGCACAAAGAAAAGTTGCATTTTGAAAGAGAATTGCAGGAAGAAGACAAGACATAAAATAAATAAAACCAATCAGTAGTTAATGATAATAAAAAAAAAATAGTAACAATAGCAGCTCTCACTTATTACACTGTGAAGAATGAGGACTCTCAGAAATGGCCCATGATCTCAGAAGCCAACATTTTCCTTGGGTTGACCAAGAATAAGACTACGGAAGTGAAAGGACTATGCTATAAATAACAATACAAAATTCAAACAGCAGCAGCAGATTTCACAAGGGTAAGTGCAGCCTTCTGGCTTAGATTGGCTGGGTTTGAATTACAGTTCTGCCACTTGTCAGCCTTGTTATCTTAGCCAAGTTATTTAGCCTCTGTGTGCTGTAGTTTCCTCATCTGTAAAATGGAGGGAGTACTTATTCCTGTCACCGGGGCTAGCTTTGAGGATTTTACGAAATAATATAGGCCAAGTACATAAACTTCCCCTGTGCACATAGCAACAACACAACAAACTGTGATGCATTATGAATTGTAAATCCTACTGTGGAGACACTAAGAACAGTGGCAGTTCAGAAGAGGGAGTCAACATCTTCTGATGGAAAAGGTAGAATCTGAGCTGGATATGACCCATGAATGACCCTTAGAAAGGAGTGGAGCATTCTGGAATGGGGGTCATTGGGTATGATGTGAGTAGCCAGGGAGGGATGCGGAGTATCATACCCAGAAACCGGACCAGAAGGGCTTTGAGCTCTTGGTGCTAGTGTTAGTGCCTTAGGAAGATGAAGCCGGCAATGATATGTGGAGGAGGGGAATGAGAAATTGGTAGCAGCAAGTGAAGTGAAGTGAAGAAGAGAAATTTTAGGAATCGATGAGAAAGCAATTTGGGGTCCCAAGGAACCCCTTAAGTCTGCTTATGCATAAAGCAGGTCCTTTCAGTAGGCTTCCTTCCCATCCTAAGAGCTAAATGTGAAGGGAAATGCTAATGACCTCTCCAGAATGCAGAGCTAATGGTGTGCAGAGTTATAGGTAGAATTACTCAGTGGACGTGCCGGCAGAATTTCTCAGGGAAAAGTTGCATTGCTGGTGCACGTGCTTGATGATAGTAAAAATGGGACGGGCTTTACTTAAAATCAGGTATGTCCTTTGTGAGCCACGGAGCTTCTTCCTTCTTGTTAAGTTGTACATTTGCAGCTTGTCAGGACTTGGCTGCTATCTTTTGAATATTCAGCTATCAACCTTTAGCGTGGAATTAGTAGCACTTTAATTTCCTGACAACACCTAAATTAAGGTAAGAGTTCTAAATACTTTATTAATAATGTACACTCTAATTAATAGAAATTACTTTTCCGGCATGTATTATTAAAGGATGTGTTCTAACACGCCTTTTTATGTTTTCCAATTTACTTGCTTAGAAAACTGGCTTGCCGTTTCCACATCTTACCCGAAACTCTTCTTGATCAATTCTGTGCAATATGGAAGGAGAACACTCCACTCTGGATTTGAGAAGAAAGCCTTCCCCAGTTTTCTCTGGCTCTCCGTTGAAATTATTTTTTTGTTGTTGTTGGGATAAGTTCTTTCATAAATATGCTTAAAGTTGGACACTTTGGACCTAAAATTTTATTCTCCAAATGATGAGTTCTTTATGCTTTTCAGTGTGGTTCTATAATTCCTACTATGAGGAGGAAAATTGGAACTTGGAGTCTTAAACTTGAATTTTTTTTTTTTCTTTAATCGACAGAATGCCTATTACCTTTTCTTTCCCCGAGTGGAAAGTCTTAGACCTCAACATTCCTGATGCAGATTTGTTGTTGTTTAATGTGGAATTAGGACCAGCTCTAACTCAGTGGGAAGGTAAATTGAGAAGGTAGGTGACATGTCCTTTCAGAGAGACACCAGAATGCCTTAAACTCTGCTGAGTTCAAATTCAGATCTTGACACCCTTCCTCAGTGTGAGGCAGGGGCCAATGGACTTAGCCTCTGTCCCTTCATCTCCTCATCTGTGGAAGAGGGATGCCTCTGCCTGTTCACAGGATTGTTGCAAAGATTGAAAGTGTCGATATGTATGGAGGACTTAGATCAGAGCTTAGCACAGAGTAAATACTCCACAGACCCCGTCAGCAGTAACTTCTTCGGCGCCCCTTTCCCCACCTCTACCCCCAGCTCAGAGGAGTGTGTCCTGATGCTCACACTGAGGCCAGGTAGGCACTCCTGACAATTTTTTCCAATTAAGTTTCCATGTAATACATGCCAAATGCTTGCACAGTGCCTGCCTGGGCTGTTGTGAGTTGGTGGCACAGGGCTTAGATTTCCGAGGGAGCTGGGCAAGAAGTGAGCAAGGAGGAGTCCTCCAGGGCCTCCTGTACTACGAGGTTTAGAGATGAGAGTTCGACCCTGAACCTATGCCTGTTTCATTAATAGGCAGAGCTTTCAAAAGTGATGATGAACCCCAAGCTACGGAGAGTCTGTACTCTCCGTACAGACTTCCAGAAGACTCTGTCCAGAAGACAGAGTCTTCTGGAAAGAAGACTCCACAGACCTCGTGTTGGTCCACTAAGATGGGGCTCCTTGATGCCTTCCTCTTCCCTGCCCTATGTCCAGACATTCAGCAGATTCCACCTCAGTAACTATCCAGTCATTCTTGCCCAGGGATGTGTGAGGGAGCTGTAAGAGGGATTAGATTTGGTGCATATTGTTATTTTTTCCCTAATGATTAACAGAGACTTCTTCTTCCTCTTTTCCTTTTCTTTCTTTCTTTCTTTTTTTTTTTTTTTTTTCCAGAAGAATGTTTTGAATTCCAAGGCTAAGTTTTGCCAAGAGCTCCTGGTATCGTGGGACCGAAGATGGATTTCTCTCACGGGACCCGAGGAGGCCATCAGTGCAATTTATTTCTGTCTCAATGCTCAGTAATAGATGTGACCTTGTGTCTCACAAGGCTCTCCTAACACTTGGGGCCCTGGATGTGAAGAGTTAAACATTCCACTCCTCTGTAGAGAGATGTAGATACCTTGACATTCAGTTCCCAACCTAATCCTTTCTAAATCAGATTAGTCCATCCCATCACTGACAGTTCACTGACGAGTGCATTCCTCAAAGAGAATCTCATCTGAGATGCAGAGCACTCGCTGCAGTTTTATAGTATCAGGGTAGTAATTCATGCCCGGAGTAATAAAGAAACTCATTAAATGTAGAATCTCGGCTCTTGCTTTGTACTTAGACCTCCCAGCAGTTTAACTTATGCATGAGTCCAAATACTTTAAGGGATAATATAAAAATTATCTACTATTCTTTCATATCTAAAATTGTGCATTTGTTTCCCTTCACTACAGTGCTAACATAACTAGGAAACAATATATTACCCTAATTACATGTTATTTATTAGAAAGGAAGCAAATAAGTCATTTGGAGACAAATCCCCATAGTTATTCATGGAATTGCTTTAGATGACAAAGATAGAGTAAAGCCGGCAGTCTTTCATTATATTTATTACACACTCTTTGTGCTAATGAACAATCACGGGCTTCACTGAAATAATGGTCTCAGCTCCAAGTTGTACGGAATGCTATATGGGCCATATTTATCAAGAACAAGTCAAGGCTTTGCTTGTCCTTTGTGTCTTTGCTTTTCGTTGAAGGAAGAGGGTAGGAAGACAAACAAAAGTAGCTTGGGCGATTTTTAAAAATACAATGGAAACCAGTAAGCAGATTTAAAGAAAAAGTCTCCATGCAACCTTCCACAGCAGTTCACTCTTGAAAAAAATATCGTCCCATATGAATGCTGAGTAGGTCACTCTTTCCCTTGAGGTAACAGGGATATATATATATACACACACAAATATGTCTACCTATGAATTTTAAATTTGGATGAAAAAATTTCTAAGATTTTACTAAGATACTTTAAGTATTCATTTGCTTCTTCCATAAAGGAGGATGAGGTAAAAAACTAATACAGCTCTTTACTTTAAAGTGGAGAACAAAAAAAAAAATCTGAAAATCTAACCTGAAAAATGATGGGACTTTCTTTTTTTTAAATTTTACTTAAATCCAAGTTAGTTAACATATAGTGTAGCAATGGTTTCAGGAGTAGGATTTAGTGATTCATCACTAACATATAACACCCAGTGCTCATCCCAACAAGTGCCCTCCTTAATTTCCATGATGGGGACTTTCTTTTAGCTTTTGGTTTTCTAGACACTATTAACTCTTCCTTACTAGAAGAGTTGGAATAAAAGGAGAAAATTCTCTCAGGAGAAAAACTTTCATAAAAGATATGAACAAATTAAACAGATTTCCTCTGCATGTCATATATATATATATATATATATATATATATATATATATATATATATAATGGCTCCTGCTGCCTCTTTAGGAAAAGAAAATCTTCAGTATGAAGGCAATGGGTGAACCATTTTGTATGTGTATGTTTTCAAGCAAGTCGTCCAAAGTTGTGGTAGCTTCAAGAGGAAAAACATTTTTAGTTCCCTTCTTTTGGAATAATTGAGTCAACATGTTAGCACTTAGAAATGCTGCCTCATGGATAGTACCAGAACTGTATTTGAGGATTAAACCACAGATAACAAAAGAGCACAGGAAAATCTTGGAGGGAACGAAGCCAAAAAAGTCAGCTGGGACCATTTCTTCTTTTGAATTAGCAGTTACCCTTCAGTTGCTTTTTATTCAAACATTTGTCTAGTTCCTCCTCAGAGCTGTTTAGTGCACTCTCTCCTGCACAGGAACATACAGGAGGATTTCCCATCCCAGATCAGACCATTGGTGCATGTAGCTGGTATGCTAACATTGGCAACCTTCCAGTAACGAGGCATCAGCAAGGCAAACCAGAAACAAAGCTTGTTGCCAGTTATGCGAGGCTGTGAACAGAGTTAAGCTTGAGGGTGGTGCTGGTGGGGGTAGGGGCAGTAAGAAGGAGATGAGAGGACTCGGGAGGGCGGGGGGAGGCGGGGGGGGAGTGAACTGTTCAGGGCTAGACATAAAATTCTGCTGCTGAAGAACTGACTTACCCATTCCTCCTCTAAATCCCTCTAAGCTTTTCACAGAGATCAAAGCAAGTTAGTTTATTAAATATATATTTGGGAGACCTTGTCCCTGAGTTGTGAGAAAAAAGAGGGAGCGAACCTAGGTTAGTTCTGTAAATGCTGCTAGAAGGGTAAATCCTGCTAAGTCTTTTCCATGTCTTTAATCTATGGTCTCTAGGCATCATGTTTTGTAGTCTTGTGGTAAGTTACATGTCACTAAGGTGACCATGCCACCTGGTTTGCTTGCTAGTCCTGTTCACACCTGTTGTCCTGGAGCAGCTTTTAATGGTGACACTTCTTTGTTCTCAGAAGTGTCCTAGTTTGGACAATAAATCATATGGTCCCTCTGATGATAATCTAGAAATCAGCTTCAGGCCACTGGGTATCCTTCCTAATTATGTTGTAGGTAACTTCCTAATTACATTTTAGGCTCCTAAAAATTCCCATTTCTACTCTGTGTTATGGGGTATTTTAAAGAAGTCTCCAAAAATGACCTATTCTAATGAAGTATTTATTGGGAAAAATTCTAGAATTTAACTTGCAAAGAGATTAGGAACCTACTGCGTTTCAGAGTAACGAGGCCAGAACCAGAAGACTGGTCCATGTGTGATGTATTGGCAGGCATAACTTGATGTTGGTTGTTTTCCCTTTGCTTTATTATCTTTTTTAACTTTTGAGCAATGTCAAGGATACACTGGAGATCACAGGTCCATGACAGAGCAAATAAATGCAACTCCTGCTGTGTCCTTTGTTTCTCTGGGAGGTACATTCAAAGTGTGTTTGTCTTGACAGCTAGCATAGTGTGAGGGATCCATAAGGGCAGAGGATCCCAGGACTGTGGGCTTGCCCAGTCCTAGATAGATAGCCCTAGAGTTATATTTAAGGCTGGTGTGAGAGTAGGAGGTTGGAAGGAAATGTACATAGGACTATATCTACTCTTCCTAATATCCATATGCTAGGCAAATGCTCTTCTTTTGAGCCACAACTAGGTTACCTTATTATTTCTGAGTTTCATTTCTTATTGTGCTGTCAAGCCTAATTGGGATTTCAAAGCCATAGGATTATCACATAAGAGGAGCTCTAATTTTTGGTCTATGGAAAATAACTTCTGGCAGGTTTTAATTGGAGTAAATTCATCAGACAGATTTAGGGCAGGAGTCTCATGATTGGATGCCTACAAGGGTCAGGCAGATAATATAAAAAAGAGAAAGCTTAGTTAAGCCTATAGTCGTCTTGGTCTAACATTTTTTTTTTTTTTTTCTGTTCTTGATCCTTTCTTTAGTAGAAATAATATAGTAAAACATTTAAGGACAGTTTAGGTCTACTTTTAGAAAACACAACTCATAGTAAGTAGAAGATAACCCGGGATCCCTGTTTGGGAGAGAAGAGAGAATGTACCAGAACTATGGAGAATGGAGGTTGCATGACCCATCAGAAAGCGGACAGCCAGGCTCAGTTTTAGCCATCCGTTATCCTGTGGAAATGGGGTCACTTGTGACAGAATTTCTAATTTGTTTTTCAAGATAAACAAAAATCTGTATTTTCAGAAAAATCACCTGCACACCACTGGGACTGGAGTTGTCTTTTACACTCTTCAGGGTCTCTTTGGGAGCAACGTTCACCCATATTCCCTTACCATCATTCCCTTCCAAATGTATTCTTTTTAAAAAATGTTTATTTATTTAATTTTGAGAGAGAGAGTGATCAGGGGAGGGGTAGAGAGAGAGGGAGAGAGAGAATCCCAAGCAGTCTCTATGCTCATGGTGCAAAGCCCTACACAGGGCTCAATCTCATGAACCCGTGAGATCATGACCTGAGCTGAAATCAAGAGTCGGACACTCAAGTGACTGAACCACCCAGGCAGCCCTCAAATGTATTCTTTTGAAGCACAAGTCAGAGGATTATCTTATCCATTTCTCTGCTATCCTCCCCTGGTCACTCCCTTCATTTACTAAAGGAAGACACTGGCCCATGCCTAAGGTCCATGTCACCATCACACTCATGCAGCCTTCTGGAAAGTTAAACACTGATGTAGATGGCCCAGTCCAACACCCTGGCTTCTCAGTTCCTTGGTCTACTCAAGTTCCATGATATTTCTTCCACTCCACCTTAGTCACCCGCTTCCATGGTCATTCCCTCTACCTTGTCAGTGCTACTTCTTCAGTTCCATACACCCCACTCTTTGGCTGGCACTTCCTGTTTTCCAGTTTATTCCCTCTAATAATAAGACTCCAGTTCCTCAAAGTTATCAGAACTACCAATCCATGGGTACGTGTTCCTGCAAAGCTTATATAGAATGGTCCATTATAATAGTCACCCTCCTTGACTCATTCACCCCATCCTACTCCACCAGTTAAAAAAATCAACGCTGAAAAATCCAATTTTACACCTGCTCTGCACCTGAACCAAGCAGCTGAATGTGGCTGAAGACAAAACACATAATCATGTAGAATGCTCTCACTTGACATTCGTCACTTTAAACCTGAAGTGTATTCTTCGTGTTGTCATTTCTCTGTCAATTCACTTCCACCATCCCCAAAACACAGTTGTCATCTTCTCCTTTCTCTTCAAAGCTCCAACACTTCCATCTGCTTCTTCAATCTCAGAGGCCGACCTTGACTTTGTTTTCCAAGATAAATATAATGAATAAGAAAGAGTTCCACATTCTCCACCAAAAATCCATCAACTTCCTTGTGTCTGTATCTCTGTTTTACCCCTTTCCCTGTTGCAACAGACAAGCTATGGTTACTCCAACCTAATACCCTGGATTCCATCCCCACCCATCTCTTTAAGGACAGCCCTCTACAATCTGATCCCTTCATTTTGCTATCTCGTTCTCTACTGGATCACTCCTCTGAATATATAAATGTGCTGCAAATCCCTCACCTCGCATACCTCCATCTTCTTTGTCCCAATTTACCCCTACAGCAACTGGCCTATTTTTCTGCTCCTTTCACAAAACAAACTCCTAAAGTGTTGTCGATACTGCCTGTCGCCATTTTCCTTGCCTACTAATCTGTTTGGACCCAATCCAATCAGGCTTTCTTCAGGATATATTTATGAGACAAATCCAGCCCTATGAACTGCAGTTGTATTTTCTGACTTGTTGAGCATGAGATATTATGCCTGCATTCCCAATCTCATTTAAGTCTAACATTACCCCAGGAGATAAACAGGGGAGGAGTTCATCTTTCATCATGCAAATGAGAAATAGGAGATTTGGGAACATTGAGTAACTTCTTCAGATAAACATAGATGTTTAAGTGGTAGCCACAGTACCAGGAGTCAGAGCTCTCCAATGCCTTCAAAAAGATGGAATAAAGAAAACATAAATTGGTCATTGTAACTGAGGCTCGTTATATCTAAATCTTTTAGGCTGAAAAGGCCCTTGAAAATTGTGTATTTCAATGGAACACTAGAGAGGCTATTTGATTGGCCTAAAGTCATACAGTCCTTTAGTGATAGTACCTGGGCTCACGTTTCCTGACTCCTGGCAAATGCTCTGTCCCAGATACCCTGTCTGTGATTTGAAATTCACCACTTCTGCCACCACCAGTAAATAGTGAGTAAGCAGCTGATGGGTATATATGAAGAGAGCACTGTTGAAAATACAAATACAGCAGCAGCAGCAACATCAACAACAGCAATCGCCAAATGCTAATGTTCTCACAGCACAACCCAGGAACCACTTGCATCAGAATCTTCCTTGCTATGATGCTAATCATGGGTTCACCCCATTTGTGTGTTATCAAGTTCTCAGGACTAGAGGCCTAGGAATTCACATTCTAAGCAACTTCATCAGGTGGTTCCTAAACACCCTTAGTCTTGAGGACCCTTGTAGGAACAAGAGCGGATGGACATAGCACAAATTTCCATTTCGAATTTCATCTTTCAAAGAAATCTGTCAAGTGCGTTGACGTTTCATTAATGAAACAAAAAAGGGCAGAAGACATTAAGCTCTCCCCATAAACTGTCAAGAGTCCGATTCATTTTCATTTCCTTTCATAGTTGAGGATTGCCTGAGTGTTAGGTGCTGTAGTGGTAACAAACTTCAAAACAAGCCACCCTGTGCAGCTGGGAGAAGGAGCGTGACTCATTGGTCAGGAAAAGGACTCAGATTCTGGAAACACTAGGGATGAAGGAGGTTCATTCGCCTCTGCCTCACAGCAAAGGTGGTGCCTCTAGGTCAGGGTGAGAACATCAGGGGAGCCAACAGCAGGCTTGCCTGGTGATGAATGGGATGGAGCAGAGGCCACGCAGGGATCTATCTCTGCAAATGATTTATATTTGTGAACACACGTAGAGGCTGCTGGCCCTACAAATATTATGGGGGCTGGATCCCTCAATGCCTCAGCAAATTTACCGATGCACACAGTGGCACTGTTACGATATTCCCAGAAGCCCAACTCTCTCGTTCCTTCCTCCCTCTCCCTTTGGCTAAACTTTATATTTAGAAAGCACTCTTGCCCAGGCCCACAGCACAGACTGGTTTCACAGTTTTAGCTTGGATGAAACTTTGATGTAGAAAAAATATTTAGGGCCGTGAAATTTTCTTAGATACCATAAAAAGTGGTGAAATGAGAACTATATACTTTGCAAGGTTAGAGGTTAACTATTTACAAATAACTTGCAGAATATTCTAACAAATATCATTGCCATGTTCCTTGCCAGTTGGGGAGAGTAATGCTTAAGGGCTGAATCATCCTATTTCCCATGCATCGGTAACATTTCCCCAGTGAGGTGGTTAAAATCTCCAGGGTTTTATTTCTTGTGAGACTTTTATATTCCCTAGTTCAGAATCAAATATATCATAGAAACTAAATAACTACCTGATGAAAATTAACTGGCAAAACTAATTGGTTGTTTTATTACTTTGTTTTCATTATTTAGATGATGTGGTCAGAATAAAAGAAAGAAAGAAAGAGAGAAGGAGAGAAAAAGAGAAAGGAAGGAAGGAAAAGAAAGGGAAGGAGGGAGAAATGAATGAAGGGAGAAAGAGAGAGAGAGTCATCTAGACAAGGTCAAATTAAAGAGCTTTAATTCTACCCAAACCCATTCTAGCAAACATTACCCAGATGGCTAGGTCACCATCTAGAATTCCTCTCTCCCTCTGTGTACCTAAGCTCCCACCCTCATAAGTCATGGAGAAAGAGCCTCTGAACTCAGGAGAGAAATGTACATGTCCGCACTTTCCTGTTGCATTTTCAAATAGGCCAGTGTGCCTGCATTCGTGTGTGATTTTTGCCAGGGCCAAGGTGAACAAATGGTTGTATAGACTGGGTCCTGCACAAGTGTGCTAAATGAGTGGGTGGTGGGCAGACTGGGTTCCTTTCAGCAGGCCATGTTTCCTGCTGTGGGCCTGCATCCACCTGGAGCATGGATGTCCATTTCTAATTACCACAAAGGCACTATATGGGCTCGTTGTAGTCCTGACCTTAGTGGCTTTAATATTTAGCTTTGACTAAGTATCTGTGCTCTTTTGGGTAGGTTATTTAGCATCTGTATGCACTGTTTATATAACAAGCTTACTGGGCTTTCTGCTTCTCTCTTACCAAACTAAAAGCTTGCTGATTTGCATTAATGCACATAGCTTCCACTGCAGGCAGGCCCAGAGGTTTGAATGGATTGCTCTAGAATCTCATCTCTATGGGCCTGATGAAGTGGGGATAATTTTCTGGTTGTACAATTTTTTTTTTACTTTCCTTTTTTATGAGTTTCAGGTGTACAATATAGTGATTCAACAATTCCATACAGAACAAGGTGTTCATCACAAGTGCACTCCTTAACCCCATCACATATTTAACCCATCCCCCATCCACCTCCCTTCCAGTAACCATCAATTTGTTCTCTATAGTTAAGAATCTATTCCTCGGGGTGCCTGGGTGGCTCAGTCAGTTAAGCATCTGACTCCTGATTTCAGCTCAGGTTGTGATCCGTGGGTTTGAGACCTGCATCGGGATTCTCCTACGTGGGATTCTCTCTCTCTCTCTCTCTCTCTCTCTCCCTCTCTTTCTGCCCTTCCCGTACTCTCTCTCTCTCAAAACAAATAAATAAACTTTTAAAAAGTATCTGTTTCTTAGTTTGTCTCTCTCCTTTTCCTCATTTGTTTTGTTTCTTAGATTCCACTGGAGTGAAATCAGTGGTATTTGTCTTTCTCTGACTGATTTATTTAGCTTAGCATACTACTCTTTAGCTCCACCCAAGTCGCTGCAAATGGCAAGATTTCATTCTTCTTTTTTTTTTTTATAGCTGAGTAATATTCCAGTGTGTGTGTATGTGTGTATATACACATATATACATACATATATGTACATATGTATATGTATATGCAATGTCTTCTTTATCCATTCAATATCAATTGATGGACACTTGAGCTGTTTCCATAATTTGGCTATTGTAAATAATGCTGCTATATGATTGACAGATTGAAACATTTTATTTTTTCAGGAGCTGGGATAAAATGAATTAGTTTGTAACATCAGACTTGTACATCACCCTTGTTAAGACTGTGGAAAAATTATGTGGAATGGATATAGTTCCTAATTTTGTACCACCTATATCTGAAAAAGAGGTACAATATCTAGTAAACTTCTTTGGAATCCAGAAGAAACACATTAAATACTTGGGCATATTGCTCTGACTCAGTCTTTCAGGAGGGCACCAATTTTGCATGAGGTCCAGAACAAGAGAAGGCCCTATAGTGGTTTGATGCTTCCATTCAAGCTGCTTGGCCAATGTGCTATATGATCCAGTATGAACCATATTTATGGCATTTCATTATGGGTTGAATTGTGTCCCCTGAATTTATATGTTGAAGCCCTAAACCCAAGTACCTCAAAATGGAACTGTATTAGAGCCATGGCCTTTAAAGAGGTAGACCCTAATCCAATCCAAATGGTGTCTTTTTAAGAAGAGGAAATTTGAACATAAAAAGAGACACCAGAGATGCCTGTGCATACAGAGAGGGCTGTTTAAAGACACAGTGGGAAGGCAACCATCTGAATGTAAGCAAAGGAGAGAGGCCTCAGAGGAAACCAAACTGCAGATACCTTGATCTTGAACTTTAAGCCTCCCAAAATGTAAGAATATAAATTTGTGTTGTTTAAGCCACATAGTCTGTGGTGTTTTGTTATGGCAGACCCAGCACACTGATATCTACCTCCTTTTGCTTTATTTCCTTCTCTCCTTAAACCTACATATCTGGTCTCTAGGGAGCTCCCTATGATCAACTGACTGAGGAATAAAGACACACACATAGACACACACACACACACACACACACACACACAAACATACACACACAAATCATGACATTCTGATTACCATCTGGGGCAGGATGGCTGCAGAATTACATCCTCATTCAGGAATTATGTTAGTTTTCTACTATTGGCCTAATGATCACAAATTTAGTGGCTTAAGATAATACCTTTATATTATTGTACAGTTCTGTATAGCAGGTGTCTAGTTGGGCTTGACTGGGTTCTCTGTTTAATTTTCTCACAAGGTGAAAATTAATTTGCTAGCTGGGCTGAGTTCTTATCTGGAGGCTCTGGGGAAGAATCCACTTGTAAGCTCCTTCAGTTGCTTGGAAGAATCTAGTTCTTTGCAGTCGATCTCAAGTACACATTTCTTTGCTTGTTGTTAGCAAGGAGGTCTCTCTGTTCCTAGATGCCACCCTCATTCCTCCTCACATAGCCCTCTCCCTCTTCAAAGCCATCCGCGGCTCAACAAATCTCTCTCACTCTTGGAGTCTCTTTGACTTCTGTCCACCCACTAGAGGGAACACTCTGCTTTTAAAGGGCTCGCCTGGAAATCTCCCTTTTGCTATATAAGGTAACAGGACCGTGAGAGTGATATCTCATCATATTCTCACATTCAACCTACACTCAAAGAGGAGGGGACTTTAGAGGGTGTGAGTCATTGGAGCTCATACTCAGAATGTCTTCCAGAGAAGTGGCCCTGAAGCACATTGGGAAGGCAAGTCCAGTGAACAGTATCTCATGGTTGTTTGCTCCATCTGGAAGAAGATATGGTAAAACTATGAATCTCTCCCCATTCATGGATGGAGTCTAATGGTTTTGCTAGATGGCCAAAGATTTGGAAGAAAAAAGAAGTTTGGGGAAGAAGTTTGTGGATGGGGCTCTTGTAATAAGCACAATGTTTGAGGATTTTTGTGTCCCACATCAATGTTTAACAAAGGAAAACTACCACAGAGGAGACTCTCAATAATCAAGTGGACAAGATGACCTATTGTGTGGATATCAGTCTGTCTTGTTCTCTAGCCAACACAATCCTTGCTCAATACAATCATGGATGAATTGGCCACAGCAGTAGAGATTTCCATCATGGAAAGTACTTTGACTTTTCTGGACTATGCTTTGGATTTGCTTACCTGCCGGTAGTTTTCTGCTAGCATCACTACAGGGACTTTATTTACTATCTTGGTATCCCACACTACATTGTTTCTGACCAGGGGCTCATTTTACAGTGAAATACTGCAGCAATCACCTGAGTTCATGGCATTCACTGTTTTACCATATACTCTGTCATCCAAAACAGTTGACCTTGTAAAATATTGGAATGGTCTATTGAAGACTCAGATATAGCACTAGTTGAGTAAAACCTTTTCATGGCACTGAGTACAATTCTATAAAATTAAAGCATATGTTGTGATCTAGTGATGACGAATATATGGTGCATTTCTCTTATAGCCCAATACACAGACCAGAGTACCAAGAAGTTGGGATGGGAGTGACTCATCTTTATATGCTGGAAAAATTTTTACTTCTCTTTACTATAACTTTGAGCCTTGATGGTTGAGAAGTCTTATGCTCAAAGGATGGATGCCTCTACCAGGAGATATAAGGGTCCCGTGGAGCTGGAAGTTGGGACTCCTGTCTGGCCATTTTGTCACAAAGCTTCTCATGCCTTGAACCAACAAAGAAGGGCTACTCTACTGGCTGTGGTGGGTACTGATTGATTGATTGATTGATTGATAATTAATGGGAAATTAAGATTGCTTCTATATAGAAGAATGAATGTGTCTGAATCCAGGATATTTTCCAGGGAGTCTCATTAATCCCATGTTCAGTGGAATATGTTAATGGAAAACTGTAGAACTGATTACCATGAGGACAACTTATGGCTTGTTTTTTGGAATGAAGGTTTGAATCACCAGCCAGGTAAAGAGTGAAAGCAAATGAATGGAAAATGGGTCAATGTGTTGCAGAAATTGGACTCTTCCCTGCATGTAATATTTAGACATAAAACCCATGGTCGTTGCCAGCACAAATCTATATGTGAGGTATTAGGAAAGTTTAATTTCTTTCTTACTTTTTAAGGTAAATATGAATAAAGGGCCCGATATTTTCTCCCTATCCCTTAGTGGGATGTTTGGTACAACCCCATGGGCAAAGCACACCTGAAGATCATTTTGAAGGTCACTGACAGACTGTAGGTGATTTTGCTCACTAGTTAGATAGAGGAATAATTCCAGGGATGTCAGAAAGGTCTCTCTGTCCAAAATAACATCTGGTTTTCTGAGTATCTGATTCCGAAATTATCCAATTTCAGCCCCAGATCTTTGTGAAAATTAAAATCATTAAGTGTCACTGACAACTCAGAATGAATTTAGTTCATCAGACTCTTATAGATTTTGTTGAGTAGGAGGAAAATAAGATAGCATATCAAGTGCCATGGTGGAGAAGGCCCTAGGGATGAGAATGGAATGATCTATTTGGCACCTTTTTGTCATGTGAGGAAATTTCACATATTTATCTCATTAACTTTTCTGAATAACTCCGTGAATTGATATTAGCCACACTTTTACAGATTAGAAATCTGAGTTTCAAGAAGTTGCTCAAACTCACAGTTTGTAAGTGGCAAATCTGCTTTAAGCCGAGATCTGTCACATCCTAAAACAGATGTTCTACATACTACAGTATTTGCAAAGACAAACTTTGCTCATTTTTTTTTTTTTACTTTGTTTCTGATGATTATTATTTTTCATTAGTAGAGAGTCTGGATTCACAAAGATAAGTATACAAATAGAAACAGATTTTTTTCGTTGTTTTATTTTTGTAAATAGCTTGCTTTTCAATCTCAGAAGAAGCTTTAATTAAATTGTTAAAGAAGCTTGGAAGAGGAGTAGTTGGACTTTTTGTCTCAAAACTGAATCACTCGCTAACTCAAGATTTGGGAGAGCCAGAACTGGCCTTCTGTCTCACTTAGCCAGGGTTCTGCTCTGACAAGGAAGATGGCTTCCCCTTTTTATCTAACACAGTCATGACTGCTTCTTACTTTCTCCTTTCTTCCTACTGGAAAGGGGGGTAGGGTGGCAATGGTCCAGTGAGGATTCCTCCAGGGAAGAGGTGGTCCATGCCCACTTTTTAGGCCAGAAGGTAGTTCCCCCTTCCCAGTTTAGTGGCCCAACACCTGGCTGGTAGCCAGGAGCCTGAGGATGAGCTCTCACCTCAATCATGGTGCATTGTCATCCCCTCAGTAACTATAAGTCCAAGTTTGGCTGGACACTGTCACCATATGACCCTCTTAACTTTGACTCTCCTTTCCCCACAAATGCCTGTTCTTCTGATCATAAATATAAGTGGCAGGATGGGAACACTCCAAACTATCAAGAAAAAAAGTTTGAAATCATCCACAATACAGATTTATTGTGATGTGTTCCCAAATAATTGTTACATCTGGGCATAGGCCACGCCTGGTATTCAATTAAGAATGGTGTATATATACATAGTCACGTGCTCACTTAAGCTGATATGTATGGGCCTATGTCAAAAAAAAAAAAAAAAAAAAAAAAGAAAGAAGTAAAAGACCAATACAGATTTCTCATACTCCAAGCAATAGCATATATACAGATATTTAAACATGTACCAAATATATCAGGGCAGCCTTACTTTGAGGGCTGTACAATAAAATCCACATGGAGGCCCTAAAATGACAAAATAATGGTGTTCTCTAATGTGTTAAATGTTGGAATGTAGCATATTTGGGGTGTATGGATTTTTATTATAGTCTTTTAAATAGGGAAATATAAGAAAACTCTTCCAATCAAATATTTGTAGAATTTTGGCATCCATATGCTTTTCACTTGGACAAAACAGTTTAAAAAGCTGTTAGATGTGATAACACAGGGCAAAACGTAGCTTCACAACTTGATGGCTATGTGACTTTGGGCAATGTATTTAACCTTCCGGGGCTTCGGGATCCTCACCTATAAGTCAATGCTAATCAAACCTCCTCACAGGGATGTTGTGAGATTTCATGAAAAATAGCAGAGACATAGAATATGCCAGGCAAATAACAGGCACCAAAAAAATGTTAGTCCCTGCCCCGCCAGTCTGCAAGGGGCATACAAAAACGTACATACATGTACGCCCGCACAGCCAAGCATGGCAACCTGCTGCTTCTCAGGATAGGCCACTGCCTCTGGAGCATCTCGGTTTTTCAACCCCAGAGATAAGAAGCAGTGCTTTCCTGTGTTAATACAGTTATTTCTATTCAGAGCGCACCACTTTCCCCTTTACAGGAGAATTACTATACAAGAAACAGGTGGGGTTCTATTGACTGTCCATCCAATAGGCGTTTGCTTCCCCAGGAACGGAAATGGGTCAGCTGGTCTGGAGATCCTAGTGAAGAGAACCTCTTCTGTGCGACAGAAGCCCCGGGAATTCCCAGCTGCGCATGCTTGGAGGCTACTGGAGCTGTTAATGTGGCAGGTGAGATTCAGAATAGGTATATCTCGGGTAATTGAGGCTGGAGGAAAGAATATTCCGCAATTCTCTGCATATCCCCCGCCCCCCTCCAAGCCTTTTTAGAAATTTCTTTTTTCTCTTCTCTTCCTTTTACGGTGATTTTGCCAGTTTGAAAATTACGGGCTGCATCCTCATGCTTTTGCTATGTAACAGCCTCGAAATTTAGTGGCTTAAAATAATAAACACTTCCCTGGCTTATGACTCTGGGGTTGGTCATTTGGGCTGGGCTTCTTTCTTATCTCAGTGGGGCTCACTTATGGGTCTGGAATTAGCTGGGGGGTTAGCTGGGGGCTGGGCGGTCTTGGACAGCCTCAGCTGGGATGGTTTGTCTTTGTTCCACGTGGTCTTTTGTCATCCAACAGGCCAGCTTGGGCTTGTTAACATGGCAGATGGGAAGGGCTGAGAGAGAGAGAAAGCGAAAGTATTTCTTGAGGCCAAGAGTTTGGCAATGTCACACTGTTGTGTCTACAGCCTTCTTCTTACTGGCCGAAGCAAGTCCAAGACAAGTCCAGATTCAAGGGCAGGGGAGAGAGATGCTTTCTCTTCCTGACACGAACTACAGTCACAGTGCACAGAGATCTGACACAGGGAGAGACGAAGGATTATGGCCATTTTCACAATCTACTGCACCCTGAGAGTTGCAAATTGCAGCCTGCATGGGGGCCGCGAGGATGACTGATAGGAGAGGCGAGATTCAGCCTAACAAGCAAATGTATCAGGCAATTGAGGCTGATGAAAGACCAAGCATTCAGAAGACATTTTAAAACATTCCTTCCTCTCTTCCCTTTAAGGTGATTTTGTCATTTTGGAAAACCTCAGAATGGTATCTGCATGAGGTGCTTTGAGCGGGGAAAACTTCCTGGACTGGTGTGACTGTACATATGGTGGCCTGACCACCTCATGCCTTTCCAGCCACCTCTGCCATCTCTGCTGACCGCGATAGGATCCCTGCAGCCACAGCAATCAGAATCGATCAGGGTGAAGGGTGGCTTGCGTGGCTTGCACAGGGGTGCGGCACAGCTGGCCTCAATCATTGCATCTTGAGTGTCTCCTCTCAAGCTTTTAAGGGCTGCCGAGAACCGAGTGTGCAGGAATCCAAACAAGCCTGAAGACTGCCTGTTCAACACTGGCTCAGGATTGTGAAGAGAGGGAACAAAAGACAGGGTGAGGATAATGACCTGCTGGAAACAGGACCCCAGCGGCTCAGACTCCCAAGGGCCCCTCTTGGTGGGGAGCCCAGGACTCAGCCATCTCTGTGGCTGTGCAAGCTGGAAGGCACAGACTGTGACCAGGGACAGCTGCTATCCTTAGAGAGAGTTTGTCCATCGTTTTTTATCTGTGGTCAGCCAAGGAAAGAAGAGACTTTGAATTGTATTCACAGGACCCAAGGAAAGGAAACGAACCTCAGTCTATAGCTGAGTGCCTGCTCTTCTTTAAAAGCTTTTTTCCCCCCATTTTTGGCCCACACCAAGACTGTAGTGTGGCTAAAAGAAATGTGGCATTTCCCATCACTTAGCACCTTACTTTCTCCTTGCCTCCCCCTCTACTTCCCCCCTGCAACACACAATTAGATGTAGCCAATCCAGGGATGGGCTAGAGGCAGTCAGTGCCAACAGCTGGATCCCGGGCACCGGGGTTAAATGAGAATACCCTGATTCCTTTGAACATTTATTTTGTTCTACCTGATGGCAGTCAGAGAGGCCCAGGGACAGAGTACAAGATGGTGTTGCCCTCTGCCTTCTGAGTCCAAGGTGGAGGGCTATTACAGCGAGTCCTGGATGATGCTACAGAGCCTAAAGAAACGCCATTGAACTACTGTCAGGCAATCGATTGGGATATTAGGGTTTTCAGTTTTCCAATACTTGGCTCTTTAACAATCCAGTTCTGTAAAGCTTTATGTAGCATTGGGGGATGGGCAAAGTTGCAGCATACACGGTCGTGAGGCTGTCCGTCAAGAAATGAGGCCAAATGATGCCTTTCAAGTGCTGGTACCTCTCTGCTAGAGCTCTCCCAGGCAGACATGGCTAATGTCATTGCTCTAAGGCTGGTAGACAAGACCCGACTTCAGTGCACAAGTGCCCATGGGACACTCACTATGTGTCAGACGCTAAGCACTTTACAAATACGGACGTAACTAATCATCATACCTTAGGTCTTCGTATTCTATGGATGAGAAGACTGAACCCAGAGACAGTTAGTAGCTTGCCCAAGATAGCATGTGGCTCATAATGGTCAGAGTCAGGATTTGAGCCCTAGAAATCTCGCTCCAGGGTCCATGTTCTTGGTCACTATGCTCTGCTGCCAGTCATGTTTATGAAAGGTGTTTGTTTGTTTGTTTGTTTGTTTTTTGGTGGGGGGGGGTGGCTAATCAGACTCCAGTTCCCTCCTGGGTTATTGATTTTTGAGGGGAGGAGCAAGAAGAGAAGAAAAATGAGGGTTAACGCTGCCATGCCAGATGCTGTGCCTGGCACTTTACCTCATGTAGTTATTACAACAATGCTATAAGGTATTTTTACCCACAATATAGATACAACACTCAGAGGCTCCGAGAGGTTAAGTGACTTGATGGACAACACACAGCTATCAAACCTTCGACTCTTGGACTGCCAGTATGAGCTATTTGTGGATTTGTCTGTTAGATGGAAAGAGTCACCTCCAAGCACTTTCCTTGGATGGGAAGATTGGAAAATGGAGATTTCAGCATGATACCTGCATGTGTCAGAGTGGCTCAGACCAATCCACATCTCTCCGTTCTGTGGAATTTCACCTTGAACCTAACCATGAATGGGCACTTTGCAGATTTCATGCACATTGCTTGCTGTGCTCTATCATTGCTGCTAGAAAGCATGTCCAGAGAGGTCAGTAGTTGCACTGTCACATGCAGAGGAGAGCACAGAAAGTTCCAGTGGTCCTCCAGCAACCAGCAGGTCCTTCAGTGTGTGTGCCTTAACAGAGCAGGTCTCTAAGGATTGAAATTAATGTCTTAAATTGATTTTTTAAAAGATTTTAAGTAATCTCCATATCCAATGTGGGGCTCGAACTCACAACCCCGAGATCAAGAGTTGCATACCCTACCGACTGAGCCAGCCAGGCAACCCCCTAAATTGATGTTTTAAACCATTCAGAAAGTAAAGCACAACAGCAGAGGAGAAACAACAAAAGTTTTTATCCACACCACACTTTGCGACTTATGGGTGCTTTCAGGGATCGATCTTATTCTAATTTTGCCCCCCCATCTGTAAGGTGGAGAGGCCAGGCTTTGTCTTCCCATTTTATGGACAATGGAGCTCCAAGCTCAGAGAGGTTAAGTGACTTGCTCAAGATCAAACAGCCAGCAAGAGATGGAGCTGTGGCCTGGGTCCAGATCTTCTCCCTCCAAACTTAGCAATCTCTACAAGATAGCTTAACTTGCTTTTATATGACCTATCAACGAATGATAACAGTAGGAATTACAGTGAAATTGGTTTGGTTGTTGAGTAGCTTGGGGTTATTATAAAACACAAAAGCAATAATAATTGCTGACATTTTTTGCTCTCTTACTATGTGCTAAATACTTTATGCATATACTTCTCCCTTCATTCTCTCGACTAACACGGGTGGGTACTGTGATCCAGATGTGCAGGAAGGCAGAGATTTTTTGCGCCATTTTATAATTGTGTAATTTGAGACTGAACAGGAAGTAAGATGACATCGCCAAAGTCATCCTGCCAGGAAGCAACAAAATCAGGACCAAAACTCTGGTCTCGTGATGCTAAAATCCATAATCTCAACCGTTTCACACACGCACTAATCAACTAGAATTACCAACTACTTTAAAATGAGGAAACCATAGTCTGGCTTTGAGTCTTTATGTCTTGTGCTTACAGCTTAGTTCTGGTGAAAACCAAGAGAGAAATATACATTTTGCCCCCACATGATCTGCTTTTCCCTGGCTGTTGCACATTCTTCCTGTTACAGGTGATAATTTCTAGTACCTCTGGATCTGTTTCAAGAAATAAATTCTAGTAATTGCATTTTTACAACGTTAATTATTTTACAAAACATTTTCTATGTGAACCCTGTCAGTGCTCCATAAATAATTGTAATAGTGATTATCATGACATATTTGACACCTATGGAAATGAGGAGCTGTTAATCCAGCTCAGATCCAGGCAGGGTGTCTGCATGGAGACACAGTGAGCTAGGTTGACACCCGAGGGACTCTGCCAATTTCCTCGGGTCTAACTCACAGTCTGCATATACCTCAGGCATGTGTAAATTTCCATAGAAATGCAGAGATGTTGGGAGATCTGGTTTCGGGGAAGGTTGGTGCATAGAAAGGACTCACTCCTGTCACCGCATATGCTGGGCCCACCCTGGAGGTCCCCTACAGCTTTTGTGGACAGTCCCCCAGTGGCTTCTTTCCCCAAGCTCCTGTATCTCACTGCTGGAGATTTCCCTCTGGCCCGGGGAAGAGCCAGGGAGTGAACCTATTAGAGGCACATGTTGGTGGATAAAAAGCCCAGTTTCCCGGATGCCTTGGTTCACACTCAATTGCCCATAGCAGAGGCTTGCTTATGAACATGCCATTCCCTGGTTCCGTTCCCTTCCTTTTGTCTCTTCCCCAACCTCATCATATTGCAGGGCCCACCTTCCAAATAAACTGCTTGCAAGCAAATCCTTGTCTCAAGTTGTGAGTGGAGGCAGAGGAAACAGATCTCAAAATAAAGCCTCCTCATTAATCATGGGTGATTCTACTTATTCCATTGTTCCTGTTGCTGGCTCAGGCCTCTTGAACTTTTCTCCACCCAGCCTGACAGCGATCCTTCTCAAATGCAAACCTGCTCTTGGCATTGCCAGACTTAGAGCCATTCATTGCCTCTTATCTGTTCCCAGAAAAGAGTCTCAATGCCTTGGACTTAGTTGGGTGTCAAAGGCCCTCCATGCTCTATCTACTGTGTACCTGGGGCTCTTCACTCAACACTCACCCTTCTAGTCTTTGACTCCAGCTGTACTGAACCACCAGCCCTGCTCTCTTCCTTCAGGGCCTACATACAGGGCAGGCCCTCTGTTCAGAGTGTCTTTCTGGCTCTCTGCCTGTCTCTCCCACCCCCACCCCATCCTTGCTATGTTAACCCTCACTTGTCTCAGGTCTCCAATCAGATGTCACTTCATCAGCAAATGAAGTTCTTCTGGACCTCCCAAGTTCAAGTGAGGGATCCTATGACACCTGGTAGGTCATGTCAACCTGTCTCTTGTGCCTTATGGCTTTGTGCTAGTTCGGTCTATGAATGTGCCTTTCTCACCAACCAGAGTGTGAGCTGTTTGAGGGCTAGGCCTGCCTTCTCATGTTAGGACTTAATACCTGGTGTGCAGTAGGTAGGTGCCTATGAAACGTTTGTTGGAAAAAAAACAAATTGCTATTGGAATTTGTTTTGATTACAGGGGTGGTTGGATCCTTTCAACCCTGTTTGATTTCCAGGTGTATACATTTTTTTTTTTTTTCCTGTGAGTGATCTGCCAGGCCATTTTATTATTTGTTTTCTCTTTTCCCATGGTGACAAGATGCCATGTAGTAGGAGTGCTCTCCAAAGGATGTGTTTCAGTGCTCGCAGGTGGAATCTGTCTGAGTCTCTCAGGTACAAAGCTGCTCCTTGAGGCATTATATAATAATCACAGGGTCTATCCACCAGGAAGAGCTAACTATTATAAATGTCTATGCGCCAAATACCCGAGCCCCCAGATATATAAAACAATTACTCATAAACATAAGCAACCTTATTGATAAGAATGTGGTCATTGCAGGGGACTTTAACACCCCACTTACAGAAATGGATAGATCATCTAGACACACAGTCAATAAAGAAACAAGGGCCCTGATTGATACATTGGATCAGATGGACTTGACAGATATATTTAGAACTCTGCATCCCAAAGCAACAGAATATACTTTCTTCTCGAGTGCACATGGAACATTCTCCAAGATAGATCATATACTGGGTCACAAAACAGCCCTTCATAAGTTTACAAGAATTGAAATTATACCATGCATACTTTCAGACCACAATGCTATGAAGCTTGAAATCAACCACAGGAAAAAGTCTGGAAAACCTCCAAAAGCATGGAGGTTAAAGAACACCCTACTAACGAAAGAGTGGGTCAACCAGGCAATTAGAGAAGAAATTAAAACATATATGGAAACAAACGAAAATGAAAATACAACAATCCAAACGCTTTGGGATGCAGCGAAGGCAGTCCTGAGAGGAAAATACATTGCAATCCAGGCCTATCTCAAGAAACAAGAAAAATCCCAAATACAAAATCTAACAGCACACCTAAAGGAAATAGAAGCAGAACAGCAAAGGCAGCCTAAACCCAGCAGAAGAAGAGAAATAATAAAGATCAGAGCAGAAATAAACAATATAGAATCTAAAAAAACTGTAGAGCAGATCAACGAAACCAAGAGTTGGTTTTTTGAAAAAATAAACAAAATTGACAAACCTCTAGCCAGGCTTCTCAAAAAGAAAAGGGAGATGACCCAAATAGATAAAATCATGAATGAAAATGGAATGATTACAACCAATCCCTCAGAGATACAAACAATTATCAGGGAATACTATGAAAAATTATATGCCAGCAAATTGGACAACCTGGAAGAAATGGACAAATTTCTAAACACCCACACGCTTCCAAAACTCAATCAGAAGGAAATAGAAAGCTTGAACAGACCCATAACCAGCGAAGAAATTGAATCGGTTATCAAAAATCTCCCAACAAATAAGAGTCCAGGACCAGATGGCTTCCCAGGGGAGTTCTACCAGACATTTAAAGCAGAGATAATACCTATCCTTCTCAAGCTATTCCAAGAAATAGAAAGGGAAGGAAAACTTCCAGACTCATTCTATGAAGCCAGTATTACTTTGATTCCTAAACCAGACAGAGACCCAGTAAAAAAAGAGAACTACAGGCCAATATCCCTGATGAATATGGATGCAAAAATTCTTAATAAGATACTAGCAAATCGAATTCAACAGCATATAAAAAGAATTATTCACCATGATCAAGTGGGATTCATTCCTGGGATGCAGGGCTGGTTCAACATTCGCAAATCGATCAACGTGATACATCACATTAACAAAAAAAAAGAGAAGAACCATATGATCCTGTCAATCGATGCAGAAAAGGCCTTTGACAAAATCCAGCACCCTTTCTTAATAAAAACCCTTGAGAAAGTCGGGATAGAAGGAACATACTTAAAGATCATAAAGGCCATTTATGAAAAGCCCACAGCTAACATCATCCTCAACGGGGAAAAACTGAGAGCTTTTTCCCTGAGATCAGGAACACGACAGGGATGCCCACTGTCACCGCTGCTTTTTAATATAGTGCTGGAAGTTCTAGCATCAGCAATCAGACAACAAAAGGAAATCAAAGGCATCAAAATTGGCAAAGATGAAGTCAAGCTTTCGCTTTTTGCAGATGACATGATATTATACATGGAAAATCCGATAGACTCCACCAAAAGTCTGCTAGAACTGATACATGAATTCAGCAAAGTTGCAGGATACAAAATCAATGTGCAGAAATCAGTTTCATTCTTATACACTAACAATGAAGCAACAGAAAGACAAATGAAGAAACTGATCCCATTCACAATTGCACCAAGAAGCATAAAATACCTAGGAATAAATCTAACCAAAGATGTAAAAGATCTGTATGCTGAAAACTATAGAAAGCTTATGCAGGTAATTGAAGAAGATATAAAGAAATGGAAAGACATTCCCTGCTCATGGATTGGAAGAATAAATATTGTCAAAATGTCAATACTACCCAAAGCTATCTACACATTCAATGCAATCCCAATCAAAATTGCACCAGCATTCTTCTCGAAACTAGAACAAGCAATCCTAAAATTCATATGGAACCACAAAAGGCCCCGAATAGCCAAAGTAATTTTGAAGAAGAAGACCAAAGCAGGAGGCATCACAATCCCAGACTTTAGCCTCTACTACAAAGCTGTCATCATCAAGACAGCATGGTATTGGCATAAAAACAGACACATAGACCAATGGAATAGAATAGAAACCCCAGAACTAGACCCACAAACGTATGGCCAACTCATCTTTGACAAAGCAGGAAAGAACATCCAATGGAAAAAAGACAGTCTCTTTAACAAATGGTGCTGGGAGAACTGGACAGCAACATGCAGAAGGTTGAAACTAGACCACTTTCTCACACCGTTCACAAAAATAAACTCAAAATGGATAAAGGACCTGAATGTGAGACAGGAAACCATCAAAACCTTAGAGGAGAAAGCAGGAAAAGACCTCTCTGACCTCAGCCGTAGCAATCTCTTACTCGGCACATCCCCAAAGGCAAGGGAATTAAAAGCAAAAGTGAATTACTGGGACCTTATGAAGATAAAAAGCTTCTGCACAGCAAAGGAAACAACCAACAAAACTAAAAGGCAACCAACGGAATGGGAAAAGATATTTGCAAATGACACATCGGACAAAGGGCTAGTATCCAAAATCTATAAAGAGCTCATCAAACTCCACACCCGAAAAACAAATAACCCAGTGAAAAAATGGGCAGAAAACATGAATAGACACTTCTCTAAAGAAGACATCCGGATGGCCAACAGGCACATGAAAAGATGTTCAACGTCGCTCCTTATCAGGGAAATACAAATCAAAACCACACTCAGATACCACCTCACGCCAGTCAGAGTGGCCAAAATGAAGAAATCAGGAGACTATAGATGCTGGAGAGGATGTGGAGAAACAGGAACCCTCTTGCACTGTTGGTGGGAATGCAAATTGGTGCAGCCGCTCTGGAAAGCAGTGTGGAGGTTCCTCAGAAAATTAAAAATAGACCTACCCTATGACCCAGCAATAGCACTGCTAGGAATTTATCCAAGGGATACAGGAGTACTGATGCATAGGGGCACCTGTACCCCAATGTTTATAGCGGCACTCTCAACAATAGCCAAATTATGGAAAGAGCCTAAATGTCCATCAACTGATGAATGGATAAAGAAATTGTGGTTTATATACACAATGGAATACTACGTGGCAATGAGAAAAAATGAAATATGGCCTTTTGTAGCAACATGGATGGAACTGGAGAGTGTGATGCTAAGTGAAATAAGCCATACAGAGAAAGACAGATACCATATGGTTTCACTCTTATGTGGATCCTGAGAAACATAACAGAAACCCATGGGGGAGGGGAAGGAAAAAAAAACAAAAAAAACAAAAACAAAAAAAAAAAAAAACAGGTTAGAGTGGGAGAGAGCCAAAGCATTAGAGACTGTTAAAAACTGAGAACAAACTGAGGGTTGATGGGGGGTGGGAGGGAGGGCAGGGTGGGTGATGGGTATTGAGGAGGGCACCTTTTGGGATGAGCACTGGGTGTTGTATGGAAACCAATTTGACAGTAAATTTCATATATTAAAAAATAAAAAAATAATAAAAAAATAATAAAAAAAAAGAAATTGTGGTTTATATACACAATGGAATACTACGTGGCAATGAGAAAGAATGAAATATGGCCTTTTGTAGCAACGTGGATGGAACTGGAGAGTGTGATGCTAAGTGAAATAAGCCATACAGAGAAAGACAGATACTATATGGTTTCACTCTTATGTGGATCCTAAGAAACTTAACAGAAACCCATGGGGGAGGGGAAGGAAAAAAAAAAAAAAAGAGGTTAGAGTGGGAGAGAGCCAAAGCATTAGAGACTGTTAAAAACTGAGAACAAACTGAGGGTTGATGGGGGGTGGGAGGGAGGGCAGGGTGGGTGATGGGTATTGAGGAGGGCACCTTTTGGGATGAGCACTGGGTGTTGTATGGAAACCAATTTGACAGTAAATTTCATATATTAAAAAAAAAAAAAAAAAAAAAAAGAACACAATTATTTCACTAAATTTCTGGAGAAGAGTTTGATTAATATATCAAAACCATCAATGTGTGCACCAAAATTTCTTTTTTACAAATCTCTACACCAAGGAAATGATCTATATAGAAGTTGAAGCCTATAAACTCTGATGTCAATTGTATTATTTTGTACAGCAACAAAATCTACAAACATACCAAAAAATTATAAATAAATGCTGTTACAGCCTTAAAACAGAAAAAAAAAAAAAAAAAACAAAGCTGCTCCTTGAAATCCTTCTCTGTAAACCATGAAGGGTAGGATACCATTCCTGGGCAGTCCCACCTCAGCCACCAGCTGAGGCAAACCAGAAGAGTCTTTTGCCTAGAGGGTACTTCTGGCGGGAACATCCTAGAGGTGTTTCACAGATTTATTAAATCTCTGACCCATTCTGCAAGTTGCTTGTACTTGTGTTCCATCTCTCTGGCTTTGGGTTCTTGCTCAAAAATTCATTACTGACTCTCAAATGAAGCACCAATTTAAGGTACAATTAATGGGCAAAATGGCAGACTTTGGAAGAAGAGTGAATAGCCATTCTCCCCATCAGGCAAGATTCCCCAATTCTCAGAGTTTTCAAGTGGGCCTGACTCATAGGCTCAGGACAAATGCTCCTGAAGAAGGTGTCACTGAATGTCCTTCATGCATTGTCCCTCCCTTCCTGTCATCACAAGTGCTCTCTGAAGAGCTCTTACTGCTCTTTGCTGCAGAAAGTCAAAAGCCTTCCCAGGCAACCTCAACACAGCAGTAACCTCCCAGCTGTCAGGATTTCAGCTTTGAAGTTTCAGGAACATTCTTTGTGGTTTCTTTCACTTTTCAGAAAATTGGCTGAGGGGGTGTCTCAGGGAATGTTCTAGCTGGCCTTAGTTCTTGTGAGTATTAAATGATGAAAATACATGCAAAGTCCTCAGCATTTTGTACAACGGTAGGTTCTCCGTGAATATTAACTGCTCCCACTGCTCTTCCTGTTGACTGATTCAGTGATGAATCCCTCTACCTATCTATTAGAATGTTGCCAGGGCTATGCCCACAGAATTCAAAGAGGGGCCTTCTAGAAACTTCTATTTTCCCAGAGTTTCAGTGCCACTCAAGAAGAGATGAGTGGGTAAAGAAAACTAAAGTGAGGCTCTGTATTGTTAGCACAGAATTTCAATAATAATGCTATTCGTAACAACACAGCAATTATAATAGCTACCTCACTAGATGCATGGAACATGCTAGAAATGTTATTTGTATTGTCCCTATTCTTCACAACATCTTTTCAGAATTGGTGTATATCACTCTCATTCTATTGGAGGTGAGGAAACAGAAAAGTTAATATCAACTGAATAGTGTGAACTGAAGGGGTATAGTCAATAAATATGGTGACTTCCATCCTGCCTACCATTGCCATTCAAACTTCCTCTGTCAAACTTTCATTTCTCACTCCCTGAGGATATCTTGGCTGATTCCATAGCTTCCCTAGCTCATTTCAGATATTCAAAAGCCTCCTTTTCAGATTTTTAAGAAGTCCAATGAAATCTAAATCACACTTCAATCATATGGATAAAAGCTCCTCCTTCACCCAAGCCCAGGCTGAGTGCAGGCTCTGGAAGTTATAGTGGGAACAAATGCTGGTTTGTACTCTTGCTCTAGGGGTAAGGCAAGGAAAGGAGGGAGAGTAGATGATGCATTTTACAGGGCCGTGTTTGTGATTCTCTCTTGGCTATTAAATGCCCTCTGTTAAGGCATATGTCCAAATTCTCACTATATGTGGAAGGCTTCAGACAGTTCTTTACGGTTTCCTCTATGACACCTCTTAATCCCTTTATTTCCTCCCACTTCACCTCCCCTCACCTTCCTTAAACTTCTTCTATCCCTCCCCTTGGCACCAGGGACTTCTGACCTGTGTTCATTGACTTTGGAGAGGAACCCTCCCTCTGTCCACTTATGACTCTCCTTCTCAGCCTGTTTCTATGGGGGTTGACGCATCTGGCAGGCAGCCTTTAAGGATAGAGCCACTCCTGAAATTTATGGGGCCCAAGGCAAGAGTATAAACAGAAGCCCATGACTTTTAAATATTTAGTTGTATCTTAAAATTGTAAGTCAAGCTAAAAATGATTTAATAAAATATGTTCTATCCTTATTCCCTAATAATCAAACCTTCATAATAACCTGGAGGGTCAGACAGACCTGTATCTAGAATTCTTACATTCCTTGGAATTTCACGTTAGAAGCTGGCTCCAAGCTTGAGCCGCCAGGCCACTGTTGACCTCTTGTCTCTCATTCTTGGCTATCCCAATGGGTCTTGTGTCCCAGAGGTGTGTAGACACCCCTGTTTTCACATCCATCAGCAAAAAGCTAGCTCTTGAATAGCCCTTGGGCCTAGGCATGTGCACATAATAAAGAGCTTTACCCCTGGAAGTAGGCTTGACTTGCGGCATTTGGGAGAGAATTCTGTAGTCCCGGTGACCCAAGTCATGGTTAGAAGAAGGCAAAATCTCTGGGTGAGCATATCCCTAATGGGTGGGCATGCCTCCTTGGCCACATGAATCAATTTCTCTGAAAGAGAGGATATGCCTGGGGAAGGCCAGAGGATTCCACTAAAGTGCAGGGGCCAGGGCACAATCCCTCTTTCCCTGGTCTAAAGGTGCTATTGGTCTTGAACATGGACCTTTCAAGACAATTCACACCCATCTGTCCTCCACAGAATTCACTCGGCCTACAGGAAAAACTCAAACATTGCATTCCTGCAGGTTGCCCCAAGAAGATTTTTGCTCCTGCATTCTCACATTATATAGGTGAGCCTATAGATGGACCCTCATTGTCCCCTCTCCCTAACAACCAGATCTTCCCTCTCTAAGGGAGCCTTCCTCTCCTGGCTTCAAAGTAAGAAATTTCTCTTAACTGCTATATCCTTAGAGCCTTGAACTGTGCTTGAAACCTATCAGGGACTCAGTTCAAATTTGTTAAATAGTTGAAGGAGTGGGAAGCCCCCCCTTTGCTCCCCTTCCTGGGGAACTTCCTACCAGGACGCAGTGTTCTTCAAAGACCCCTGCTCTGATCAGCCTCCTCACTGCATCCCTATTTTGGGGTGATGAGCTACGAGTAACCTCTCGATCCTGCCTGGATGGGCACTGGGGGAGATCAGTCCCCACTTTAGGTTTTAGGTGGAATTCTGAGGCAACAGAATAAATTCCATTTAGCAAGTTCCATGAAACTTGCCTAGTTCATACAGCTATAGTGGCAGAAAATATTTTGAACCCAGCACTGACTGGTTCCACGAGACATCAATTTTCATTATGCCGTGCTGCATCCGGCACCCCATTGAAACAAGATGGGGTATGGCTTGGGAGTCTGTCTTAGCACACTGCCAATCACACATGGCCAAGGGCAGCCTGACTTCTGACTGCCCAGAATTGAATCTCTGACGCTTATGACACACAACTGTTCCCACATCTCATTTGGCGGCTGCTTTATGTCCATCATCAGACACTGGCCTCCCGGGAGCAGGGGAAGCGCCCCTAGCTAGTTTGAAAGTTCCGTCAAATGGTTGCACAGATTACTTGGGACTGTTCCTGTGATTCAGCTGCTCTGTGATTTGTACAATTAGAACAGCTTTCTCGCCCGAGGCCTTCGAAGAACAATTACAAAAACAAATAGCAGCGTCAGGAGCAGCAGGCATAGCTGCAGATAAAAAAAAGAAAAAAAAGGAAGGAAGAAAGAAAAGGCACCAAACAAGACAAAGGCCTCCCCTTGCTCACATCATTCAGTGCAAGGCAGATTGAGTTTTTCATCTGAGGCCTCTGAGAGTCAGCTTCCTCAAGAAAAACAGCAGCTCGCTTCTTACGTAATTATTACAACAGATACTAACCCACGATTTCATCATTCTTCAGAAATGAATATGCCAGTAAGATTCTCTCCCCTGGAAATTTCCCCTATTAGCGGTTGGATGACCGACCCAAGCCAGCAATTCTGGGGCTGTTGAAAATCAGGCTGGTGGTTGGGTTGATTGGAATGTGGTGTCTGAGCTGTCCTTCCCACGCCTGCTTCAGCTGATTGCTCTCTTTGGGCACGAACACCTTCCCTTGCTCTAAGCGTCCCTGATGGTGTCTTTTCTAGCATCGACGCGCATCGACGCCTTCTGCGCCTTTTGATTTTCAGAACATGTTACCTTGTTGTCCCACTCTGCCTGAATGAAGGCCTTTCCCAGAGAGTTTGATAATACCCCAGACCAGTGTAGGGCATTATAATTTACCCAGTGGGACATCTTGTCATCCTTATTTTGTAAATAAAAGAGAGAAAGGGTCAAGAGGCCAATATATAAAACTAACAAACGGCAGGACCAAGCCAGGGACTCGGGTTCTCTTAATACCAAACTCTTCTGTCCTACTGCTGTATCATTTGCAGGATGGAGAAAAGATTCCCCAATTTCTCATGCTACCATATTTTACCAAAATCTCAAATCTTGTTCAAGGGACACACACACACACACACACACACACAGAGAGAGAGAGAGAGAGAATGAATATATGTTTAGGATAGAAAAATTAGAAACACAGAAAGAATAGAACAAAAATCACTCAGAGTCTCAGCAGGCAGTGATAACCCCTGTTAACATATTGATTTACATGCCTGACACCCTTTGTGTCTCTGTATACATAGTTTTGAAATTGGTATCATACCCCAAATGCTGGTTTTTAACTTGCTTTTCACTTAGTGGTGTTTTATGCTCATCTTCTTCATGTCCATAAATACAGAAATTTCTCTATGATAAATTCTTGATTTACAAACTTCAAAGAATGAAACAAAGCTAAGCTTTGGCGCTAAAAGCATACCAGTTCCACCCGCCACAAATAAAAAGCATTACGGTCACTTTTGTAGTGTCCAACTGGGTTTGTAAAGAAGCAAATTTCCAAACAGGTTTTTGGAAACCAATGAGTTCATGCATGGAGAGTGTCTCTAGAGTGTTCCCCCAGCCCCTGTCAGGCTGCATTTTATTCCACTGCATGGGCGTATTATAGTTTGAGCAGTCTCCTGTTGCTGGATATTTTGTTGTCATAAGGAGTTCTTAAAATGGACGCCCTTCTTCATACAACTTGGCTAATTTTCCTGGTTATCCAAGGTTAGCATTACTGGACTGTAGCTGAGTGCAGGCGTCAGAGGCTTTTTATTCCAAAGGCGACTGGCTGGGGGAAACGATATTCCCCTCAGAGTCATTGTCCACCCTGAGCTCTTACTGCTGAAGGTCTTCCAGTCCCTTCAAAGCTCTATCGTTGTCACCGGCACTGATGGTTCCATTATTAGGCACATATTCCTTTGGATTATGTCTTTGTCCTCCATGAAATGCAATTACCTCCAGAAGGAAAACACGTCTTGAGAGTACATTCTGATGCAAGGTTATCCCTTTATGTTGTCTCATATTGGTTTTAATTGTTCATGAGTCATAGAGAGAAGCAATGGAGGAAAGCTGTTACAAATGCAGGCTCTGGAGCCAGCCTGTCTGGATGACTACTACTATTACTACTTACTCTCTAGGGCAAACTCAATCCAGTTATTTAATATCTCTGTGCCTCAGTTTCCTAATCCATATAATGGATATAGTAATACTACCTAACATTTGCAAAGGGCAAATGGAAAGTACCTAATACAGTGCTTTAAACACAGACATTGGCTCAATAAATGTACTTATTATTAGCTTCCCAATGAGACTGTAATCTCTACAGTCAGATGACCATACATTATAGTGGAGGTTATGAGTATCCTGCCCAGACCCCCTCGGCACTCACTGCTGCCCTGCATGTTGGCAGCTTCTGAGGGCAAACATCGGCCACTCTCTGCCTGAGGGCTTCCTCTGGTCTCTGGGGTGCGACCAGATACACGCAGGACAGGTTGGTTGTTAGCGCCCTGGGAGCAGCTCTCACCAAACGGCAGTGGGAAGCGATGTATATATGTCTTATCCATCTTGCCCTTCAGGTAGGACAAGTCTGAGGCGTGTTCTATACCATGCCCCAGAGGTCTCCAGCATGTTGAGCCCGAGTTGCCCTGGCAACCTGCTCACGCCCTTGCGCTGGCACCATCCATTCACTGCTGTGCTTCGTCCCTTCCTCCCCAGTGGGAGAGCCGGTGGGGTGGAATACCTCCCCCTGAGAAAGCTGGGGGCATCCAACCTAAGCCGTGTATCAGGATTCTTTGAATACGCCAGAACAAACCAGAACACAGTATTATTCACCTCATAGTTTAGCAATCAATATTTGTTTAATAAATTAAGTGCCTCCAAGAAAGTGCCACCTGGACATGTGGCTTTCTTCTTGTTTATGGGACTTCATTAGTGAGGGCTCCGTCCTATCATCTCTGTCACCTGGAAAGCACAGGGTCATCCCAGGGAGAAAAATAATTCCCTTGATAGTTATCCTCTCTCTCTCTCTCTCGCTCTCTCTCTCTCTATCCTACTGTGAGTCTCTGAGGAGAGATTCTAATTCAGAGATGGCAAATTCACCAGCCTCTGGGGGTCAGGCCAGGAAGCCAATTCAACACTGCAGTGAACTGACATATGGATGTGATAAAGGGAGTGGCTACCTCACTCCGACTACTCACTGCCATGCAGGACGAAGACCCTTTGCTCTCAGAACTTCTGAATGTATGCTTTTGTGTCACAACCTTATTTTAAATTATTAACAACAAATGCCGTTTTTTTCGTAAGCATCTCCTCCATGGGCACAAACTCTGCCCCGCAGGGGCCTCCCAACATGTAATCTCAGCTCCAAGCGATGACCCAAGTTCACCTGGGTAGCAGCAAGAACTAATTTAAATGATAAAGTAGACCACAGCACCTGTCCCTGGTTTCCATAAAGCTCAGAGAGGCTGCATTCTAGGAGGGGATCAGCCCTCGTTTTCAAACCTGGATTCTCTTCGCATTATGTGTGGCCGAGGTCATTTGCCTCCCCGAGCAGACACCGACCTGGAATTGTGCAAGCAGATCTCATGTCCAGACCTCATAGAAAATTAATTTTCATAATTCTCTCAGTTCCTGCCTGTCTATACATATCTTTCTTCTTTAACCACTTTATTTCCATCCAGACTGCCTCTGTCCCACGTCTGGGAGGCAAAGACTGCAGGCAACTTTTAGCTATGTGTTAGCAAAATGTGTTCTGGAGTCCTGAACTACTACTGGTCTCGAAGTCTACCTTGCAGTGCCCTTTAAAATATTAGTGTAGTACCAAAAAAAGCATTAAGCCCCATTATGAATAATTAAATCAAATAAAATCTTAGGGAATATTGCTCTAGTGAGAGATGCCTAGGTGTCTTTGAACCCACAGTGGTTCTTTGCTCAAGTTTAATAAGTTTTTTGATTGTATAAAGGATGCTTTAAGCTTACACGAAAGGCTTCTCATGGGCCCTCTGCTCCGAAGAGACCCTTCTGTAGGAACAGTTCGGTTCCGCTTTGATTTTGAAACATTCCCTAATTAAGCTGGGTCCTATCCACCTACAGCCTACATCTTGCCAGTTGCTCACTTCTGAAATTGGCCCTGGGTACCAGCCTACCAAACATCTGTTTTTTGTTCCTGCTTACACGGGTCAGGTGGAAGGTTCTACACATGGAAATCCTCATTCTGTTGGGGTCTATGGGGCCATCCCCGAGGAGGGCTTTCTTTTGTTGTTCTATGTTTGGAGAGAGGTTTGTTTTGCCTCTTCGTTTTTAATTAAACTACAGATTTGGCGTTGCGGCCACAGAGTTCATACCATGCTATGTCAGAAAGCAGACGATGAGGCACTGGACACTCCGGCTGGATCGGTGTCCTCAGCCGACCTAAAAGGAACATCGGCATATGGCAGAATTGTTTTGGGGGAGGTATTTTCATGCTTCTGCACAATGATTTGTTTCCATACTGGTGTGCATTTTTTAATGTTGTGGCTTTCATTTTTTTTTTTAAAGCAGTGGAAGGCAGTTTCAAACAAATTCTTAGGTGGTGTTTCTGTATCAGGAAAGATAGCTGCTTCTATGGAAAAAGGTGGAGAAGGAGGAGGGAGAGCTTTCCTGTGTTCCTGCTCCGAGTCTGACAGGAAATCTTGGAGAAGCTCTGGGTCCTACGACCCAGCATGGGGTCTCTGGGTCGCCTGAGGTTACCCTGGAGCTTATTAGAGATGCAGAATCCTGGGCCCCACCTCTGCCCACTAGCACAGCAGTCTGCAGTTTAACAAGATCCCCAGGTGATTCCAATGAACATTAAGGTTTGAGAAGCAACAGGTAAAAGCTTTGCGAGGTACCACCAGTACCCTGGTCATGACTTCCCCCAACAGTTTAATAAAGACAGTCCCAATCACGAGACTCCAATGTTGTTTATTTGGTTTCTCCAAAACCGGTTGCACATTGGGATATTGTTATGTGTCTACTTTGAAATTGAAGTGAATTAAACTTCATTTTTATTTGGTATAATTTGCGGTAATAAGATTGAATCCAACCTTGGGCATTGGTGGCCATGACTGGGGATATGAGAGGTATTATTCATGGCTCTGTCAGACCACCATCTGTCTCCAATGGGTCCTGGGCACCCCCCTGGGTGCATATGGCCACACTTCTATGAGCCACTCTCAAGTGGATGGAATGACATACCTTCTTGGGTGGTCTCAGACTCCAGAATGACTTTAGAAGATGGGCTCAGTATATCTCACTTGCACAACTTGCTCAAGTGAATACACCATAAATGTCTGGGTGGGAATCCAGAAATAATTCTAACACCAAGTGACGTGACTAAGACATCATTGAGCCTCTCCAGGTCTCAGGTCATGTGATCAACTTGTCCCAGTTTTCTCTGACCTTTCCTGGTTTTAGCACTAAAGGAAGCCCTGCAGGTCTGGGAAAACCCAGGCAGTTGGTCAGCCTCACCTACAAGCAGGGACAAGCATGTTTAATTACCCCAAACTCTAAGCGTTCGGCGGAGAAATGGCAGAGCAAGCTCTGAATTTTACTATTTTCTTTGATGCCCAAGTATATGAATTTTAAAAAGTATATATATATCATATATCTATGATATATATCATATCATATATCAAGTATATATCATTTTAAAAACAATGATATTGTTTCAATACTGATTTCTTAAAGAGCAGTTGCAAATGATTCCAAGATATGAAACAGGTGTTTCTGCATGGTCCCCTGGATAGAATGAAGAAAAATGTCCTCCCAGATTACCCTACAGATGACGTACCCATTGGTTTCCACTTTCAAATGAAAAATATGCTCAGTCACATGGGCGACAGGATTCCATCTGGTCTGTCTGTGATATCCAGAGCCGAAATGGAAACCTCTGTGTCATTTCTAGATTTGGGCAAAAACCTCACAATGCTTCATGAAGCAATTAAAACAGGTGTGTGTCATCCACACTTGCTGCTTCCGCAAACAGTCAGCACCCATCCACATGGTCTGGAAAAGTACTTTTGGTGTGGGTCTGTGCGAGAGCAAACAAATGCTTTGGCAAGGCATGTTTTTGTGGCCACCAGCATCTTAATAGGGGATTCAGGGTTCTCTTCAGAGAACTGTCACTTCTGTACTGTCAGAGAGGAATTGCCCACCCAAAGACCCTCTAATTTACTGTCTTTCACTCTGACTCTCATCTTCTTACGGCTTTATATATTTCTAGGTTCTAGCAACATAGTGATGTTTGAACATTCTTGACTTATACAGACCACGGTGACTGCCAGAATGTGAGAGTCCAGGCCTTCAAAAAACAGCAAAAGATTTGAAAAAATGGAGTGTCATTTACAAGTTCACCATAAAAAATACGATTAATGGAGGCTTGAAACCTTTTAGGCCAATGGATATCAAACTTGGTTAGTACCCGAGGAACACCAGGGAAGTTTGAAAAAATATTGATGTCTGGATCCTATGACACAGATTCTGATTTAATTAATCCAGAGTGAGGCCTTGGCATGAAATTTTTAAAAGCTTTCCAGTTGATTCTAATGTGCTCTAGGCTCTCATATAATAAAATTAGTCTTCTATATTCCCTAACTAATTTAGTCTTATTTATTTGTTCCCTCTTTCCTTTGTTCATTTCATGCATATCTGCTTATTGCCTTCCTATGAATTAATTGATTCCTTGATCCATTCATCTATCCTTTTTGCTTACTTCAGCAGTGAACAGTATCACCTCACTGGAAGTGTTTTTTTTTTCAAAACCTTGGATTCTTTCTTTTTTTTTTTTAAATTTTTAAATGTGTGTCTACTTTTTGAGAGATAGAGAGACAGAACATGAGTAGGGAAGGGGCAGAGAGAGAAGGAGACACAGAATCTGAAGCAGGCTCCACGCCCTGAGCTGTCAGCACAGAGCCTGACACAGGGCCCAAACTCACGAATCATGAGATCATGACCTGAGCCGAAGTCAGACACTTAACCAACTGAGCCACCTAGGTGCCCCTCAAAACCTTGGATTCTTTTAAAGTTATCAGATCCAATGATATGATTCCTGGGTAACTTGTAATCAGAATTTTTCCCTGAGTCTAAGTATAAACTCAGATAAAATATTTCACTTCTTCATCTCCTACCTCAGATGTACCTGAGGGGCATGCAATAAAAAAAAAAAAAAAAAAGCACAAGTTGTTTCTAAATAATTCTAAAACTAATTGGTTGAGGTCAACTTTGACTTCTGAATATAGGCTTGTGTTAATTCTGTACTCATATTCATTAAATGTGCAGTTCAATTACTAACACTTAAAGATGTCATCAAACACAGGGTAATTTCATGCTATTTATAATCATAAAGATGATTCCAAATGCAGTGGGAGAAAATTTATTCCTCATTAACGACTGTCATCTTGAAATCTCAGAATATCCTTGGATCTAAAATACTGTACTTAGGGATCTGTGCATAATTTTGGGGGTTGTCATGACAGGAGAACTGGACCAGGGCCCGGGGACTCCCACCAGAAGGCATCCTTCTACAAAGAAAATCTGATCATGTTATCGTCCTAGTTTGACAGTGCTCACACTTTAGTGCAAATTTTCAGCATCACTTGGAGGGCTTGTACCAACACAGAGTGTTAGGCTCCTGTAGAGTTTCTCGTTCAGTAGGTCAGTACGGGAGGTTAACAATATGAGGCGCACACTTTGAGAACCACTGCCTTATATATATATATATACACCTCTGCAGGCTGCCTGGTTCCTTGGGCTTTTTTTCTTTTTTTTAATGTTTGTTTGTTTTTTATTTATTTATTTATTTTTTAGTTTACATCCAAATTAGTTAGCATATAGTGCAACAATGATGTCAGGAGTAGATTCCTTAGTGCCCCTTACCCATTTAGCCCAACCCCTCCAGTAACCTTCTGTTTGTTCTCCATATTTATGAGTCTCTTATGTTTTCTCCCCCTCCCTGTTTTTATATTATTTTTGCTTCCCTTCCCTTATGTTCATCTGTGTCTTAAAGTCCTCATATGAGTGAAGTCATATGATATTTGTCTTTCTCTGACTAATTTCACTTAGCATCATACCCTCCAGTTCCATCCACGTAGTTGCAAATGGCAAGATTTCATTCTTTTTGATTGCCGAGTAATCCTCCACTGCATATATATACCACATCTTCTTTATCCATTCATCCATTGATGGACATTTGGGCTCCTTCCATACTTTGGCTATTGTTGATAGTGCTGCTATAAACATTGGGGCGCATGAGTCTCTTCAAAACAGCACACCTGTATCCCTTGGATAAATAGCTAGTAGTATGTTTCTATATTTATTTTTTGAGAGAGAAAGAGAAAGCAAGGTGGGAGGGAGAAAGAGAAATCCCAAGAGAGAGAGGGAGAGAGAAATCTCAATTAGACTCTGCACTGTCAGAGCAGAGCCCAATGTAGGGCTTGAGCCCACAAACCATGAATCACGACCTGAGTCAAAACCAAGAGTCGGACGCTCAACCGACTGAGCCACCCAGGCACCCTGCTTGTACCTTTTTTCTTAAGATGAGGTATGAGCCCAGCAGCACTGATGTCACCTGGGAGCTTGTTAGAAACTCAGAATTTCTAGACCTATTGTGTCAGAATCTACATAAAAAAATGCTTATTTATTTTGAGAGTGAGAGAGAGAGAGAGAGAAAGAGAGAGGGTGAGCGTGAACAGGGGAGGGGGAAAAGAGAGAGAGGGAGAGAGAGGATCCTAAGCAGGCTCTGCGGTGTCAATGCAGACCCCAACACGGGGCTCAATTTCACCACCTGTGACATCATAACTGGAGCCAAAATCAAGAGTCGTCCATTTAACTGAGGTGCCCCCAGAATCTGCAGTTTAACAAGAACCCTGGGTGATTTCTACACTCTGTAAGTTTGAGGATCACTGATCTAAGCCTAAATCCTCAACACAATGGACAAGACTCTTCAATTTCTGCCTCCACACCTTCTTCTCTTGAGCCACCTTCTGCCAGTTTCCTTACATCTCTCTCACACTAGTCCACTCTTCCTGAATTCTTCTATGTATGCTCTTATGGTTTCAAGGTTTTATACGTGCTGTTCCCTCTGCCTGGGCTGACTTTCTCCCTTCTAGGATTGACGAGCCCAATTCATCCTTCAAGGTAGGCTCATATTTCCTTTTCTGAGAAGCTTGTCCTGACTTTTCTATGCAGACTATTTCGTGCATCTCTGCCCTGTCACTTACATCATTGTGTTGTAATTACCTGTATAATTGCATATTCCTTCCCTTATACTATGAGCTCTCCCACAGCAGTGATATATCTTAATGGTCTCTATAACCACAGTCCTATTCATGAAGCATAGAGTACGTGCTCAATAAACATGTCTTAAATGAATGGGTCAAGAAATTGGGACACTTTGGTTGAGTCACAACATTTTTGAGTCTCTGTTTACTCATTTGTTACAGAATCTCTAGTTGCCTCCCCACCATCAAATTTACTGCTCTCTCTATAATTCCAAATTATTTAAAATATTCTACATTTAATGAGCAAATACTGAGCGCTAGGTATGTGGCTATAGACAGGACAATGATCATAGTCCATGCTCTTGTAGCCTTTCCAACCTGGTGAGAGAGACAGACCACAACTAAGTCCTAACAAAAACAACTTATTTTTAATTGGTTAATTATTTATTGAAGGATATGAAGGATGTTATGGCTTATATAAAAGGGAAAGTTAACCCAGTTGAAGAATCTAACTTCTCCTTATGTTGTTTGCACTAATATTTTATTAGCCTCAAAAAAGAACAAAATGTATCAACTATCTGTATATGTTCTTAGAAAATATCTTGATACATCTAGGGAAATTACAAGCTAAGAAAATCAGCTAAACTCACAGGTTGTTAAAGTGAGCTAGACTAGAATCTTCTCCGATTCTTGACTGTAATATACCGTTGTAAGTGAAAAGAGCTTGGAATGCAACAAAGAATCTAGAAACTATACTGAATAAACGTGACGATGGCAGAACTATCATACGCAGTTTTAAGGGGTAAGGATGTGGCTTAGAGGAGGGGACGCTGGATCAGGCAGTAGGAGCTGAGCGTTCTAGTCCCGAGTCTACCATGAAAAACTATGAAGACAGATCCTCAGTTTTCTCAATTGTGGAATAAGGAGGATGAATTGATGCTTTGTAAAATCAGGTACATTCCTGGGGACTCAGCTGCCAGCCCCTGTGTCACACAGTGATGATTTTCAGAGGACACAACTGGGTGTTTCCTTGCTGGCAAAACTATTCATTCCTGAACCACTTGAGTAAATTAAATTGTCTCTTCCCATTCCCCTACAACTGTCCCTTCCGGCTGATGGGGTTGGAACAGTCTGAACATATTAGATGGGAGTTCAGCCTTGCAGACAGCTACCCTGAGACAGACTGTGGCAACACAGAGCAGGAAGGATCCCTCCTTCCTCTGATATGTTCTTCATCTCAGTACAAGTTCAGCTAAGCTGCCATTCAGCAGTTGCAGGAAGAGATATATCATCTGAAGAAGCCGGGCCAAATATTTGATTTGGATGATTATGCTGCAGGTGTCTCATCAGAACTGCAGTGCCTGGATTACTAATTATTTTCCCTCAACCTAGTGCCTCTTACAGGGAACATGGAGCATGGCAGGCATCATGAGGGATGGCTCTAATAAATGAGGCCCTGGACAGCTGATGACAGGGGCTGGCTGGAGAAGCAGAAATGGTAAAGACAATGCAATCAGTGGGCAGAGAAGAGGGTGGGCCCCATCAAACAGTTAGACTGGGAGCAGTGGAAATAGGAGCTATCTATGGCCACCTTGTTTGGTTCAAGGAAAGCAGCCATCATTGATCAAGTTGGGCCACAGATGGCTACTCATGACCACAGAATCCTCAGTTAGGCACTCGCATACCATTCAGAACACTTCAGTTTTAGTACCTTTTAGTGTCTGGTGGCATGAAAGAGCTAACATAGCTTTTCAAACTGCCCACATCTATTTTGGCAATAATATAATTTCATACCTATAGTCATTTTGCTGCATATAAAGAACATTCATGTTCACTATTTTGTTTCAGCCTCCCAACAAAATAGAGGTATTTAATTATCTTGATTTTGACATAGGAAAATTATAAGGGCTTAGTGCTAGAGACTAAGTGATTCCTATGAGGTCACACAGTTGGGAAATGTTAGGACTTTGGTTGGGTCCTTCTGAGCCCAAGACCAGGACCCTTCTGTGGGCTTTCTTGCCTCACTTGAGCTGTAAGTCTTTTAGCTCATTTGGGGTGAGAGAGGTCAGTGTGAGTAGGTTTGTTCCTGTGACAGATGGTGGGCTTCCAGCCTCTAGATCCACAGACTACCTTAGTTCTTCCAGATCTCTGTCTTTATGAATTGGCCATGTATATGTGGATAAGCCTAAACCTATCACTGCATCTAGAATAAATTGTTAAATATACTCCATACACTGATGATGTCCATCTTTAGCCCAGATTCATTTTTTGAGATTCAAGTGCATATATCTAGCTACCTATAGGCCTTGTCTCTTATAGAGCCAATGAATCCATGGTGGCAAGCCCCAGAGCCCCAAACCTGTTCCTCTCCTTTTCTCCATGTTAATGAGGCTGCCATCCACCAACCTTCTCTAGACAGAAGATTGGTATCATCCTTATTCTTTCCTGTCACTCAGCACACCCTTTGTATCTCGCCGGAAGGGTCAGCTTCATGAGCATGTGTGACCGCTGCAGTCACACAGACCCCTGTGCCCAGTAGGGCCTCATGCTTGGGGTCTAATGCTCTGCCACTGGTGTCCTGAAACTATTAATATTTTTTCTTTGAACCTGGGTTTTGTAAGAGAAGTTTGATAGGAGAGTGGAGTAGGATGGGTGGGGTCTTGGGTACGAGCATATGTGCCCATCCGCCAAGCAATCGGGCCAGGCTCTGGGATCCTATGAGGGTCTCCACATGCTTTGTGAATATGCACAAGCCTGAGGAAGAATGCATTCAATAGCAAATAAAATACACTATGCCAGGTTGAGAGAGACTGCAGGAAAAAAAGGAAAAAGCTTTTTCCCACTTTTTGAACAAGGGACCCATCATCTTCATTTTGCATTGGGCCTTACAGATTATGTTGTTTGCCCTGCTAACCAATCGTAAAGTTTTAATGATTCCACCCCCTCTCCTAAAACAAAACAAAACAAAACAAAACAAAACAAAACAAAACAGAACCCAAACAACTAAATCTATTGCATATCGTGAATCTGTTTCCTTCTATTCTTATTGACACTCTCTAGTTCAGGAAATAATGCCTTTCACTGAAATTATTACAACAGCCTCCTGCCTGGTCTTCGGGTCTCCAGGCACGGCCCCTCCTCCACTGTTCTCTTCTGCATGATGGGGCCAGAGTCATCTTCCTAAACAGCAGCTTCTATTCTCCAGCCACTCTGAAATGACCTCAACCCCATCCCAAATTCCTCTGCATTGCTCTTGGGATAAATGTCAAACTCCTTAATGAAGTTTAACAAGGTCTTTTATAAGTTGTTTACTACCTGTGATGGTTGATTTTATGTGTCACCTTGGCTCGGTACCCAGACATTTGGTCAAACATTGATGTAGATGTCACTGTGAAGGAATTTATTAGACCAAATTAACATTGCAATCAGTAGACTTCAAGTAAAGCATACAGTGGGTGGGCCTCATCAAACCAGTTGAAAGTCTTGAAAGAAAAAGACTGAGGTCTCTGTGGGAAGAAGGAATTCTGACTCCAGACTGCCTTCAGAGCTACAACACTAACTCTCCCTTTACCAGGCTAAACTCTAGCCTTTACTAAGGCTAACCCTATGAGTTTGGACTTGCCAGCCTCCACAATCATGTAAGCCAATTCCTTAAAATCTCTCTCCCTCTCTCAAATTCCTTCAAAGCACCATGTTTCTCTCACCTCCAGAAACTCACCATTTTGTTTCTTATGAACAGAATACTCTTTTGTTATTCTCTAATTTATTAACACATACCTCCAATTCTGGACAATAGACTCCTCTTAAATTCTCCCAATCACTAAATATTGACCTTCTTCTTGACTGTCCCCTTCACCAAGCTGTGCGTTTTATAAGGATAGGGACCGTGTGTATTTTGTTAAGACTTTTATCCCCAATACAATGCAGTAAGTATCTGGCTTACAGAAGGAACACTTGGATGAGGGAACAAATTGAATAAATGAGTCGATTAAAAGGGGCATAATTTTGTATTGTTAGAAAGAATGACAAATTTGCATAACGTGACATTCACATGGCCCTTGTATGCCAAGATCTCAGAGACCCTCCTTACAAGGTTTATTTTAAGTAGATATTGGCAGACTTGATGATGCTAGTTAAAATTTCAACCTGATAAAGAAAAAAAATAAATGGAACCTTCACTAATTGCCTTATCTCTGTTAAAGCCTGAGGGTAGACGTGAAGCAACATTAAAGGATTAGGTTATATTTGATGGTCTGTGAGGGATATCATTAATGATTAAGAGTCAAATCTCCAATGTTTTCTTTGTGCCTGGAGTACTCCATTATGGATCAAAGGAAATCCACAAACACAAACCAATAACCATATTTTCTGGGAGGATAAAGAGGTCCATAAACAAAGTAGGAAAAGGAGAATCTGAAGTACTAAGTTTAGTTCCTGTGGTTCATCCTTGACAAGTGTGGGACTCAGTCAGCTATTTATATCGCTTATGATGAAAGAATCATCAATGCCCACAAGGGACCAGCGGTTCCTGTCAATCACTAACCTGCCAACGATGGCTATTTCACAACCACCCTCATGTAGTGAAGATGAAGTGCAGGATGCTGCTACCAATTCTTCTGCATGCAAAGAAGGGGCGAATGCCCAGGTGCTGTTTTTTTTAGTCCTAGAGCCATTTTACTAAGAATTATTGACACACGGGACCAGGTCATGGATGAACATCCATAGTCTCTTTAAACATAGGGCTTCCCTCTAAAATCTATTCTTCCAAGCCAGAAAGGTGGGTTCTAGGCCTTTCAGGGTGTGCCCCAGTCTTGGGTCCCAGTCTAGGTAGAGTGTGAAATGGTGTAGGCAGTGGCCAGTGGGATGCAAGGTTACTTTCAGTTCTACAGCGACACCTTTCCTCCTGCCATCTGCTGCTGTTCTGCGACTGCCTGACTCTCACTCTGTAATAAATAGGTTTGTTACTTCTGCCGATGCAGCCGCCAAGGCAATTGCCCCCTCTCTGAGATGTGAGCTTCCCTCCCCACCCATACTTCACCCCACAGGCTGCCTGGCAGAGGCAGGGGGCACGATGCACAGTGTAATAAATTCCATCCACTGCTGAGCTGAGGGATAACAGATGGATAGGTTTCCTCGTGCAATTTCCACTTCACTTGGTTTGGGTATAAAATAGCAGAAGGGTGGTTTCTCCTTGTGCAATTTTCAAACAGATGAAACGGGGGGCAGGGAATCTGCGAGGCTGGGAGGAAAGCGAGGCACTGGACGGTCCTTTAGAGAAAGCCAAATGAACAGGATGCCCTGAAAGCCCCGCAAAGGACCCAGACTTGTTTTTTGCTGCTAGATAGGAGTCAGTTCTTTCTTCCAAAGCTGCCTGCTCATCCCTACCAGGCATGGCAAAGGAAATGATCCTGGGAGGCCAGACAGTCTGTTGTTCATGTTGTTATAGTGTTATGGTGATTGCAGTACAAATTCTCAGGGTGGAAAAAAAGGTATAATGACAGATTGTGTGATTATACCCATACTTATAATTAAGCTGTTACAATACAGACAAGCGCCTGCTCTCTAATGTCACCAACAGAAACCTCTTTGCTTGGAAAGGAAAGTGACTCACTCTGGCAATTAGAAGGAGTTCCCTACAGGACTTCATTTTCAAACCTTATGAGCACTCCAGTAGGAAGATGTGTTGCTTGCTCGAATTACAGGAAAAAGTACAGAGATCCAGGAGCGACCACCTGATCCCCAGGTACAGGAGACGGTACCGGTTAGAGAAGGAATTACCGCCATCACCAAAAACTTCACAGCAATGCACAAAGGACTTGGCTCTTGCAGAGCACTTTATCATGGTGTTTATATCCAACTCTGTGGGGCAAGTTGAATCTGTGTTTTCCATTTTAGGCCTGAGAGAGAGAAAGAGAGAGAGGGAGAGAGAGAACAGCCAGCAGGCAACAGAGCGAGTTGGTGTGTCCAGCTGGGCCTTCTGGCCACACGCCAACATGGTTACTTCCACTGGCTGTCACTTGCCTGGTGGTAAAGTGGGTGGTTTCTGCCTGAATAGTCTTCCAAACCCCAGATGGATTGTGTTCAGTTTTTCCTGTAACTCTGAACTTTTTCAATTCCAAGGGAGTCAAAGGAGCTCATCCTTCTTTTTTTTCTCTTTTTCTTTTTCGCCACTCCTCTTTGATTACTAAGTCTCATTTCTTTCTTCTAGCAGTCACCTTCCCTGATAGATGCAGGCACCAGGGAGCTGACCGCTGTTACCTACAGACATGTGCGTGGGAGTCCACTCAGGAAATCCATGATGCAACTGATGTAAAAACTCATCAGTGATGAATGCATCCCTCGGTGTAGCAGGCAACTGTTTTGAGATGTGCACACAGAGCCCTTCCTTACCTGGTATTGGGGTTTCCCTTATTTGAATGCATTGGTGGTTTTCTTGGAAGTTGTGTAACTTCTCTATATACTGTTCTCTTATCTGCAATGCCAGGTAATACCTATCTACCTCCAGAGAGGCATCTTAAAGACTAATTAGTTAACAATGTTTGTGAAGTGTCTGGAAGATGAAAGGCAACCACAAGCAGTAAGAATTAATGGTATAGTCACGCAAAAAATCATTCTTAGGTGCCGATGCTTGAGTAACTCACCTTGAATTAGTTCCATAAACACAGAGAACATATGATTAATACCAAGTATTTCTGACTTTTAAAAAAATGACCAGTTGGTTGAAATGTTGAGGGGGAAATGGCGGAAGAATTATACAGGGCAGAGACTTGTTGGGGAAAATAATCAAAGTGAGAGGAAACAAGCAGGAATCTTCCGGGTGGTCATTCCCTAAGCTCCTGGATAGCATTTATAGCCTTTCCTGTCCAGAGTCCCTTCCCTCCTCTGATGGTACTTGCACCTCATTTGGGGGATATACCACCTCCACCCTCAGTCTAGTTTGAATAGGGATGGCCTGTAACTCACATCTCAATCAACCAGTAAATTCTGTCTCCTTGGCCAAAGTGATTTGTTCAGGGACTGTCCTGTGACCCTAGTAGTCCCAATCAGAGGAACCCCCAGCATTTGTGTTAAAACTGTTGGTAACAGAACATCATGTACGTTGGAAGGCACAGGGTATAACTGTGCCACCAGAAAGGGAAAAATTACACAAGCAAGGTCAACCCACAATAAAGGACATAATAAAGGACCAAATCCCAACATAAACTCATTTAAGCCCTTGCAGTCAGTCATGCCTGGACAATAGTTTCCTTTCTTACAAACAAAATTTAACCTAGTGTTGAGTTTGGGTTTTGGTTACTGGCAACTGAGACTCTGAACTGATATAATTCTTATCAATCTTGAACTTGGGAGTATAGTTCCAAATTAAACATGGCTGAAGCTATTTTATCCATTCAGCTGCCTTTCTCCCACTGGTATCCTTCCCAGGAAAGCTTGATCACATGGAATCGTGCATTTAGGGAGAACATCCTCACTGCTTGTCTACCACATACAAGGTGCTGGGTAAGATACAAAGATAAAGAAGACGTGGTCCCCATTTTCAAAATGTATGGTCTAATTGGGCATATGACAGGTATTTAAGGCATAATAATGTATATTAAAATGAATGTCAGTCACTGATTTTAGGATTTGCAGTGGTGAGAATTACTCCAGATGTCTGGGAGGGGGGGTTATGAAAGCAATGGAATCTGAGCAGAGATGTAACCACTTCTGAGAGGACAATAGAACCCAAGATTGGGGAAGAATCATTCCAGCCAGCAAGAGCAGGGGGAGCAAGGGAGGGGCAAAGGAATCCTGGACAGGAAACAGTGGAATAGTGGATAGACCTTAAGTCTCCTGAAAGCCAAGAAGGAGAAATATGGTTGGAAAAATTAATTCAGCCCAGATTGTGGATGGTCTTTGTACCAGGCCTGGGAGTTTCATTTTATTCTTGAGCAGCAGGAATCTATGGAATCTTATGGTCAGAGAAGAAAGACAATTATAGCTGCACACAGACCGAAGGGGGAGAGATGACAGCGACTGAGTTCTCTTTGGAGATCATCACCATTACCATGATCTCCATAGTCCATGGGTAAGAGATAATGAACACGTCAACTGGTGACCAAGGATGATACAGATTAGAAAAGAGGCTGAGATGAGTGGAAAAGACATTACAATATCTTTATTGAGTAGAGTGAACTGATTTTAGCAGCTGATTGGATGTGGAAACAAGGGAACATCATGGTTTTTAGTCTGGATCATGAGAAGATATCATGCCATGAACAAAATGAGGAAATAGGGCATTCTGTGGATGAGGTAGCTCTGTCTTCTTAACTCTCTCAGAATTCCCTTCCCTGCATGATTTTGCATGAGTATTGGCCACAAGACACGTGTCCCCTAAGCCCTGAAAGTGGAAGTGAAAGAGACCATATATTTTATGCTCTAAATTTTGGTGCAGGGTGCCAGAACTGTGGCAGCTCCCGGGTGTTGCCACACATCTGCCAGCTCAGCTTGTTGGTGAACCTGGATACGCACCTCCTCCTGCTCCTGTCAGATATCCCGCAGCTTCTTCAAGGCCTAGGCCAAGCACAAATGCACTTGGAAGGCAAGCGCACTGAATTCTGTTGCAAATGACCCATGGCAGCACTTGGAGGTGGTAAGAGATTAACGTGTGAGTTCTACCTCATCCTCATGTCTATCCTTGTCCTTGACCACACCCAGCTCTCCTTTTCCAACCGCCCATGTGGCTGACCCCTAGGACTTAGGGCTCAACACTAGGCACAGAAACAAGAGCACTGTAGACACTCCTCTACCAGCTGTCATGACTGTGGAAGGTCTATACCCCATACTATACCCTTTATTCTGCACGCACTCACTCATGGTTCTGTACACACTCTCTGCCTGAACTCTGATTCAGTAGGATCAGGAGATCCGAATCCATTCTCTTAACACCCCTGAAACTTGAGATGTTGGTGGCACATTCAGGTAGAAATGCATACCAAGGACAGGTGGAATGATGGGTTATGGGCTTTGAGAAGGCAGTCAGGACCAGTGAGGGAAACTAGACATTCTTGCACATAGACAGGGTAATCAGAGCTGAACAGTGGATAAAGCTGTGGAGGGAGAGAGTAGAGAGGAGAAGGCCAGGGTCGGAACTTTGAACAGTGCCCCCACTGCCGGCCAGAAGGAGCAAAAAGAGACAGGGAAGTAACCTGAAGTTAACAAAAAAGCCAAATGAGACCAAGGAGAGCATGTTTATAAAACTGCAAAGAAAAGGTCTCTGGAGAAGGTGGTTGGGCAAAATTACAGCACAAAGGACAGGTACATTCTTTTTTCTGCTGTTGCACTTAGCATTATAGAGGAGACCTTGGACACTATTTAGTTCAACTCTCTCATTTTACAGGAGAAAGAACAGAGGCCCTTGAGAGCCTATTCGAGGTCCTAGAGCTATTCTGGAGAAGAAATAGAAAGCAAATCCAGTTTTCCTGCTTGTGTTTTAATGATCTTGACACTATATTCTCCTTCCTCCTCTTGTTTATGATGTTGCTAGAATCAATGAGACAATATTGAAAAATATTGAGTCCCCGGGAGGAAAGATTTAATGATAATGCTGACATAAATTTCAATATTACCTTGTCTCTAAGGTACACGAAGCACTTTACATAGATTATTCTTTCTCAAAAGAATTGTCTACCACAGGAAAGTGGCAAACACTTTGATTATTCTTTTACAGAGAAACTGAGTCATGCTGAGGTAACTTTCTTTGTGCAATAACTACAATGCCTGTTGAAGGGGAGTGCACCTTTAGTGCTGCTGACAATGAGATTTCGTGAATGTCACACTGATGTTTCCATGTCCGACAGGTTTTCTTTGAAAAGACAGACTCCTCACCCCACCCCCCTATAATCAGAACAATAACTGAGTGGTTTGTGAAACCTGTTTCCTTGCCTTATGCTTATGATTCATGTGTGGTCTTCAATTTTTTATATAATGACATGCACTGGGAGCCTATGTAGGTATGCAAAAAACATTCTTGATTTAAGTATTCTCAGGGGTGTTCATTCACTTCTGTGATCTACAGAAATGGGGAATAGGAATGAAACCTCAAAATAATGTGTTTTACATCCTTTTTATTAGTAGCTTCAACAAGCCTCAGTGCAAATGCAAGGGGATGTCGGCAAAGCAGCAGCTGACTGAATTTTGAGTTTCATCACCTAGAAGGTGCTTTGGATATTTGGTTAAAACGTGCTCACTCATCAACAGTAGTGGGTCAGATGGAGTGAAATGAAACATAAACGGGCATTGGAGACGTGAAGGGGGAAGCAGGCAGCCTAGTGGAAATCAGCCTGGGAATGACAATGGCCCAGAAGGGTCACCATGTGTCCAAGGGCCACATCTGTTTCTCCTGATTGGCTCTTACACTTATCAGGCTGTATAGCAGTTTAGGAGAAATACCACATTCTTTTTTTTTTTTTTTTTTTAACATTTATTTATTTTTGAGAGAGAGAGAGAGGGAGAGAGAAAGAGAGAGACGGAGAGACAGAGAGAGAGAAAACGAACATGAACAGGGGAGGGGCCGAGAGAGAGGGAGACACAGAATCCAACGCAGGCTCCAGACTCTGGGCTGTCAGCACAGAGTCCGAAGCGGGGCTTGAACCTACGAACTGTGAGATCATGACCTGAGCGGAAGTCAGAGGCTTAATGGACTGAGCCACCCAAGCGCCCTTAGGAGAAAAACCACCTTTAGTTCTTAGTATGTACCAGGTACTTTGTCATGCCACCAGGTACTACAGACAAGAGTCTCTTTCCCTAGTTCCTCTCTGTGGGCCTAATTTTCATCCATCTGTCCATCTACTTAGCTAACTTACAAATATAGAAGGTGGTTTGCAAAAATGCCAAAGTTTAGTAAAAACCGTCTACTAACGTTCAGTCCGACGGTGGAGGCATGGATACAAAGGCATCGCTGTCTCAAGAAGGGCTCCCTCTCGGCTACCACAAACTGGAAGCCCCTCGGCAAAGGCGGGCCACCCCTTCGTGGCTGTATCGATTTCCTTTCCCACTAGCGGGAGGTTTACTGCTGTTCTACGTACACGCGGCACAGCCATCCCCGCGGTGTGTTGCTGGGAGGGGAGGATCGTAACCACCCCTGGCTGGTCCCGTCCCTTTCTCTCTCTCCCATCCTTTGTGTCTGCAGTTCAGACTGCCTTTTGTCATTCTTGCCAGTGGAGTTTTCAAAAGCAAGAATCTCGCTTCCTCTGGCCACTCGGAGAGCGTACAGTATATTTGATGTCTGGAACATCAAACAAATGCTTGTGCTCACAGTGCAGAAATAATCCCAGACAAAAGGAGACTGTGGCCATGTGGAGCATACGAAAGGAACAGGGACGGGGAAATTACCAGTCAAGTCAAAGAAGAGGCTGTTTCCCAACCCAGTTCACCCGGGGGGGAAACAGGAGTGTGAGGCTGTCAAGAAGCTGCACAGAGCACCCCGCCCCCAGCCACCGTGGATGGTGACAGAGCCAAGAAAGGCGGCCCCTTGTCAGAATCATTAGCTCACCCCTTTATCTACCACGCAAGCAGGATCTTGAGCAGTCTCGTGAATGTTCTTAAATTTGGGCATGGCCATTTAGTGGGGAACACATATATGTTCCCTGTTTCCGCACCGCCCCCCACCCCGCCCAGCCAAGGAAGGAACTGATCCTGGTCTAGCTTTCTCATATAAACCCAGGCTGCTCAGCATCTGGGGAAGCAGGGTTCAATGTTCTTAGTTCTTTCTCCCCCCTTCTGGGCTCTTCTCTGAGCTCTGCTCCCTCCTTGCACGGCTCGCAGAAAGGCCCAAGAGTTGACAGGAACCCGTGGGATTTCCTTCTCAGCACCTGGCTCCTGGCCACCGTCTCCCACCCCCACCTGCTTGTCCGTTCACAGCGCGACAGCTGGTTCGGTGAAGGTGACGCAGCCATAAGAGTTAAGGGGTGAATTAATTGGAAGAGGAGGGCAGAAAAGCCAGGGCAGGGAAAAGAGTGCAAATCAAAGGGTTTCTCTCCCCCGAGGGCTGCTCCTGAGACTGAGGCAGGCCCACAATAGCAGCTCAAGTTCACCTTGTGTGAAGGAAGAGAGGTGTTTTAATGGCTCTGTAGCAAGAGGGGAGGAGAGAGAAAGAGGGATAGAAAATCAAAAGAGAGAGAGAGAAAAGAGGAGATACAGAGAGGTGCAAATCCAAATGTCGATGTGTAGACATAGTGAGGAGAGCCTGCTGGCTGACAGGGTGATTTATTGGATTCTTCCAGTTAATCACTGCCGGCCTGTGGCCAAACGGATCTCCAGCAAAGCTGAAAGGCAGCCGAGGGAAACAGGCTTATAAGCATAAAGCCGCATAATGGTGTTCAATGAAGTGTGAGACTTTTAGTTCAGTCTCGCTGAGCCGGCCGCACCGCCGGAATGTCAAAGAGGGATTGTGGGTGGAAAAATTATGGATTTAAACTGCTAGCTGTAAATGAGGTCAATATGTCTGGTTCATAAACAGTCCGAGCCTATTCCAAGAATGCAGTGAGGGGGAAAATTAGCGTGAAGCCAACACTGTAGACAAACCTCATTGAGATATAATTGCAGCTATAAATACAAGCGAAAAGCTTACCGAGTGCAATAAAATACAGACACGCTTTTTTATTCCCCCTTCTTCTTCCTTCTTTGAATCTATGCATTTGTTAAGGGTGGTGCATCCCTAATGCCCCCCTCCATCTCTCCCTCCCTCTCCTAGTGACACCCAGTGTTGCAATTAATTGAGTGTTCTTGATCTCCCATTCCATTTTATTCAGGCAAGATTGGAAAAAATCAAAAGAGCACATCTAAAGCATTTTCTTCCCTTTCGCCTTTCTATTTGAATCAGGTTGAAATGTGTGGAGAAAAGAAGCAGCGCTTATTTTTTATGAAGGGGGAGAAATCCAAGTAAAAAGGCTTTTTAAACTAATACATCTGTTGGATCATTTGAATCTCCATTTAATGAAGGGACATCAAAGGCGTCTACAGGATCCTATGGTGGGGATTCTTTCAAGGGCTACCTGGTTTTGGCTCATGAAACACTGACTCAAAATTAATATATATATTTTCTTCTTCTTCTTCTTTCCTTTTCTTAAACTCCAAAGACTCTCATTACTGTATTTTGTACTCGAGCTCAAAGGACAGAGGACAGACATTAGCAAACTTGCTTCGCCCAGTTTAAAAGCCGATACAGTAATAAATTGAAGTCTAATAGCTCCGGTCAGGCTGTCTTTCCCCCTCAACCAATTGATTTAAATGGCAGTAATTTGGCCAGCGAGGCTAGTCCTGTTTAAATTAAACCCATTAATATAATAGCACAAGTCCTGAATGAAATCCATCTGCAGAAAAGGCTCCACTGGTCAGTAGTTTCATAACTGCCAGGGGATGTCCTGAAACACCCACAATCGTAGAAACAGGAATTACAGATTGCAGGCAAGACCCCAAAAGGCTCCTGGCCAGAGAGAGAGACAGACAGACAGACAGAGAAGGAGAGAGAGACAGAGACGGGGAATACGGGATATAAACAAAATAGTGTGAGTGCGCACATTCAAAACAAGTGAGAGACTGACCTGAAGTTTTCAAGGGAAATGACCTTGGTTATTAGTAACAGTAAAAGGTTAATTGTACTAATAACAAAAAGCGGAGTTCCTGCTGGGAAAAGCCCTCAGCATCCTTCTTCTCTTCCTCCCTCCCGTCTCAGTAGGGAGGCATTTTTCCTCTTGAACTGTTACCCCAAGACCTTGTGGCCCAAAAGGCCAGAAATAATTTCTTCTTTTTTCTTTTTCTTTTTCTTTAATGTTTACTTATTTTTGAGAGAGAGAGAGATTGGAAAAAGGGCAGAGAGAGAGGAGGAAGGACAGAGGATCTGAAGCAGGCTCTGTGCTGAGAGCAGAGACCCTGATGCAGGGCTCGAACCCACAAACTGTGAGGTCATGACCTGAATTGAAGTGGGACACTTAACCAACTGAGCCACCCAGGTGCCCCCATAAATAATTTCTTCAATGCAGGGACATGGTCCAAAAGGACAAAAAAAATTTCTTCTGAGCAGAGAATGTGATCTTCCCAGCTGAAGGTGTGTGCGTGGTTTCGATGTTGGCCTTCAAGACAGTGTCCCTGCTGCGTCCACTTTTGGCTCAGAGTCAGTTTCCATTAAGGTGGCCCAACGAGTGGGATTTGGTTTGGGAATCAGGAACGCAGCTGCCGTTTTCATCGCGGAGTCTGAGTCCGTGTTGAAACCCAAGCAAACTCTCCGCCATCTGTTCGAAGGGAAAGGATGCTTCCTAAACAGACCAAGGGGAGCTTGAACTAAGGAGCTACGGAATCGTGGCGGGCGACTTCAGCATGTGTGTGTATTTGAAGGTGACAATAAAATAGCGCCACACATGTTCACAGGTGGCCAATGAAAGTTTAATTACCTTATGGGCACACTCTGAAGCCAGCATTTCAGGAGCCAGGAGGAGGTCGCTCAGGTCTGACAGCAGGACTAGGGGTAGGGAACTGGGAGCTCCCGGTTCTGGTCTGCCTGTCATTTACCAGCTGTGCAGTCCCAGGCAAGCCCCTCAATCTGAGTTTGTTTCCTTATTTAAAAAAAGGGGGCGAGGTTACTTGTTCTGCATTCCCTACAGATGGTTGCACAGAAAAGTATTTGGCAATCTGTAAAACTCATTTTTTTTAATGTTTATTTATTTTTGAAAGAGACAGAGTGTGAGTGGGTGCGGGGCAGAGAGAGGGAGACACAGAATCTGAAGCAGGCTCCAGGCTCTGAGCTGTCAGCACAGAGCCCAACGCAGGGCTCGAACTCACAAACCGTGATATCGTGACCTGAGACGAAGTCGGATGCTCAACTGACTGAGCCACCCAGACACCCCATTATTTTTTAATTTTTTTAATGTTTATTTATTTTTGATGGGGGGGGCAGGGGCAGAGAGAGAGGGAGACACAGAATCTGAAGCAGACTCCAGGCTCTGAGCTGTCAGCAAAGAGCCCGATGCGGGGCTCGAACTCACGAACTGCAAGATCATGACCTGAGCCGAAGTCAGATGCTTAACTGACTAAGCCACCCAGGCACCCCCGTAAAACTTTAAATAATGTTAAGATAGCAGTAGTAGCCTACTAGTGTCTTACTGCTAGTGACCAGTATTAGGTTTGCTAACAAGGCACTAATTTATGACTCTATTAAATTATAAGGGAACTTGCATGGATTCACACAGTCTGCAACGGACCCTGACTGTGTTTGGGACACAGTGATAGGGTCTCTCCCATACAAGATCTCACTCATGCAGTCATGTAAGTTAAATGTCATTGTCCTTCATTTTACAGGTGAGGACACCTAAGTTTAGACAATTTGAGTCACCGCTGTCCACTAATTCGATAATAAATACTGGAAATAGAATGTGAATCTAATTTTTCTACATTCAGTTTTAATGTCCTTTGAGGGGATATGGTATTCCTCTTCTGCTGAATGTCACCCTAATTTTTTTTTTTTTGGCTCAACTGTTTGTGCTTGATTTAGCCTAGTGGATCACAATCCAGAAATGCACCTTAAAATCACAGATATGTTTATTTGTCTGTTTGTTTTCAATAATGATATTCAGGGCCCATCCCAGAGTTTCCGATTTGAGAGTTGTGTTAGGCCCAAGGTGAGAAACACAGGCTTAGCTGACCAAGAACAGGAAGAATCAGGAGTTTGTCACTGTACCCCCCCGGGCTTTGTGTGTTGCTCTCCATGATTAACACACACGCGTGCACGCGTGTCCGCATACACACACATGCGCACACACACACACACACACACACAGAGTTTACAAATAAGGAAAAAAGTACAGACTGCTGCGACTGCTTCCATAATTCAGTCTTTCAACAGCAAAAGGACAGGGTAACCGTAGACCTCCCTACAAATGCCTTCCTTCCCTGAGGCACTGCTCCGCTAAAAAGACAATATTGCTTATCCTCTTAGTGTGGATAACATGAGGCAAAACCACAAAGCAACAAGGTTACCCTCTGGGTGACAGACCCTCACAGCCACCACACTCAGGTATGTAGGAGCCATGGTGGGCGGGGCTCTCAACAGGGTGGGGGGCAGGAGCAAGAGCAGAGGGCACAGGGAGCTCCACGTTAAGCTGCTTTTTGGGGGGAAATTTCTTTGCTGCCTCTTCTTTCATGGAGTGATAAGCACAGCTCCTATCTTACCTGGTTAGCGCTACACATCTCCCAGTGTTACGATGCCAGACCTGAGAAATAAAGGTCTGAGAAATACGATGCCTTCTCTGAGAAATAAAGTCAAGGAACACCAGAAATCTAAGGGATTGATCCCTCAGATTTATAGTACACAGCATACAGATTCCAGGATGTAGGCAGAATATACCTTTTTTTGAAAAAAAAATTATTTATTTATTTTGAGAGAGAGAGAGAGAAAGTGGGGATGGGGGGCGGGGGGAATCCCAAGCAGGCTCCGTGCTGTCAGCGCAGAGCCTGAGGCAGGGCTTGGTCCCATGAACCATGAGATCATGACCTGAGCCGAAATGAAGAGTCAGATACTTAACTGACTGAGCCACCCAAGTGCCCCCAGAATCCATGGTTTTAACTCATATTTCACTTGTAACAAATTAGGAGATATGTGACTTGCCCACAGTTATAGAGCTGAACTACATTATCGTTGGGACATGTTCATTCTTAAACAAGTCTTAACTGAGTGCCTAGTATATCCCAAGCCAAGGTTCCCAGTCTTGGGCAATTTGCTCTCATGGAACTCACATTTTTGTTGGGGAAAGACATATAACAAAGCAATAATAAACAAATGTATACTATATAAAGGGTGAAAAGTGCTCTGAAGAAAATTAGCAGGGTCTGGAGACACAGGATGATGAAAGATGTCAGGGACATCCATTCTGATGAGGTAGCATTTGAACAGACCTGAATGAAATGAGGGAGGTAGCTAGGGGAATAGTCTTTTAGGCAAAGGATCTGCAAATACAATCTCCCTGAGTCATGGTTGTGCTTGTCCGTTTAGGGGGTTCAAATTTAGTTTCTTAATCTAAGTCCAGTATTCTTTTAGTTATTCAGTACAGTCATATAGGTGCCATATATCTTAGCACATGGCGTCTCCTCGTTATCTCAGTCTGTGTCCCTAATCTGGGTATATAAGCAGATCTTCCAAGGGGAAAGACAGGAGTACACATCCCTGTCCTTACCTATGAAGGTTTCCTGGGAAGAAGAAAGGATGGTGGAAAAAACTCACTGGAATGGCTACGCATCAGTGGGGCAAAGAGCCATTTTGCTCTCCCCCCGCCTTTTTTCTCAGCCCCTGGTTATATGCAGCTCGTTATAAAACTAGAAGATTTTGCTTCCTTTTATGAGATTTTCTCATGGCTACACTGGTTTGCTATACAGCCAGTATGAGAGTTCAAAAGCCACAGAAAGCCTGACTTCACAGCCAAGCCTTACCACTGCCAACTGGGCTCTGCCATTTGAGAAGTCATGCAAATACCATCTAAATAGCAGTGGAAATATAGAAAGTTTCACAATGCTTTTGGGTCAGTGCCCACTGCCCATGGACCACTATCTCCATCAAAGAAGCCTCCTTCTTTTGGGAACTGCTGCCCTACTCCATTTTTCTCACCCCCGGACCGCAACCACCGTTTAAGCCAAAATGCTGGGAAATGCAGAATATGTGGGATGAGTGCAAAATAGCACAGATGTAGTTGGATTATAGGTTAACTTTCCCTTTCCAATTAACAGAAATATCGAGACATGTTTTCCTTAAATGTTTGTTATTCCCACCTTGAATATCTAACATCAGGGTTAGAATCAATATTTGTAAATATTTGCTTGGAAAACTATGCTTACCAGTAGAGGTGAGTCTATATATGCCTAACCAATAAATGATACCTTACGACCCTGCGATCCATTAACTCTCGCATGGGAATTTTGAAATATAATGCACAGGTTCAATCTTGGAATACACACAAATACACTGCTAGGTTCTTTCCTCTGCTTGCAGAAGCTTGCAAAATTGTTAGTTACAGTATCCAGTTTTTAAGAACTCATTTCTTAAAAGAAATCATCCTAAAAAGACAGATTAGACAGATTGTAACTTGCTTCCCAGGCTTTTTGTTGCTTAAAACTCTACATCTCCTGTATAGCAGCTTTCATGAGAAATTGATCAGGAAGAAGTCAATGAGGAAAGAGTATTCCTAGATTTGCAAACCTCTGCCCTAGCCTATTACACTCCACAACTCAGCCACCATATAAGTCGACAGCCCCCAAGGCACACAGCCAGGCTTCGTCTGGACTCTTCCAGAACTGCTTTCCCTGCAGTTGCTCAAGCTATGTTTGTTTTTGCACTGTATGTGCAGAGGGATGGCTTCCTCATATTCCCCAGTTCACAGCACACACTGAGGACGTGTGCACACGGTCTCCTTGTTGCCTTTCTTTCCTCCTTTCCCCTTACTTACAGCCCACGCACCCTTTCTCTTCCCCTCTTCATTAGGCAACCCTTCTCCTTAGTTTCAAAACACACATCATTTTACTTGAGCCTGTTTTTGTAAAAGATGTATTGTTTTCTGCACACGTTTTTAATTTATGTGAACAATATCTGGCATATCACAACCTATTTCCTCTTTTAACTCGACACCATTTTTAATTAATATTTTAAATAATTATTTTATAATTACTATTTTTTAGGGCAGTCTCAGGTTACAAAAAATTGAGTGGAAAATACAGTGCTTCCATCTACTCCTTCTGCATTCTTCTTCTACTTGTGCTTACAAGATTCTCCTATTAACAACTTGCATTAGTGTGGTATGTTTTTTATAACTGATAAGCAGGGGCGCCGGGGTGGCTCAGTTCGTTAAGCGTCCGACTTCAGCGCAGGTCATGATCTCACGGTCCGTGAGTTCGAGCCCCGCGTCGGGCTCTGTGCTGATGGCTCAGAGCCTGGAGCCTGCTTCACATTCTGTGTCTCCCTCTCTCTCTGACCCTCCCCTGTTCATGCTCTGTCTCTCTCTGCCTCAAAAATAAATAAAAACATCAAAAAAAATAAAATATAACTGATAAGCAAACATTGATACATTATTATTAACTAAAGCCAATAGTTTACATTAAGGTTCACTCTTGCTATTGTACATTCTGTGGGTTTTGACAAACGTGTAATGGTACGTGCCATCATTCTAATATCATCCACAGGAGTTTTACTGCCCTAGAAATCTCTTGTGCTCTGCCTGTCATTCCTCCCTGCCCCCTAATCCCTGGCAACCACTGACATTTTTATTGTCCCCATAGTTTTCCAGAGTGTCATATACTTGGAATTATACGTGGCCTTTCAAATTGGCTTCTTTCACTTGACATACGCATTTCGGTTTTCTCCATGTCTTCTCATGGCTTGATAGCTCATTTAGCGCCAGGTAATATCCCATTGTCTGCATCTACCACAGTTGGTTTATCCATTCTCCTATTGGAGAACATTGGTTAATTCCAAGTTTTGGCATTTATGAATAAAGCTGTTCTAAACACTCATGTGAAGGCTTTTACGTGGGCCCTGTATTTTTAAGATTCATCCATGTTATTATCTGGATAGCCAATGCACAAACATAAACGTGGCTTTCCCATTCTCCAGAGTACTGTTGCGCATGTCCGCCATAATTCGTTATTCTCTCTTCCCTTGATGGGCATCCACAGTGCTTCCAAGTCTATTACCACGACTAAGGTGCCATGATCACCCTCATATCTCCTATGGCCCTGTGTAAGAATGTCTTTGTCATATATATTTGGGAGCAGAATGTATACCTGGATACGCACACACTTAATTTGACTGGGTAGTACCAGGTTGCTCTCCAGAATCGAAGAAATGGCCCATTTTCCCCCAGCTGGGCATGAAAATCCCCAAACCCACACATCTTCACAAATACTTGCATTGGCCAGCTGAGTTATATCATTCTGACAGTTGTAAAAAGATAGCTCATTGCTCTCGTAATTTGCATTTCTCTGATTTCTGGTTTGAGCCCATTAACCTTTGAGCTCCCTCTTCTCTAAATTGCCCATTTATGTCCCTTTAAGGTCTGTCTTCTCTCTGGACAAAATGTCCTTGTGGTCATTAAATGAGCCCATGCTCTCTGGCATGTCTCCCTGTCTGGGGTGGGGTAAAAGGCTCTCAATAATTGCTTTACCCCCACACACACCGTGAATCTTTTCACATTTTTTCAATGCCCAGTCGGCCCGTGCCAAGAAGTTGAATACTCAGTGTGTTCAACTTGAGTCTTGTTTTTTGGTTTGTTGTTTCATTTTTTTTTTTTGGGTCTGACACGCCAGACCCAAGTTCCTCAAATCCTGTTGTGGGAAGAACGCAGAGAAAGGGCACACAGAGTTTTGTTCATTATAGCATCCATTTTATAGAAAAAGGGTTTATCATGGTTACAGTAGAATATATACTAAATTCTCATTAATTAGAAATGACAAGCTCAGCAAGAGTTTCAAAAAGAAACTAATTTGCCAATGGATTATGTATAGGTGCCTTGTTGAATGAAAACTAAAGTCTATTACATTGCACACCACCATGTGTAATATTTATGCCTTGTTCGTGGGTCTTGTTTGCAGAGTAAATACACTTTTAGTTTTACCTACCTGCTTAGTTATTAATATGGCTGAAGAAATGAAAAGGAATTATTGCCAGCTGTTTTTTACTACTCACAATTTTGTTAAAAACTATATTAATTTAGTGAGATTATCATGTCATTTATCGATACTATCATTTTTGTTGTATGTACTTTTTACTACAAGGATTTTTTTTCCCCTGAAGACCTTCTTTTTTGGAAATAGGAATTCATGTATTCTAAACTCAGTGCTTTTGTCTCTCGTTTACCAGTCAATATCTTCTCATTAATTTTTTTCTACTTAATGGTTAACTTCTGAGAAGTTTCTGGTATGAACTAATGGAGGATTGCTTCCAATTTTAAAGGTGAAGGAAGGGGATGCCTGGGTGGCTCAGTCGGTTAAGTGTCTAACTCTTGATTTCAGCTCAGGTCATGAACTTGTAGTTTGTGAGTTCAAGCCCTGCAACAGGCTCCATGCTATCAGCGTGGATTCTTAGATAACAGTCCCAGGTAATTACCTGGGGGCAGAGATGTGATTCTTTTATTCTTGTATAAAAGAATCTTCTAGTTGTTTTTATAATTCCAGAGAATAAAGGTCTTCTTGGTGTAGTTGGGATGTCTATTTCAATGTTTCCTTTGAGTTTTCTCTTCCTAATTTCTGGTATGTTCCTGAGGTGCTGTTTACATCCTGCAGAAGTGTGTTCCCTGTCAAAAATTTAAACAAGCCATGGGGTCCACTGGCAGGGGATCTAAAATGCATGTTGAATAAGTAAATGAGTGAATGTGGTAAAGATTTAAGGCTTGATTTCCTTTCCGGGAAGATCTGATTTTTAATAGAGGTATCTTGAAAAAAAAATTAAACAACAAACCAAAAAACAAACTTTGAAAACCCAAAGCCATTAACTCTGAAAGAGGGTTCTGGAGGAGTCAGAGGCTAATGGGGATATTTTGAGGAAGGGGAATTTGGCCAGACACCATTAAATGACACCTCATAGACAGCTACCAAATTTACTCACTCACAGTTCAATTTTGTCCACTCGGAAAAGTCATCAAGACCTCCCATGTCTGGGCTTGGCCTGAGATGGTTACATAAATACCCATTTTCACAGTTTAATAAGGAAAATGGAAAAAAATTGACATAATATGATACAGTTTGAAAGGTTTTGTTCCTGAGCTGTGCACGGTGAAGCCAGAAGTAGGAAATAACTCATCCTAGGAAAATCCAGGAGATTTTCTGGAGGAAGTGGCATTTGAACTGTATTCTCCACCTCTTAGAGAATGAGGAGTTCAGCAAGTGACTAGTAATGAAGAGTTTGGGAGACTAAAATTACCATAGACCAATCTCAGTATTATAGATTATCAGCAGAGACATAAGTGACCTGACAAATGTCCCAAAGCAAGTGGCTAAAATAGGTCAAGATATGATGGGGACATACCTCTCAACCACACCTACTCCTCTTACATTTGTGTCACTTTTTTCAAGGGCAGAGTCTTTTCTCTTTTCATTCTTAGGTTGCCTTGGTACATGTCTGTGTTGTGACAATCAAGGTTGATTGTCTTGGATTAGTTATACTGTTGAGTTTAATTTTCCTTTTGAGCTGTTAACCATTCCAAATGTGCTTGAGTCTGTGATTAGTTTTGCTGCAGAGATTTTCTGTTTGGGAACGTGGGTAGCTTTTCAACCCTGCTTTTCTGGCAGCGTTATGCAGATTTAATAAGAACTCTGGTTATAGGAAATTTGGGGAGACAAAGAGATGTAAAACCAATATTATGTTTGTTTTTCTTACCTCTGAGCATATTCTGAGCAATGAAGGAGAATGGCTGCTACCCGAGAGGTCAGAGTTAACAAAGAAATGACCAAGTATGTTTCGTTATAAAGCCTGGCTTTTCCCCTTATGCACTCCCACCCCGCTTAATCTTCTCTAAGGAACTGTGGCAGCTAATAGGGAAGGGCCAATCTCTGCCTTCTGTGACTTATCTGGGATGGCTATACCATTTCATCATTCTCTTGAATAAATGAATACTGCATGCTAAGTACTTGTTGCCATTTCCATAGCAAAGGTGGGAGTTCCAATTACTGGGTTCTAAAAAAAGGGATTTGGGCAAGGGCACAATGGATTTCTGTATGTTTTTTGCAAGTAGAGTGATGTGCATCTGAAAAAGAATTGTAAGAAGATATTAAGACAGGAGGGGAGGTATTTAAGCATGGTAGCTAGGAAAGCCAGCTTCTAGGCTCAGGTAGATGAGGGGTTTTGTGAGAGTGAACCTCTCAACACCTTGGCTTTCTTGTCTATAAAATGAAGGTGGACTAGATGACTTCTCAGACCTTTTCCTTTTTTGTGAAACCTCACGTGACAGTTCACAGTAAACTGTTATGCAATCTGAGTTTTTTGAGAAGGGGGGTGGAATTCTCATCTGTGATATTATTATTTGCCCCATATATCTCCACCCCCTTCTTTATTGCTAACAAAAAGCCAATGTGTCAGGGCGCCTGGGTGGCTCAGATGGTTAAATGTCCTACTCTTGATTTTGGCTCAGGTCATGATCTCACACTTCATGAGATAGAGCCCTGGGTCTGGCTCTGCACTAACAGCACGGAACCTGCTTGGGTTTTTCTCTCTCTCTCTTTCTGCCCTTATCCCACTCGCTCACTCTCCCTCAAAATAAATAAGTAAACATTAAAAAATAAAAAGCTAATGTGTAGTTTTTGAAGGGGTACGGGTAGCATTGCATCCAGTATCAAGAGAGATTACCACTTTCCCAATGTCCTTTGCAGGTAGGTTTGGCCACATGACACACTTCCGGCCAAAAGATCCTAAGAAGACATTTGCTGAGAGTTCTAAGAAAACTTTTGCTTTTCCTGACAAAATCAATGACTGTTCTCCTTCTTCCTGCCTTGAATGAAGATGAGAACCACAGTAGTTGTCTTGTGACTATGAGGTAAAATCATGTGGTACTGGATATCACTGAGCAGCACACATCTCCAGAATTATTATTGACCTAAGTAAATCCCTCCCAACTTGTTTAAGCCATTAAAGTTTTCTTTTCTGTTACTTGCAACACTGTCCCTTCCTTTTGGTCCTTGGAGGCTAATATATGCAATCTTAGTAAGGTGAAATTAGCCTGTTCAGGATGGAGATGTTTGCTTAAAAGGCAAAATGTTTAGAGTTTAATCCTGCTCTATAATCTCTAAAGTAGCTGTTCTTTTAAACATGTATGGGAAAGTCAGAATATTTCAAGGTATCTACACCATACACCTATAGATTGTATGGCCACGATTTCTTAAAGCAGAGGCTGGTATAAGGATGTCTGGGGCAAAATGGGATATAGAAAAGTTTCCTTGATAGAGTTTCAGTTCTCTCATTCCTACCATCACTCTTTGGAGTTTTCCAAAGAAGGATGATACACTTAGTTATACACTAAGTTATGAGATGCTAGATAGTCAGTAATTATATTCCAGGAGATGCTTAGCCCATGAGAGCATATAGATAATAGTGAAATCACAGACATCTGCATAGGAAGGTTTTTCGTTTTTTGTTTGTTTGTTTCTTCTTTTGTTTTTGTTTTATTGCCAAGGAAGAGTTTGCTTTAAGATCTCTTTAAATAATATCCTCAAGGTAAAAATCTACCATACACCCAGCTGGTATCTATAAGTTCATAAAAACCTGTTTTTATGGTTTTTATGGTTTTATGGTCCTCCACTAATGGAGGAAAAGTTGGGAATGCAAAATTACAGATAACCCCAAATCATTAATATCTGGGTTTTTCTGGACACAGTTAAGAACAAGCATTTTTATACATGCCTACATCTTGCACATGTACATACATATTCTATACTCACCTGCCCATAAATCTCTTCTCAGTTTACTTTTATCACAGAGACACTGATATATGGAAGGTGGCACCAGAGAGGCACATATAACTACTACTTCACTACAATCAAAATCTGGTAGTAAATAGTCCATATCAATGAAGTAAGTATACAAGACTTCATCCACATAGGAGGCTATGGTTCTTTGCCTTATGTTTCATCATAGTCCCCACTAGGTTGACAGAAAGCCACACTCTGGGTCTATGTTAGTGCAGCGTGAGAAAAGCACTGTGGTCCCACTCAGAAGCGTGCCACGTCTTAAATGTGCATCCCATCTCTCCCAAGCACACAGCCGCTCATATGGAAACCCTTGATGTATGGGCCATCAATACTCAATGTGTTTACAGAGAGATCCCCAACTGGGATCTCCTGCTGCAGGAAATACGAGATATGATACAGAAGACAATACATTTCAATTAAGGCAAAAAGAAGTTGCTACTTTGTAGACGGCAATAAGAAGCTAGAAGATGTGTCTCGAATATAAAATCTGAAGATAAAAGTCTTGGTAATGTTAGATAGCAGCTTTCTAACTTAAACAATAACTGGGGACAGATCACACTGCCTTCCCCTGTTCACTCTCAACAATGTTATTCCAAATCTACGTAAAATCAGGTTTAAGTAATTGGCTGCTTTGTCAGGACAAAAGAAAGAAGGACCCAGCTTAAGGAGGCAGTGAGTACAGATTGGGCAAGCTGAAGACAGAATAGCTCCACCATTTTGCTTTAGTGATATCCCAAGTAAAGTGGTGGTTGTTATGAATGAATGTTGAGAGCATCTTTAGTGCATAGCTTCTCTCGATAAACATAGTTTAAAATCACCTCTAGATATGAAATCAAGAAGGAGACTCTCCAAGTAGGGAACGGGGACGTGAATAGACCCTGGTCCTTCACTCCTGCCCCTAAGTTGCAATTGTCCTTTGGGAATTTTAAAACGGTCAGCACGGTCAACTGCCAGGGGTCTCAGGGTCCCCTTTAACATTCTCCTTTAATACAAACCCCAACTCTTCTTTGTTTTTCCCTCAATGTGGTTGGCATTTCAAAGGAAACTTCACTAAGGGAAATAAAAGTAATGATATAATCAAAGACAATATCAAAAGAAAAAACTATCAAAATAACAAAAAAAAAACAACTTATGAAGTACAATATTTATTTTGTCTTATAATTATTATATCATGACCTCTGAAGAGCTAGAACTACTATATTGGCTTTGATTTCTTATCTCCTGATTCCTGTTCTTCACTGGGTGCGTAAATCTTTACTTTTCATCATTGGAACTATTTTCTAAAATTTTTCTTGAAGTTTATTTATTTGAGAGAGAGAGCGAGCAGGGAGGGGCAGAGAGAGAGAGAGAGAGAGAGAGAGAGAATCCCAAGTAGGCTCTGCACTGTCAGTGCAGAGCCCGATGTGGGGCTCAGACCCACAAACCAGGAGATCATAACCTGAGCCAAAACCAAGAGCCAGAGGCTCAACTGACTGAGTCACCCAGATGCCCCTGCATTATTGGAACTATTTTCTAGACTTTCTCCATCACGAAGAATTATTAAAGTCTTCATCTTCCTGGCAAGGGAGAGGAAGACATCTTTACACATGGAAATTTCCTTTATAAGTGTAAATTTCTTTTACAAAAGTAAAACTGTGTTCTGTTTTTACAGCTTTTCCTGTACTCGCCATTTAGCTCAAAATATTCCATATGCCAAAGAGGTATATTCTAGTCCCCTTTATAGTGAAAACCAAAAAAGACCTTGTCTCATTGTTTCAGCCCTCTCGGGGCATCTTCATTAAACTCCTTGTCATGGCTCTTTCACTGGTAATGGCTGCATTATCTACTTGGTTACCCTATGCTGTGATGTCCACTTCATGGAAGATAAATGACAATATTTTGACTGTATCATACACATGTGATCTTATTAGATTCGGGGCCACAGTCTTGAAACACATTTCATTCAAGAAACTCAGACCATCAAAGAAAAGTAACTGAAAATTAATTTAGGTCCTTCCCTTGTATTTCTTGAAAACAGTGAAGGACATTCATAGTTCATAGCATAACATTTCTACCTGTATTTTCTCTCCTAACAACTTAGTTTACACCACTGAGGTGCACTTTTTTTTTTTTTTGATGTTTTAATTTGTTTTTGAGACACAGTGCAAGTACAAGCAGGGGAGGGGCCGGTGGGGGGGATCTGAGCAGGCTCTGTGCTGACAGCAGAGAACTCCATGTGGGGCTTGAACTCATGACTGGAGCTGAGGTCGGATGTTCAGCTGACTGAACGACCCAGGTGCCCCTCAGGTGCTCTTGACTGATTTACTTGCAAACTCCTTAAAAAGGTCCTGTCCTCCTCCCCACCCTCCACCCCCAGAAAAGCTTTTCCCTAACTCAAGCCAATGCATTCCTTCTTTTTCTACCTCACTCTTCCCTTTTATTCTACCCTTCTCTCTCTTCTTTTACTCTGGATTACAAAAGCCTGAATGACTACCCTGGTGATGCTGGCAATGAAGTAGCAGAAACTTTCTCAACAAGTTAGGGAAGACGAAGAAAGTAAGGCCAGGGTCTTTTTTTTAGTGGGCAGAGGAAGGGGCAAGTTTGCAAACTCTCAAGTCAATAATTTTTATTCTTCTACACTTTGAATAAGATTGTATATAATTGTCCTGGGAAGGTCCTTGTATCTAGTCTTCATTAAAGGGTGAGTTGGACAGGTCTCCTACTTTATTCAGTCCTTTCCTACTTACTATCCCTGTTTCTACTTATGTCCTTCACCTAGAGCATTGGGCCCAGGTTCATCTCTGATTCTGGGATGACTTCCGTTTAATTCTTTGAGCTGTTGCTACAGCAAAGCAGTGGCCCTGATATTTGGAGTCCTATCAATGAACAGCTTTGAAAGTATCAATGGTAATACAAATTCTTTCCAATTCATTAGATCTCTTTGTCTCCATAACAAAAGAGAAAAATTCTTAGTGCCAAAATTTGTTGAGATGGTATGTCTATTCCCCTAGGTATATTTACTCTTGACCTCAGATAGGTGTGTTTTACTTTAATTCGGCTTTTAAGAAAGAAATATAAAGTTCAGAATAGCAAGACCACATTTGAAATAGTTGCAGGGATTGAGAACATAGGATATCGGGAATGCTGGAAGTAAATTCTTCTTTTTGAAATTTTCAATACGCTTTCTGGATCAGCAGTCCTCCTTCCCCCCTTGACAAGAAATTCTATGGTTCATAGGAACACACACTGGTTTAATAAAATTGGCCTTCTTCCTTCTACTAAAAGTTTACCTGCGAGAGCCCCGAACATAATAAAATCAGATTATGAAGGCAATCATATTTACTTGTAATAAATCAAATCTTGCAGACATCAGTTAAGTCTCCCTACTGCACTGGGACAATATCATGCGTGCATACATCAATACCTGAGGTGTCAGAAATATATTTCATAAGTTCAGAAAAATTGCACATACACTTGCAGCACCATTATGAGCAGCGAATTTGTAATGTGAACATTATGATGTATAAAGTGGCTTTGTTCCTACACTTAATAAGCACCACATGTCAAGCCCACAAACATAATGGAATTTGCTGGTGATTTCTTACCATTAAATGTAGGTTATTGTTTTCAGGGAAAAAAAAAAAGAGAGAGAGAGAACTTTTCCATGCTTTGCCAACATTATCCATTTCTAAGCATACAACCTCCTTCAGTGGAGTAGCAGCCTCTTTAAATTAGTAAATAAATAAATAAAACCAGACCTACCACTGTGACATTAAATTAGGTTGAACTAAAATAACTGTTGGCCTCAGTCTTTGTCTAGAATTAGCTGCTATGAAAATCTATGCCTTTCCTTTTCAAAGACATCTTTTAAAATTGTAGCAGTCCAAACAACGCACTGTCTCCTGTAGAAAGGTCCCAGCACAATACAACATTTTTGGGATGAATTCATTGAAATTTTATGGTTCTTTCCTCCAACCCACTACTTCAAATTGCTGGCTTCTTTATAAAGGGTTATAAAATTGAGTTTGAGTTTCAAGAGTTAGTAAATTTCACAGAGGTGATTTGGGAGAGTTGGCATTTGTGTATATTTGTTTTAAGTATCTTTTAATAATTTGGTAAGTTTATTGTAAGAATGAGTCTATGCCCCTCTTTTGAGAATCGCTGAGAAAGAGGTGATAAAAATAAATGTAGAATATCCTTTTCGTCTGTCTGTTTTCTAAAAAATATTTTCTCAGCAATCTGTGTCTGTGAGGTCTTACTGCATGAGTATATTAGCATGTGTTTTCTTAGTGGAGAGGGTAATGGTTAGAGAAGTTTAAAAGGCTAGAAGGAGCCGCAGTAAAATTGATAAACATGTGTGGAACCCACGCTCAATGCAGGAGACAAGAGCATTTCAGATGCACCTGATGACTCTGGAAATGCGGGTTCTACTGGGCAACAGTAACATCAGCCAGCCAAGGTCATTGCTTTATACTGTCTCAAGCAGTGGCATCTGGAAAGATTTCAGAGACTCCCCCATGAGCTTCTTTTTCATCGTTTTCCACTCTGTTCCACATCTTCTGATCTGTTCTCTCTTTTTCCAATCCTTTCTTTTCCATTCCGCATCCTTTTTATTAGAGTCCATCCATCCTAAGCACCTTGACTATGAGTTCAGTAAATGAAATGTTTGATGAAGCCTCTACTGTCATGGGGCTTACAGGATAAGGAGAGAAGACATGGACAGCACACCCAGGGGTCAGTGATAACAGAAGATTCTAGTACATGCTCACGTGAGTGGTTACTGACAACAGATGTGATTTATGAGAGGAGAGAGAGCGCTGGACTGAGTGGTGGGCTTGAGTGGGGCCTGTGAAGAGGGGCGGCTTTGTACTTGTGGAGAATACAAACAGAGAGAAGAAAGGCCTGAGAACATACTTTCCATTTTCTGGGAGGAAGGAAATTCATTACCATTTAATTTTGTTCTTTAAATTCTGCCCAAAGAAATTTCAAGGACCTCTCTAGAAAAAGTTCACCATGTTTACTCATCATGCAGTATTTTCAAATGGAACATTTTCTCCCTTTTGTTGTCTTAGAAATAAGCATTTCCATTCCCAACTGCTCTCAGAGATGCTACTTCAAAAACCACCCACTCCTGGTCTCCGAAATAGGTTGGTATTTAAAGACTCCCTTGTCTTATTGTCCATAAGACTTAGGTTGCACGCATGTTGTAGAAAAGCAAAGTTTGTGCTATGAGGAACTCAAGACACCCATTTTGTTGTTCTCAAAGTTAAGGGAAAAGAAAAGAAGAAAGAGGAGAGGCAGGCAGAAGAAAAGAAGGAAGAGATCAGCCAACATTGCATTTACACTTACTACATGTCCAGTTTGTGCCAAGTTCCTCATATCTATTTCCTCATTTCAATCATACAGTGACCCTCTGAGGAAACTATTAAGGTTATCCCTATACTTATGGACTGGGAATACAATAGAGAGAGGGAGAGATGAAAAGAATTTTTCTGAAGTGTCACACTGCTAAGGGGCAGGACTGTGTTTGAAACTTGAGTCCATCTGTTCCAAAGCCTGTGTGATTATCCATTGTATGTACCCCTCTGCTAATAAGACTACCAAGAGAGAAAACTCTCTGATTTTTTTTTTGTTTCCAAATTTACCTAATTCAACTGAATGCAACCTTAAGATCTTTTGGTTTGATGGGTTTCAAGTCCTTTCCTAATAGTTGATGGCATAAAGGCAAATTAAACTGGTGGATTTAGTGTTCAGTAATCCAGTTAAAACTTTTTGGGTGACTGATGAATTGTTTTTGATTAGTGCTAAAGATCTAAACATCATTAGCAGGTGAATGTCTTCTCCATGTCTGAGTTGGGAGGGTTTGGTATATATGCTTGGGAACAACTTGGTTTCTTAATTAGCGTCATTCGTATTATCAGATATTCAATAGTGAGTATGTAAAGTCTTTAGAGTGGTGGCTTTGTTAGGTGCCAATCTGGCTAGACTGAACTACAGTTCCCAGAATTCCCTTTCCTGTATGTTTCTGGCTTATGTGGCGGCCACCAGAGAGGTTCTTGAGTGCAGTATGGAGGTCCAAAGAGAAGCAGCAGCCATTTCTAGCACACAGCCTATATCTGCTGGCTCACTTTATTGGAGTGGGGCAGCAGACAGGCCAGCAACTGCCTTACCCTTCCCTAGAACCTCCTTCATCTCCTCTGACTCCTACACCAGGTGAGTGTTTAGCTCCATGATGAAGCATATCTTCCCCTGCAGGATTCCTAGAACATCAAAATCAGAGGTGGTGAGAACCAACATGGTTTCGTTCCAGCTCATACTTGTGGGCCCCAGCTTGTCCCCAGTACCCCAGCATGTGACCAGCTCTCCCCAGCTTATCCCCAGTACCCCAGCATGTGACCTTGATTGGAAATGGGGTCTTTATAGAGATAATCCAGTCAGAGTGAGGTCATGACGGTGGGCCCTAATCCAATATGACTTGTATCCTTCTACAAAGGGGAGGTTTGGAAAGAGACATGCCCAAGGGAAGAGTATGTGAAGACACACAGGAAGACTGCCATGTGAAGGTACAGGACTGAAGTCATACACCTACAGGCCCAGGGAAGTAGAAGATTGCTGGCAAGTCACCAGAAGCTCCCAAGAAGGAACCAACCAAACTGACACCTTGGTTTCAGACTTCTGGCCTCTAGAACTGTGAGACAACATATTTATGTTATTTCAAGTCATCCAGTTTGGGATACTTTGTGGAGGCAGCCCTGTGGACTTCAATCTCCAGTGTCAGAAACAAGGACAACTATCTCATGAAGATGACTGAATCAACTTCCCTGATGAGGCAAGATCCAGCTCAGCAACAAATCCCCACTGGTTATGCTTCTCTGATTGGGCCTAAACTGATGGGCATACAAGAAATTAGTTTAAAAAGGACCACAGGGACACCTGGGTTGCTCTGTCGGTTAAGTGTCCAACTTTGGCTCAGGTCATGATCTTGCAGTTCGTGAGCTGTGAGTTTGAGCCCTGCATCAGGCTGGCTACTGTCAGTGAAGATCCCACTTCGGATCCTCTTTTCCCCTCTCTCTCTGCCCCTCCCCTGCTGTGTCTGTCTGTCTGACTGTCTGTCTCTCTCTCTCTCTCAAAAATAAATAAACATTTAAAAAATAAAATAAAAATTGGGGCGCCTGGGTGGCTCAGTCGGTTAAGCGTCTGAGTTGGGCTCTGGTCACGATCTCATGGTTCGTGGGTTCGAGCCCTGCATCAGGCTCAGAGTTTGGAGCCTGCTTCAGATTCTGGCTCCCTCTCTCTGCCCCTCCCCTGCTCTCTCTCTCTCTCAAAAGTAAATAAACAATAAAGTAAATTTTTTAATAAAAAATAAAAAAATAAAAAATAAAATAAAGAGGATCACAAAGCTCCAAGCACAATAGCACAGTAGTTAATTTAAAAGTAATAAGGAGGGGTGCCTGGATGACTCAGTTGGATAAGCGTCCAACTTTGGCTCAGGTCATGATCTTGAGGTTTGTGGGTTCAAGCCCCGTGTCGGGCTCTGTGCTGACAGCTCAGAGCCTGGAGCCTGCTTTGGATTCTGTGTCTCCTCTTTCTCTGACCCTCACCCCACTCATACTTTGTCTCTCTCAAAAATAAATAAACATTAAAATAAATACATAAAATAAGGTAGCAAGGAGAGGAATAGCCCTGTGATGCTGACAAAGAGAATAAACCTCAATCTTAATCAGCAAACAAAACTGATAGCTTGTAACAAAAGTTCTTCTCTTCTTCTGACACAGGCTGTGCTGTTAACTTCATTAGTTTGCTGATGCTGCATGTGTTAACTAAACACATTACTGACGACTGACTGCGTTTACACCGTTTAAAAGCAGTAATTTTTATTTTCACCAAGTCACCAAACAAGCCCTGAACGATTTATGCTCTTTCAATGAAGTTGAATACAAATTCAGGGAATATTGTCCTATGTATTGGTGTATACAACATAATTATCATGTATTAGTATTATAACTTTCCTTGAAAAAAAAAAAAGAAAACTAAATACTTGGCAGTATTACTTCATTACAACCCTACCAGAGTCCTTCTGAGTTAAGAGACAGCACAATTAATTATCACTGCTCTTAATACAATCTGGGTCCAGCAGCTGGTCAGCAGGAAAGCTAGGAAGTAAGAGCACCCTGGGGGTGTTCAACAACCCCCCCCACCAACGATAATGTGTTATTTCCTCCTGGAAATACCAAATTCCCATGGAAGTTGTGGAGTTCTTGGGATTTTTTTTAAATTAAAATTACTAAAATAATTATTTTTTCCTTAAGATTGCAGATTGTTTTGCATCTCAGCAGAGGAGAACTTATTCATTATGAAACCATACAACCCAAAAAAAAGGAAACACATTCGAGTTAATTTTCTCCATGAATGACAGCATTTACATATCTCAAAATTTGCCTTTCAATTATCAGCAGGATACTTTTATACAGCAAAAGATCATCCTGTAAATTATCATTTACTTTTGTTTAATTTTCTCTTTTGAAGACTGATGTCAGATATTCAGAAAGCTACCTGAGACTCAGCCATTTGGAATACATTTTATAAGTAGGCTTGGCAAAACTAAGATTTAGTGGTCATCCTTCAAATACGCATTTTTTTTTTTTTTTTGTCTTTAATGAGGTCATCAGTTCGGCTATAACCTCTCTGAAGCACCCAGCCCATCCCCAAGTAGACTTGTGATTTAATATCTTTTCCAAGGTAGAACACAAGAAAAAAATCTAATCAGCACAAGTTCATAGTATCTAATGGTCTTAAGCTTGGTGCTGGTGTTGCTTCTTCACCTGATACCATATAACTTATTTATATTAGTATTGCTATAGAACATTCATCATTTTCTCAAATTCTACTTCCCCTCTTTATCCTGCTCAGCATGCTGCAACCAATGTAATTACCTAGTACATTCATTTAAACACATGACAAGCTTTGTCCTTAAAGAGGATCCTATGGAGGGGCACTTGGGTGGCTCAGTTGGTTAAGCGTCTGACTCTTGGTTTAGGCTCAGGTCATGATCTCACAGTTTGTGAGTTCAAGCCCCATGTCAGGATCTGCGCTAACAGCATGGGGCCTGCTTGGGATTCTCTCTCTTCCCTTTCTCTCTGCCCCTCCCCTGCTTGTGATCTCTCTCAGTATAAATATGTAAACTTGAAAATATTATGTAAAAAAAGAGGACCATATGTAAAAGGTGGTTTTGTAAAAAAAAAAAAAAAAAAAATAGCTTGCTAGGTTTTAGTTGTCTTTTTAAAATATTAAGGTGGAGGGTGGGGAAAAGTATTAGAAGCTATTTCTACCAGAGATCTTTGACAGAGTAACATTTAGTTGTTGGATTATTTTATCTCCCATATGCAAATTAATTTATTTGCTTGGATAGTCAAAATAGTGAGCTTAAAGCTGCTGCAGAGGGGGGGTATGTGACCTAATTATGGTTGTTAAGAAAAAAATATTTCTAGTTTAGAGAATCAGACATTTTTATAGAGAAAGTAAGCAAAAAAAATGATCTCCTCTCCTTTGTTATTCTGTGCACAAAAGGAGGAACTGTGGATACTTCAATCAGGGAGCTGCTGGGAACAAACTCAGTCCCTTAACCTCTAGAGGGGAGAAAGAGAGGACAGGGGGAGAGAACAGGAGTAGAAGCAGACTGAGGATTCATGTATCAGCAAACCAACAAGCCCTAAAGAGACAGTGCTTTACTGGTATGAATCATCAAGCTGTAGTATTTGCAACAAAGTAATTAGTTACTTTATTCAACAAAGCAACTCACAGAGTAGATGGAGGCAAAACTGTCAATATAGCTTAAAATGGAATAAGACCTACTAGTTAAATTACAAGTTTAAAACCAAAACTAAATGCTGCATACTATTTGAATAGAGTTCAACTTAGGGTGCTCGTATTTTTTTTCATTTTGTTCTTCACTGTATGCCTTTAATGTTTACTTATTTTGAGAAAGAGAGAGAGATAGGGGGCGGGGCAGAGAGACAGGGAGACAGAGAGAATCCCAAGCAAGCTCCACAGTGTCAGCGCAGAGCCAGATAGGGGGCTTGATCTCATGAACCGTGAGATCACGACCTGAGCAAAAATCAAGAGTCAGGTGCGTAACCTACTTAGCCACCCAGGCGTCCCATGCACCGTGTAGTTTTAAAGACTCAATATACAAAGTAGTAATAAATATACCCTTTGGTAAAATATATTTACTTTAATAGAAGAAGGGCAACATCACCAGGATCATTAGTGTGGGAGAAAGCAAGTTAATTAGCTTGCAGGAAGCCTGGCTCTTGGTTCTAACTCTGCCATCGGATTTTTGTTACTCTTCACCCTGGGTAAATGATTATTTAAAAGGCTTTTATTGCTAGATCTGTAAAATAGAAAACTGGGGGTAGACCAGTATTTTTCAAACTTGGTTTTCAGCCATAAAACAATTTGTTCAAGCAGAACTCTTGCCTGGAAACCCAGTGTGCAAAACTGTAGCTGTTCTACATGAAGCTGAGATGGGCATGGTAGCCTTCCACGTACCAGCCACGCCCTAATGTAGGACAACCCGGGGCAGCCTTTACTAGAACTGCAAGCTTGGAAAGTGAACCACCCTCCAGAGGCTGTTGTTTCAATGATCAAACATCGCACCCTCCTGGAGCCCTTGGTGTGCTTCCTTCTCCTCCCAAATCAGTCTGAAATTACCGATTTAAGGTGATCCTATTTGGGGAGCTGCCATATATCATTATATCTGATTTTCTTTTCCTTTGGCTTTTCACTTCAGTTATATTTTGGATTTCCTTTTCTTTTGTCATTGGCTCTCTCCAATTATTATTAAAATTGTCTCCTGCGCCACATTAACACATCAGATGCCCTTTACTAATCTATTTTCTTAGGGAATTCTGTGATCTGGATTATAATTGCATAGCTTGGTGGAACTGGTACCTCAGCAATTTATATCAACCTGCCACTACTCAATAATACCCTAAAATGTTTAGGCTACCCTCCATTTCTGAGCATATGCTGATGTTTTACAATGTCAAATGCTTTATATATAGCTGTGTTAAAGCTTTGTTTATAAAATGAAATAATTAATGATGAATTCATTTAGTCGTAGTCATTTAATTTATGCTGTCAACCAAAACAACCTATTTGTTCCTCTTGAGGTTGCCATTATTTCATTCACTACCAGTTGGGGATTAAATAGAATTATAATAGTATTTTGCAAGTATATATGAATCACAGATTTATGTGTTTAATTTACTTTTTGAATCAGAGAATACATGAGCATGGTTTTAAATGTCTTGCAGCTTTAAAAAGCTCATAACAAAAATCAGCATTTCTAATTCCACTTCTCCCTATTCCTGATTCTTGTCTTTGACAGGTGACCACTAATCCCTTAACATTTTCTTCTGATATTTGCCACTACATTTCTAAATATTTATATTTTTTTAAATCTCATTTTAAATATTCCCTACTGACCATTGACCAACCCCTCTAAACCCACCATCTTGAAAAGAACATATCCATTCCTCCCAAACTCCTAAAGCAGTTACATCAAAATTTACATAAATCAGTAATCCATGCTTAACATTTTGATGGCTCTGTGAATATTATTTATAGTTGAACATGTAAAGCACAAGGATTATATTTCTAGGTGCACTACTTTTGGTTTTCCTAGAGTTAGTAATTGCCTTGCTCTTTCATTTTCTCCGTCATATCAAGTACTTTTCATTTACAAATTCTATTTAGAAGTGTAATTCTTCACTTAATATATCCCCTAAACATCAGGTAATTTTCTATTTTTATTTTTTCACTTAGAATATTTCCTGTTCTTGCTTAAATTTATCTTTTTGCTCTCTTGTCTTGGTACACAGCCATAGTTCTAGAATTTTATGCCATTATCTTGTGTTTGGGATTTCACTTCATTGTCTTGTGTTGTATCTTCCGTTCCCTGAATCACATGTTTTCCTCTTTCTTGATTTATTATTATCATTTTGGTATATTACATTCTCTAGTGGACTTCAAATAAATGGTACACAGGAATACATTTCTTAATAATTTGCATATCTGAAAATGCCTTTTTTATACCCTTACATTTGGTTGATAGTTTGACTCTGTGAGAATTGAATTCTAGGCCGAAAACCATTTTCCTTCAGAATTTCAAAGGCATTTAATCATTGTCTTCCAGCTTTCAATTTTGCTTTTGAGACATCTAATGTCATATTGATTCCTAATCTTTTGTGACATGTTTTATTTTTCTACTCTTTGAACATATTTTGGTACCTTCTCTTCAGCCATGGTATTCTGAAAATTTACAATAATATACTGAATGAATAGCCACTTTCAATCTGAGAACATAGCGGCTTTGATTTTGGAATTTTTGAGTATGAGTATTTTTTATTTAATCATTCCTTCCCATCTGCTTTTTTGTTTGTTTTCTCCTTCTGAAAATTCTGTTATTTAGATTTTGAACCTGCTGCACATCCTTTCATTAACTTATATTTTATGTCTCCTCTCCCATCTCTTTTGTTTGTTTGTTTTATTTTATTTTGCTTTCTGGTTGAAGAAATAACCCAGAAATCACCTTATCTTCCATAAGTCTTAATGAATTTTTTATTTATCCTATCTATATTTAATTTCAATAGTTCTTTTTTTTTATTTTGAGTGTTCCTTTAAAAAAACTAGTATTCTTTTTTTATTACTGTAATAGCTTCTCTTATCTCTCTAAAGATAATAATAATATTTTATAACATAATTTTCTCTTCTACTATTAGTGTCATGAATCCTCAGAGTTCCTGCTTAGTCTTTGTTTGTTTTAATCCTGTGTTTCTGATAGAGGTTTTCCTCAAATCTCTGATGATCCTTAGCTTTCCCATTTATACTTGAGACACTAAAGATTTGATTAGAAGCTCTATGTCCATGATTGGGACTTGTCAGGTGATCCAACAGAAACTGTTTAATTGGAAGACTTCCAACTGTTCTTTCAGTTTCGCCTGAGAGGAATCTGGCAATCTTCTGCCTGGGGATGTAAGTCTGGTTGCCAGTATTCACTGTGCCTCGTGGAGGACAGTATTCACTGTTCTCTAAGTAATTCACTTAGCCTCCTATTTTCAGCTGTGCCTGATACTCTGAAATATCCTATCATTCAGTCTTTTGCTGGGGTGGAGGAGGGATATATGCCTGGCTGTGTGGAATTAGGGGAGGGGATTTAGATTGGATTGGCTACATAATTTGTAGAACCCAATTCAAAATGACAATGTTGAGTCACTTACTCAAAAATTATTAAGAATTTCATGATGGCAATAGCAGAGCATTATACCATGTGGGAGGTTCCTAAGTGTGAGACCCTGCATAAGTGTACAGGCTATACATCCATAAAGCCATCCCTGGGTTTAGGTGGTTAACTGCTTCTTACATGAATTTCAAACTAATTTTCCTACTTATCGCCCTAGTGCATGCCCATTCTTCAGAGGCACCTAGTGCCTCCAATGCCTGTGTTTCTCAGGCTCCTATGACACAAAAGAGCTTGCTTCTCGGGTTTCCTCTTCTCCCCTAAAGCTCCCATTCCATAGCATTTGATTTCTGTGTTGCTTTGGTTATCCTTCTGTCTTTGAGCTTGCAAAATTGTGTTGATGTTGTCATCCCCATCCTCTCCTTTTGTTCTGTTTGTCCTTATAGGTTTTTGTGCTCTTTTCACAAAATCTATTTTCCGTCATCACACTATTTTTTTGGGGGGGGGGGGGAGTTGAAATAAATGCTTGCCTTGTATCTGCCATGTTTAATAGAAAATGTGAATTTTAGTTTTATCCACAAAACCATTTCCCCCCTACTCCATTGATTTTTTTGATAGACTTATACTTTCTGTAAGGATCAAAGTCTATTAGATTAATAAATTATTTTTTAAAAATAATTTTAACAGAAAAAGTTAATCTTTAGCAGTAGTAAACAAAGAAATGAATTTAATAATAATTTCTTGCTTGCTTTTGTCATTAAGCCAAATTAGTTTTTAGGTTGTACTTTCTATATTAAAGTACCTATATTAATTAATCATTCCACATTTAAGGAATATTTACTGAGTACTTCCCATGGGCCAGGTATTGCTCTGAATGCTTGATTATATTACAAAGCTATAAAATATAACTGTATTTGTCTTAGAACTGGGAGGGGTCTTAGAGAATATCAAGTTCCATTTCCTTATTTTAAATAGGAAGACAATGAAACCCAGAGAGATGACTATATTATGAATGACTTTAAGAAGTTGTTAGTTGCCTTTCATCAGTAAATTAATGATACACAGGAGTGGTTTCTTAAGTGTTTTGAAAGACAAAGAGCAACTTAAAACATCAAAGTGTAGATGACATACATCTTACGTGGTATAAATACTCTGGTATGGTGAAGTATATGAAAACATACAGAGTTCTCAGACATTTTGAACGTTTTAAAAAAGCAAATAATTTTTTTTAAGTTTATTTATTTGAGAGAGAGTGAAAGAGAGAGAGTGTGTGTGCATGTGCCGAGGAGGGGCAGAGAGACGGGAGAGACAGAATCCCAAGCAGTCTCTGCACTGTCAGCCCGGAGCTCAATGCGGGGCTCTATTCCACGAACTGTGAGAGCATGACCTTAGCCGAAATCAAGAGTCAGATGCTTAACTGATTAAGCCACCCAGGCACCCCTATTGCCATCCTTTTTTTTTTTTTTTGCACTTGTTGCCTCACTCAACAATGACAGTCAAATGGCCAGAATTTATTTAAGATCTCTGATGCACCAGGAATTGTATTAAACGCTTTTCCTACATTGTTCTATTTGAATCTTACAGTAACAATCCTGCAACATAGATGTTTATAGATGTAGGAATTAAGGCTCAAATAGATTTAAAAAACTTGTCCAAAAACAAAGTGCAAGCAAGAGAGTCAGATTTTGAACTCATTTTCTCTTACTCCAAAGTCCATATTCTGGCTAAACGTGTAGAGACCATGCTTAAGATACAATCAGCTGGGGTGCCTGGGTGGCTCAGTTGGTTAAGCATTCAACTCTTGGTTTTGGCTCAGGTCATGATCTCATAGTTCTGAGAGTTTGAGTCCCATGTCTGGCTCTGCACTGGCAGTGTGGAGCCTGCTTGGGATTCTCTCTCTGCCCCTCCCCTGTTCATGCTGTCACTATCCCTCTCAAAATAAATAAATAAACTTAAAAAAAATTGTTTAAAAAAAAGACACAACCAGCTAGATTACTTTGGTGTGTATTTGTTCATGATTTCTTTTTGTAGTTATGTTAATGACTAATTGATTACCTGATTATGGTAAAGAGTGGGCTGAGGAAACTAATATTATCAATAAAGGGGTTTTAGCAAACTGTACTATATGAAAATTACTGCCAACTCTATGTAAGGACATTCACAGAGCCCTCTGATTCCAGTGGCTTCTATATGACTTGTGACAGCACATCATCAAACATGATATGATGAAGCCTTAAGGTAAATATAGCATAAAATGAGAACTATAGCACTGATCACTCTTAATTTTCTCTACTTGTTAGTTTGTCCTCCCCAAAACTAAATTAAACTCAAATAAACTCTGGATTCTTATTAGAGGAAGTATCATTATCCTCAGAAAAGCATCATATATTCAATAAAACATAACTACTAAAATGCTGAATATGAATTTTAAGATTGCTGTGTTTATTCAAATGCATATAAAAATTTTAGAAGATTAAAAACATCTTCCTTCCCAGTAGAAATATATGATAAAAAAAAACTGTGCCCTTCAAACAAGCAGAGGTTGCAAAAATGTATCAAGAAAACTACTAAAATATAAGATGGTCACTGATGGGAAGTAAGGAGAAAATGTGAGTATGAACTGGTTTTTCTTTCTTTTTTTCTTTTGGTCACCCAAAGGATAGTCCCTTGTGTAGAAAAATTTTAAAGTTAGTCACAACAGAACCTAATTTGTTAGAGCTCTGTGTGTGTATAGTATATGTCTGCATTTCTGATTCAATGATTTATTTTCTTCCAGTAACAACAAGGAATAATGATATGTGGATTTAGAGCAAAGAGAAAGTACAGGGACTACAGATAGTGATTTACCTAGAAAGAGAAGAAGAAGAAGCAGAAGGAGAAGAGGGAGGAAGAGAAGAGGAGGAGGGGGGAGGGGAGGAAAGGAAAGAAGGAAGGAAGGATGGAAGGAAGTAGGGAAGGAGTGAAGAAGAAAAGGACTTGGACTCCCTGGCATTGGACAGATATACGCATAAATAAGGCTGTAGCTAAGGGAACTTCAGGAGAGCCAGAGCACTTAGTGCTGGCAGAGGAAAAATACTTGGTGGGCCTTAAGACTAGTTACAGCTGCCAGAGCCATTCATGGCTTAAGGTTTGGTGAATACGTCCTTTAACTCAGGTAAAATACAGTTCAAGTATTTCAAAAGATGGCTTGTAAAAAATTGTCAAAAACTCTGGCAGGCTAAACTTGTTATCTTGCAAGGAGAGTAAAATCTCTGATTCTTCATACCTCTTGGCCTGATGGCAGAAGATATGAGAGTCCTGGGTCAGAAACCAGGACTTTATTACTCAGTGCACACGAAGCATGGTCGCCCTTGTCTCCCAAGTCCCACCAAGGTGACATGGAGGGCACTTTTCCTTCACAATGGACGAATCCTGAGCTGAGGGAAAACTGAATCCTTTATAATATGCACTGACCTTTGCTCCTCCAACGGTCATCGTATTTATTTTACTGGGAAGTATGCAAATTGACCCTCTGCTCCAGAATGAGGTTCTATCGGTCTCTTATCTTCCAAGATTGCTAGCTTTACAGACATCGTTGGGAAAATAGTCCAGAACAAAAAGACATGCAGAAACACAACATACTCATGGACAGTCATCTCCTGACAAACACATAGGGATGCTATACAAAATAGTATGAGCTTGGATCAGTAATGAATTTGTAAGAAGAGCCCAGATCAGAAATTGGGCAACATGTCAACTGGGTCTGCTCAAATGTTCTGTCATATGTAAGTGATGGACAAGATGATGACCAGAAAGTGGGGGAAAGATTCCCCCACTGTCCTGCCTCCGCTCACTGTGTCTGCCTCATATGGCTTCATAATTATTACTCCAGTTAGGAACACGATTCTCGATTACAAATCAGATCAATTATTTTGATCGAATTTTATTTTTTAAGTCTAGCTGAAGTTCATTTCCCCTATATTTCAGACATCATACATATAATGAGGGATTTGGGATTTGACTGGAAGGTCCTGAAGGTCCTTTCTGGTTGTATATGTTATGTATCTATATTTTATGCCAATTTGGTTATCCAGGGATTACAAAGCCAAATGTCTACAGGAGCAGAGAGGCAACTAAATGTGAAGTGGGCCCAATATGGGCTGTGGAAAGGTTTCTCAAACTTGGTACTATTGACATACGGGGCTAGATAATTCTATGTTGTGGAAGGCTATCATATGCCTTGTAGGATGTTCATGGTATCCCTGGCCTCAACTCACTAGTGCCAATAGCACATCCCGACCCTCAGCTGTGGCTGTCAGCTGGCAACAGACATTGCCAGATGTCCCCAAGGGTCAAAGTCACCCTAGATCGGGAACCAACAGCTACAGAAGACCAAAAAGCTCAGTGTAAAATGCACAGGCTACACTCCTCTCCAGTGGATTATTGCAAGGTGGGAATACTGGCCCAGTATTGCCAAACTTGAACATTTTTCAACAGGAGCCAGAATCCTAGATATTTTTAAACCTCAAAGCACTCAGTTTTAAAATACTGGTATATAACTGCCTTTCTCACATTATTTCTAGGGTATGACTGTGAGGATGAGACATTTGAGGGTTTGCAGTCACTTCTGAGCTGGACCATTCCCAACATAGGAACACAAGCGCATGGAAATACATGTCTGGGATAGGTCATTCTTGAGAATTGGCCAACAGGAAAGAGAGTGATTTAGAGCACCGGAAATATGGAAAGCAGTTTGAAATTATGGGGAAGAGGTTACTCAGGGAAGGAATGAGGTGAAAAACTTGTCCATCTTTCCTGGACTGTCCCTAGTTTCCTTTTGCTTATCTTGGCTCATCCAGGGCTGTACCTGTAGCTACATGGTGGAATTTTTACAATGGCATTGGCAAGGAGCATTTCTAGCATGTCCTGGCTCTCCAAGAGAAAAATCAGACTCATAGGCGGAAGACGTTGTTATCACTGCTCATCCATCAAGCATATGCATCATTTGCGGGTTTATCTACCTGAGAGATTAGGTGTGCAATCTAATGGAAACAAGCATCTTTATAAAACCAGCAATTTCAAAGCATTTAATTCGTTTGTACTAAGACTTGCTCTCTCTCCTATTATGCACTATGAAATAAATGTCTGAGTCTTCTCTGCAAAAATAATATTTTTTTATAAAAAAAAAAACCTTTAATAGTAATACTGCATTTATGGAACACAGAGCAATATAAAAGCAATTGTTTGGCAAACACAGCAGAATGTATCAACTTGTCAAATCACTAAGTTGTACACCTGAAACTAATGTAACGTTGTGTGCCAACCACACTGAAATAAAAAAGTAATAATAAAAGCAATTCTTAAGATGATAGTTCCTCTTTTTAGTTGAAAATCATTCTGAGTGTGTCAGACCTACTGGGACTACTGTAATTAAAAACTGCAGTTTTATTTTCACTATGTATTAATAGTAATTAATTATACTGTACAGTAATGAAGAATAACAACTTTGCTTTCATTATACTGAGAAAGAATTCAGAACGATTTGAAGGAATCGATACCATGTTGCAGGTAAAGAACTGGTCAGAGGAAAGTGAATTCTTTGGATTTCAGGGTGACAGAAAATCAAACTTCTACCAGTCTCTCATACCTGGACTTTTATTCAAGAAATCATCTCACTGGCTCGGAAACCCAGAAGTCCAGTTTTGACAAGACTACGTCTCTGAAGTGTGAGAAGATAGTGACAGCAGAGTCTAGCAGTTTAAAAGTTCTGTGCTCGGGAAATATTTCAAAGGGTGTTAGACTGAATAAAGAAGTCTGCCGTCTGTACCGTGCCAAGGAATCTAAACTTCACAACATGGTATCTTTGGTTGCCAAGGTGTGTACTTTGTAGTTCAGTGACCAAAAACGGTTTCTGCACACATTACCCACCCCGCCCCCGATTCTCCTGAGAAACAGAGCTCCGTGCATAAGTGCAGGAGAGAGGAAGCTTTGCTCAGTGTCCCAGGCCACTATTTCTCTTTATGTCACTGCACTCACTGCTACACTTCTGGCTGCCCACATTTACTACTAAATCCATTCTTAGGAAATGATCAGCTGTTAACAACTTAGTGTGTGTTGAGTCAACATGTTGTACCAAGAAAGCCTTATCTTCAGCTATGGGATAAGTGACTATTTCTTGTTATAGAAATTGCAAGCAGTGGCTCTGAGAAGGAGAAATAACCTGTCACGTTAGAAATCCTGCCTTTGACCCTTATCATCACAGTATGTGGATGGCATGGAATAGTTCTTAACGCTAAGGAAACAATAGTACCGATTATGATTATGTCTGTGTCAAACTCTTAAGTAGCTCGGCTCAGCCTAGGAAGCATTCTGGACTTATCAGTAATATGGTTTAACCTGAAACTTTGGATCTGAATGAAAGGAGGCACATGCATGAAAGCAAGACAATGTTGGGGCACCCTAGAAGGTGTTTAGGCATGTAGCCAATGACTAATGGAAACTGTGAGCCCTACTGGCTATGCACTATGCTTAATTCACTCCTCTTTCTCACCCTTATCCAAAGATCTCAAAAACTTCAAGGAAAATTTCACCAATGCTGAAAGACCTCCCAAAGCTGTGCAGGAAAAGGGGTAGGGTGCAATCTCCTTGTGAGATTTGGAGAAACTGAACACATTCATCTTCCTCCAGAGCTCCCTGCCTGCAGACCTGGTCACTGTGTATAGTGAATGAATGAAAACATTGTCTGTCACCTTGACCTTGAGTATGGTGCAGCCCATGCAATGTAATCCTTTTATTTTCACTCTCACTGTCTCCCTAACGGCTGTGCTGAGGAAGTTCTTCTTGCTCCTGGAGAAAAACTCAGCCCTCATTTGGTGACTCTGGGGTAATACAGAGTGTTTTCCAGTAATTTTCTGTCTTAGAACACAGTCTCATTTGGACATTTGTCTTGGTCAGTTTAGCTGCTATAACAAAGATACCAGAGATTGGGTAGCTTCAACAACAAACATTTAATTCTTACAGTTCAGAGGCTTGGAAGTCTAGGATCAAGTTTCTGGCAGGTGCAGCATCTGCTGAGGTCACTGAAGAGAGGGAGAGGACGGGAAGCGAGCTGTCTTTTGTGTCTTCTTATAAGGGCACTAATCCCATCATAAAGACTGCACACATACAACCTAATTACCTCCCAAAGGCCCACCTCCAGATATTACCACATTGGGGATTAGGATTTCAACATAGGAATCTGGGGAGGACTAAAACATTCAGTCTACAGCAGTAATCATAAAGTCCATCTAGATTTATAGTTAACACTTCAGTTATGATTTGAAATTAAAACCTGTTCTCCCCTCCTCTGCTCCTGTGTGCCTCATACTAGAAGCCTCTTGTCCACAAAGAGCATGGTCCACTTCTCTCTTTCCAACCTAGCGTATCGACTTTTTCCTTTCTATGTTGCTAACCAAGGTTGGCTCATTGAATGGGAAAAGATGTAAGAAGTCAAGAAGGTCACTTAATGGGTAATGTCATTTTATTCTGGGGTCGCTCCTGTCTGGGCTCAATAGATATTAATTACAATGTGACTTTCTTTAATGGGAGATTTTGTGAGTTCCTCAGAGACTACCTCTCTCATTCCCTTCATTGCTGAGGATGTCTTATCTAAAATTCACTTGATAAGGACTACTATACCTCTGTTCTGGCTTGCTTCTTCCTCAGCTGCTTAGAATAGATTGGTCTGTCCAGCACCATCTGCTGAGCTCCAGGGGCCCCTGTAGACAAGCTCTAAGAATGCCCCAATGCCAGCCCTTCCTCATGCATGGCTCAGGTTTGGTACAAAGGGAACAATCCCTCACTACTTGCCCAGAGACCCCTAGGAGTGTGAATCTTCCATAGTAGTCCTGTTTCTTTGCTCAACTTCAGGTGCTGAGACCATGGTTAAAATCCCTGCAATGCCCATGATAGGTCAAATGTCAGTACATCATCTACTTCTATCCTTCTTAATCCACCCAAGAGACAACTGTTGGAGTTATGAGGCTAGGGAAAACACTGCAGTCCTCAAATGACTACCGTGAGCTGCAAGTCAGACGGCCCCTCTTCCTATGCCCTATAAATGGGGGAGTTTGCAGGAATACGTGACCATGTACCCATGAGATTTTGAGGGTGGACATGACAGATTTTAATGCCTTAGTTTTATAGTCTCTATTTCCCAAAATGAGAAGAGTCGCTGTGTGGTTCTTTTATCCAAGCAACAATCTCTGGGAGGAACTCTCCCTAACTCTTTTCTAATAAAAGCACTTCTCAGTGATCTGGTATCAGAATTTTCTGTCTAAGGCTAGGTTATATTCTAAACAGTCTATTCTATTCTATTCTATTCTATTCTATTCTATTCTATTCTATTCTATTCTATTCTATTCTATTCCAGTCTCTGTAAGATTGAAGGCAATTCCTGTTGAGTGCAAAGGCAACTTTTTATGTAACTTAGGCATTAATAAAATACTTTTCAATCTTCGTTTTTCATAGGTTATTCCCTGAAGAGCATGTGTGTCCCAGAGACCCCTGACATTAAGGCCAGAAGTTGACTAGAAAGAACAGTATTCCTTTTTTATGTATAATTTATGGTCACCAAATTGGACAACTCCAAGGCCACAATTCATATCATAGTCAATGTGCATGGCCTTATGTGGAAGCCCTGTACATGGTTCTTGTGCTTTTATTTTTTTATTTTTTGGCAAGAAAATTAAAAAAAAATTTAATGTTTATTTATTTTTGAGACAGGGAAAGAGAGAGACAGAGAGCAAGAGGGGGAGGGCAGAGAGAGAGGGAGACAGAATCCGAAGCAGGCTCCAGGCTCAGAGCTGTCTGCACAGAGCTTGATGCAGGGCTCGAACCCACAAACTGTGAGATCATGACCTACCCTTAGGTCGGACGCTCAACTGACTGAGTCACCCAGGAGCCTCAGGAGAATTTTTTAATAACATCCACAAAGTACATAGTGTGTGTGTGTGTGTGTGTGTGTGTGTGTGTGTGTGTGTGTAGTATTGACTACAGATAGGCTTTGAAGAAGCTCTAAATGAAAACATCTCATTGCTCACTAGAATGTAAGCTTCATGACGGCCAGAATGTTTTGTCTTCACTGTATTTTGTATTCGTTGATGAATCCTAAACATTTAGATTAATTCCTGGTATGTAATAGACCCTCAATAAATATTTGTTGAACATAAAAAAAACATTTTGTGTTTCATTCTTCTCTAATAATAGAGAGTTGACGTGATATTCCCCAGTTCCCATATGAGTCTTGAAAAAATGTTATCTGGTTTTATCTCAAATATTTTTGGAAATATTTGGAAATTATTTTTGGAAAAATAAATTTAATTTTGATAATAATTTATGAGGCTTCTAATATGTGCCAGTTATAGTCCTAGGTGCTTTCACGTAAGTTATATAATTTGATTTTCCCAATAACTGCAAAGGAAATATGGATATTCCTGTTTTCCCAGATAAGGAAACAATGCTAAAGAGATTTAGTTACTTGCTTAACAATGTACAGTAAATAGCAAAATAAAGATCTAAATATTGGTCTTTTGACTTGAAGTCCAATGGTTTATTCACTCTCCTGAAATGAGTTACAATTTTTATGCAGGCATTCATTTATTTTATTCTATGACATGCTTCATTACATTATATGTCACAAATGTATTTTCCTGTGTTGTAGTAAGAAAAACTCTTTAAACCAGAGGAGAGGAAATATTTAGAACACCTTTCATATTGCCCCTAAATTTTTCTATCTAATCCTCTTCCATTCGATTGAAATGCACTTGAGGCTGGACTGATTCTGGTCCAGATCTGCAGTTCCTATGAATATATTGGAGATGTGGGGTCTGAAGTGGGTGACAGAGTAAGACAGGGTTACATGGTATTGACAGAGGTTGTATTAACTAATAAAGGTGACTGGTTGTCAAAGCACCTCTCAGATCTAAGAGTACTTTGAAGCAAATCTGTTTTATTTTAACAGGTGGGTGTTAAAGATTCTCTTATGATCATAAAACTTTGGAGCTTCATATCTACACCACAACAAATACCTACTTGGCTTGCCTCCTGGTTGCATCCAAAAAAAGAATTATGACCAGTCATGGGGAATAGCCCAGTTCTGAGATGGAAAGTTGAAGAACAACCCTGATCTTGAAATAGGACTATCAGTGTGCTTCCATTTCAAGATTTGAAGGGTTTTTGAGTCATTTGACAAAGTCCAATGGTTTATACAAAACACAATGAGGGGTCCCTGGGTGGCTCAGTCGGGGAAGCATCAGACTTGGCTCAGGTCATGATCTTTCAGTTCGTGAGTACAGGCCCCGCATTGGGCTCTGTGCTGACAGCTCAGAGCCTGGAGCCTGCTTCAGATTCTGTGTCTCCCTCTCTCTCTGCCCCTCCCCCACTCATGTTCTGTCTCTCTCTGTCAAAAATAAATAAATATTCAAAACATAATAAAATTAAATTAAATTAAAAAAGAAAACACGATGAAAATGGGAAGTGCTAGGTTTTATTTCCAATACCCCTATGGATAAGGAATAACCATATACTTTGAATTTTCTAATTCTGGCCAAGTTACAAAGTAATTTGACCACTAAGTCTGATTGCAAATGTTCCTTCACTATGAAGGATTTCTTGAAATACAGAGGCAAACTTAGATGGTTTATCACCCACACTCACTCCGTATTTCCTTTACTCACTTATCTTATTGCCCTGTAATTATTGGTTTATTTCTCTGTCTTCCATCATTAAATGTATATTAAATGAGTCAATGAACAAACATAAGGCAATCACGTGGCTAGAATATGTTGCTTTCTTAGAGAACTCTGATTTAACATTTGCTTAAGCTATGGTGTATCAAGTGTCTGTATTACAAATATGTCTCAAGGTTTCTCATAAATACAATTCTCTAGGTTTCTTCCCATTTCTAAGTGTGAACAGTGGTGATATTCTTTCCCCAGACCAAACCAAAGGGTGGGGATTGCATTGTGTAACAGTAACAAGCAAAGGACCAGTAACAGCTCTTCTAAGACCAGTGGTTCTCAAACTTCAGTTTCCCTGCCTTACCAGGAGAGGTGACAAAGAACACAGGGGAGCAGACTGGTTGAAGGAGGTGGGCTGGTCTATTACTTTTTACCAAATTTCCAGGTGCTTCTGATAACCAATCAAAGATTGAGAACAATATTTCTGGTGGAAAATGATTGAATTATCATGCAACTCCTCTCCCCACTCCCAACACCCTGAGCTGAGAGGGACCCACAAAGGAATAAAAGGAATCCCTGTAAAGGAATAAATAGTGCTAATAAACAATAGTGTTCCCTAACACATATATCATAAGGATTCTCTAGGTTCTGTACCATTAATAGCCAATCAGAATCCTTTTGAGTTTGAAAGGAAATACAAATTAAGAAGCCTTTCATATTAAGTTCAATTGTGTGTGTGTGTGTGTGTGTGTGTTTCCATAGAATCTCTTTCTCAAATGAAATCTTACGTGGAGTCTAAATATGTAAAACCTGATAGTACTGGAGTTTTTCTGTTTGAAATGAATGTGGTCAAGGGTGAGGTGGGACCTGACCCCTTGCCCCTTTAAATGGCTTTAAAGGACTTTCCCTAAAATGTCTTGGGTTTGTAGGAGCCCAGTTTGAAAACCACCAGTATAGTTTAATACCATTTTCCCCATCACATCCTCCTGGATTCTTTTGGGGGATGCAGTCAGTGCTGAAATGGTAAATGATGAAAATCCAATTTATACCTGGTTCTCACATTTAGGAAGGCACCTCTAAGCCAGGAAACTCATGCCAGATCTACTGAAAGAAAAGGCAAGATGAAATTCTTGGCTTAGGTTTTCCTCTGGACAGAAAGAAAAGCGTAAAGAACAACAACACTGAACACGCCAGGCAGACGGGTTTTCATCCTGCAACTGCCAGTTTGGCTCCCTGTTTTCTTCTTCCCCTTTTAGGAGACATGTGTCTTTTTCAAGGGGAAAAGGATAGAGAAAAAGTTCCTTTTGCTTTTCCATGTAGGATCATTTGCTCCCCTACCCTCAGAAAATTACAGCATAACTTTCTGATTGCTCAGATTGGCTGATTATTGCCTTATTGAATGCAATCATTTAAGCCAAAAGTTAATTTTTTTTAAATTTATTTCTTTTAATGTTTATTTAGTTTTGAGAGAGACAGAGACAGAATGCAAGTGGGTTAGGGGCAGAGAGGGAGATACAGAATCTGAAGCAGGCTCCAGGCTCCGAGCTGTCAGCACAGACCCCGACGCAGGGCTCGAACTCACAAGCTGTGAGCCATGACCTGAGAGCCATGACCTGTGAGCCATGACCTGTGAGATCATGCATGACCTGAGCCAAGTCGGTCGCTCAACCGACTGAGCCACCCGGACACCCTAAGCCAAAAGTTAATTTTTTATTTTTACATCTAGATCTTGAGGAAACTTTTTTTCTTTTAGCTTTTATTTAATAGTGTACATTCCTTAGCCAACTGACTGGGGCAAGGGAATACCTGATATTGATTATTATTCAAACTATGGAATCTCTGAAAACAGGAGAGAAATGCACATTTCATACAGCCCCATCGACTTTATTTCAGAAGGAACCTGTCTGGCATGAAGAGTGGAGAGATAATCAAATTTTTTTTGTTTTTACTTTTCATGTAAAAACTAATATTCACCTAAAGAATGAAGGGTGGGAAAGTTTAAGTACAACCGGGATGGGAAGTTTAAGTACAACAAGACAGAATGCTTCTTCAGGAAACTCGCAAATACTCCCTTCATATCCAACATATCCCTTTTACAATGATCTCATAGGATTAAGTCACTAGGGGATAAGCTCTTTAAATCCACTTTCCAGAAAACAATTGTTAGAAGGTTCTAAAAGTGATCCTTAATTCTCTTACTAGGGACGTAGGAACAAGGTTTATTTTTCCTTTTTCAGACAAAAATCTTAGAATCCTTCTGGGACTGAGACATTTGGATGATGTATTGGGATTCTTACTCTATGCTCTGTACTGCTTTATTGTCAGTCTTAAAGAAAAATTTGTTCAACTAGCTGAACTGAGGGCTATTTACGGGAGAAAATTCACCCGAGCTCCAAGAAGAACGGAGAGAGAAAAAGAAGCGGATTTCTTATTTGTATTAAAATATGCATCTATAACGGGCGAGTAAAATCCAGTATTTGTGTATTTAGAAATTGGTGGGAACAGGAAAGAAGAGGTGTGGCTGGCTCTTCCCTGCCTCCTCTGTCTGTATTTATGCACGTGGACTGCGAGCCTGCGTGAGTGTGCTCACTGCCACGTGCACCTTATTGTCCATGTGCAGGCACAGATTTTATGCTAGCAAGTGTCTGTATCAGCCAATGTCAAGTTTTCACTTTCAGAGCAGCACCCAAAATTTTAGTCTTTAAATTCCTAAGCGTCACATACTTCCCGAAATTTCATCTTCCCTGGTTGCTATACCTAGGCTCACACATTGAAAAGGGAGCTTAGAACTGAAATGGATTTTTCCATCATGCCACCAGTTCTGCCCCAATTTGATTTGTGCCTTTAAAAAAGGCAGGCACAATATAAATACAGGAAGCGGTAAGAAAGATATGCAAAATAAATGCAATTCGGTTTGATATTAGACCAAACGGCCTTTTATGTAAAATATATGAAAATAAAAAATGAACTCAGCTAAGTCAGAAATTTTACTTCCAGCATGAGTATATATATATGAGGAAAAATTTCACTTCCAGCATGAGGAAATAAAAAAGATCAAATGGCCCCTTTCTTTGATACAACTCTGAGTTTTTAATGATCTGGACATACTTCGTGCAAAAGAAATCCTCATGGTTCATTATAGGTTGAATTTTGATCAATCTAGAATGTTAAATATAACTGAGTACCTTGGAAGTGATAAGAAAAGAAGATGATCCTATCTAAAATTCTTGGGATATGGCCTAAAAAATCAGTTGAGAAAACCACAGCCTCATCCACAGTTGTCAATGCTCGCTGCCTTCTGATGTGGAAGAAAATCAGGTTAATTCTATTAGAAACTCGGTGTTTGTACCAATTTCTCTTTAAGATGAGAATGTTAAACTATTATTTATTGCCCTGCTACAGGACCTTAGGAATTTGAAAACATTTTCACTTCTATTGGAATAAGTTATCGGTTTTCCTGAATGCCAGCGTTTCTGTTTGAAGCAGCATTAAGAAAGAATGCCATGTTCTGATGAAAATCACCGATTCCTATGGGGAGCAGAGAAAGGCCTCTTTAGACAGAGCTAACATGAATCTTCTGGGTTGGAACATGAGGTACCCTGATCCTGGCTAGGTCCTTTTAGTAGTGGGGTCACTTGTGTGGTCCCAGCTCAGCTCAAATACCAAATACCAAATGATGACAATTATGTGCACAGTCTCTCTCTCTCTCTCTCTCTCTCTCTCTCTCTCTATCTGTCTCCATCCTTCTAGCAAGAATAAGTTTGCGGGGATGTGGGGGGAGGGGGGCGGTGATGGTTAATTTTATGAGTCAGCTTGACTAGGCCACAGTTTGCCTGGATATTTCGTCAAACATTTTTCTGGGTGTTCCTGTGAGGGTGTTTTGGGATGAGATTAACATTGAAATTGGTGGACTTTGAGTAAAGCCAATGGACTTTACTCATCTCCATAATGTACATGAACCTCATTCAATCAGTTGAAGGCCTGAATAGAACATCAACAACAGCAATAAAACGAAAAACGCATAAAACCGAAAAAACAACACTCTCCCTTGAGCAAGAGAGAATTCTCCTGCAGACTGCCTCAGACTTCCTGGGCAGCACTGGCCCTTCTGGGTCTCCAGACTGCCAGCCCACCTTGCTGATTGTGGATTTTCCAGTCCCCATAATCGTGTCAGCCACTTTCTTATGAGAAATTTCTTTATATAAAGAGTTCAGTGGTTCTATTTTTCTGTAAAACTTGGAAGGGGGGGGGGTGAAACTTGAATTTCATTTCTGGGGACTTAAAAACTAATAGTATTTGGCTTACACTGAGTAAATTATGGCTGCCAAACTCCCTGGTCGTTTGATGACTCCCTCATTGGACATAACAAAAGTGGAGCTGATATTTTGTCAGGAGACGTGGAAATCCTAGTTAGGAATCCCTTAATTTTTCCATCCATCCATCCATCCATCCAACCATCCATTTATCCTTCCATTTATTCATTCATTCATTCTTCAAACATTCAATGAATGTTTACTGATAACTTTCAAGGTGCCAGACAATGTACTCAGCAATGAACATTTCAGATCGCAACAATAAGGAAATAGAAATCATACAGTAGGTTTTACAGGCAGAAGTTCAATATAAGAAATACTAACTAAAATATATAAGAAACTCTATATGGTACCCTAGGGCTCCAGGAGAGCAACCAAGGAAAAACATAGAGATGTCACTGGAGGAGGTGGATGTGGTTCAGCCGCTGGATAGTGGAGATACTGACTCCCTTCTCTAGGCAAGAGCTAGTCTGGAGCTGTTGAGCAACCAGCAGGCAACCCTCTAGAGTGCAGGTGGGCAGCAGCTTCAGCAACTTGGGCATGGCCATGAAGGCTTCCCTGGGGCTGGCTGGGGGACTTTGGGGTCCCTGCAGATAGGGCTGTGGACAGGTTATTCCCAGTCTCAGACTGTGGGGGTGCTGGAGGGGGGAGTGTTTCGCATTCTGTCTGGATAACAATGGATGTCCTCATCCCCTGCTCCCATAATCAGAAATCACAGGAAGCCCCTTCCTCCTGTAGTGTCCTTCCAGCACCCTCTAATAAGGTTTAACATCAAGCTCACTTTAAAGGAGACATGCTTACAGGAATTCCACAGTTTGTCATGGAGCATAAATTGAAGGATGCATTGGGAGCTGAGAGGCAATAAATTGATAGCTGGCATGCAGGTGAGTAAGATGCAGTCCCCGGCCTCAAGCTACTCACTGTTTAATATGGGACAAAGACTACTTAATAGGTAGTCATTCAGTAGTATGACAAATGCTATGACAGAGCTAAGTGTGGCATTCTAAGGGAAGACACAAAAGGGACACCTCATCCAGTCTTGTCGTGGTGGAGGATGGGGGTCAGGATCAGCCACAAACCCTCTTTTCCACATTGCTATTTTGGGTCAGAGACTCGTCAGAGTCTACAGTCCCCATAGAATGTCTCCTTAACTTAGGCAAATGGGGTCAGAATTATCCTCCACTAGTGCTGTCTACAAATTACTCAGAAATCCCTCAACGTAACTTTGCTTCTCCCATCCTTCACTGAACACGGTCCAAATCTTATAAACGTTAAGTTATTTTCATCACCTGATCCAAATCACATTTCTTGCGAAGTATTTAGATGTCTTGGTTTTTAGAATAAAACAAGCAAATAAACAAGCAAAAGAATAAGAGGGCCTTTAAAATCATGAGCTGCCTCTAGTAAGAAGAGGGCTTGAAACTTCCCCACCCCCCACCCTCACTACACACAAACACAGTACGAGAAGCACATGAATAGTTCCATGAGACAATGCCCCACACTAAGCATACAGCACTCCGTCGATGGAAAAGTATTTTCTTTCTTTCCTCTGTTCAAAAGAACTGGGTTCCTGCAAAAGCTTCTTCAACCAGTGAACACTCAGCACCCTCTCAATATAGAGCTTATATTAGACATTATCGTTTCAAATGACATAATATTCTAGAAGTTATAAAGAGCCACATAAATGTCATTGTTGTCATTACATAAGATCATTGACCTTCAGGTTGGAAGATGTTGCTGAAGAGTATTCTTCGAGTGTTCAAGTATAACAAAAAAGACCAATAGGGACTACCGCCATGTTAGACCTTTTCTTTCATTGCGGTTCTACGTCCTCAGACTTGTCGCTAGCTTTTTCTTTTTACTTCCTGGGCTCCTAAAGCTTGCTTTCTTTCTCAGCCAGTCCCAGAATAGCTGCGGTGTCCCGCTCTAAGCATTGTGTTGGGGCAGCATTTTTCTTTTCAGTCATGATGGACTTGTGGGTTGGATGAATCATTCCTCGTCATTTAAGACTCATGATAGAGAGAAAGAAAGCCCAGGAGGGAGCCTCTCCAGGAAAGGAATCCCAAACCACTATGACAAAATACACATCATCATCATCAAATGAAATTTGAAAGTGATTAGAATCACTTTTTCATTTTTAAAATAAGCACATTTCTTTATTTTTCTCTCCTGTAGAAATGATTGGGAAAAAAAAAAGGCACAACTTTTCATAAAGTGATTGTTTTAGCTCATAAAGAATTGGGTGGTCCCTGGTTTAGGAAGGATCTGGCAGCTGATTATGTAATACATCCTTATCACAGAGTGGAAATGACAGCCAACTCCTGTCTTTAGCCTCCAGCTCTCAGAGAAGCCGAGGAAGTTTTGAAGATACCTGCCCACATTGGAGGAGAAACATTTCCCAGAAATCAAGGCATACCTCTTTCTGAAAGCCCCGTGTATGCCTGCATTTCAAGCAAACCCATGAAGTACAGCTTGCTCTCTGTTACCCTTCTCGACCACATTAACTAACAAAGATTTCATGTTACTATTAAAAAATTTTTAAAGGAAAAAAAAAAACTGACTTGTTACTGTCCACATCCCCTGGTAGGGCAATGGGCCAGAAAATACATATAAAACTGTTTAACCATAAAAGATCTTCCTCTCTGAAATCTCCTTTAGGAAAAGCTACATTCGTTGATGCCATAAAATAGCTTTATCTCATATTGCCTTGTTTTCTTTCTTTCTTTTTTATTTTTCCCTTTGCAAGGAGAAAAGGCTATTTTCTCTGAACAGGACAAAGAAGGTTGTCTTCTGTCTCCTGCTTGATGCTTGCCCATGTTTTAATGAAACCATCAGAAATGAATGCCCAGGCAACCAATTATTTGAGTCCAGCCCTTACGTGAAAATATAGGAAAAAGATAAAACATTAGTTACACAAAGGGAATTTGTCAGATTTCTTAATAAAAAAGCCCCCTCTGTCATAAAAATATCCTTTCCCTCATCAAAATATCACCTGAATGAAGTCATCATGTTTAGCCTGATTGCATTTCCCTCATATATGTGCAGCTGCATTTGCCTCTCCATAAATGTCATTTGATTATGAGAAAATAAACAGGAAGGGACTCAAAGGGAGTCAGTACAGGGCCTGCTTGTTTACCTGCGGCAGCTTTCTTAGCGGCAGAACAAATGTCATGCAAATGGTGCACCAGAAATGAGTTGCCAATCACCCGGGTTTGGCATTCATGATGATTTGCTAAATCATTTAAAGAGACATGCTTTACTAAATGAAAAAATATCAGCGGCAAGGGCCTGTGTTTAAACACGGGGCTGAGTTATTATCCCAGTAGGCCGGAATGAAATGAAGACATCTTCCAATTAAAGCTTGCAGATGAACCCAGACAAACCCCCCTTTTTTCATAAAGACAGGCAGATTATGACTGGGAAAGAACAGGGACAGAGGCTTTCATTACACGCTGATTATGGTGATAAAATTCCCAGCGCTGTGTGTCTGCGGGCCCAACTTCACATTTGAAGGTTTTTAATATAATTTCCTTAGGGTGAAATGCTGAAGATTTATTAAACTTTATGAAGGGCTTACAGATCCAATTTAAGAGGACATATCATAGGGCAAAACTGACAGACGATAAAATACATTCCAACTATAAGAGAAAAAAAAAAATAAAAAGCAAGGAGAAAGTTGAGCCGTGAAACTGTTTTTAAACATTTTGTTGTTGTTGTTGGTGTTCAAGTGAAATCAATCATTTCCCCCCGTGTTACAGCCTGGTTGCTCCGCTGAAGTTTCCTTCATGCTTTTTACAGAAAGTGGATATTCAGGCCACAGAAGGGATGCTTGGAGAGCTTACCTAATTTTATTTCAAAAAATAAATAAATAAAATCACCAAAATAATTTTGAGGTCATTGATTCATAAAAATTCTCGACATTTACAGTTTTTCTGCAACGGAACTTGGATGCCGCTCCCATTCCCAGCGTGTTACCTTGAAGACATTATGCTGATATGGATGCGGGCCCGTTTCCTCTAACCATTGCATACAGACTCTTGTCAGAAAGATACATTTAGCATCTTCTATTGGCTCTTTTTTCTGTCTTCAAAAGTTTGAAAACATTTGTGGAGATTACCCCTTTTTAATTCTTTTCAATTGTTTTGGTATTTTACAGAGAGAGAGAGAGAGAAAGAGACAGAGAGAGAGCAACAGCCGGGGAGAGGGATAGAGGGAGACAGAGAGAGAATCCCAAGCAGGCACCAAGCTCACGAAGGAGCCCAATGTGGGGCTCGATCCCATGACTCTAGAATCATGACCTGAGCCCAAATCAAGAGTTGGATGCTCAACTCACTGAGCCACCCAGGTGCTCCTTCTCTTTAATTTTTATCATGGTTTCATGAGCCTATGCTCAAGCAAGAGAGAACACAGGATTTTTTTTTTTTTTAATTTGAGGTATAAATGCAATATTAGTTTTAGGTGTACAACATAATGATTCAGTATTTGCATATATTGTGAAATGATCACCAAAATACATCTCATTATAACAGGTAAGATTTTTATGTGGGGAAACAAACAGTACAGGACCTGTCTTCCCCTTGCCAGTGAAGAAACGTTTTCTAGGTACCTATACAGTTCAGATAGCTTACAAGTGTGCTCATAACTCAAAATAGGCCGCAGGTTGGAAAGCAGCCACAGGAAACTGATTTCTTCTGTCACCTTTACCTGGGAGGCCCGAGTCCTTGAAATTTGCCTAAATTGCTCTATAGATCAGCTTTCTCTCTCCAGATTTTTCTATGGATTCTCCCTCTCTTCCTCTCTTCCCTCCCTCCCTCCCTTCCTTCCTTCCTTGTAATAATCGCTTTTTAGATGTATAATTTACATAGTATCACATTTATCTGTGTTAATTGTATAACTCAGTGATTTTTCAGGTATTTTTATCACCCCAAAAACCCCCCATGCCCATGTAAAAACTATCAATTTCCACCCCACAGCCTCAGGCAACCTCTAATACATTTTTTTGTGTCTACAGATTTGCCACTTCTGGACACTTCATAGAAATGTAATCACACAGCATGTTGTTCCACACAGATCTTTCAGCCATTTTAGGGCTAGGCCCAGATCCCACACTGGCACTTAGTAGGGATTCAATGTATATTCAAGTCATGCCAGTAATAGGTCAAGTCAAAGCAGGATCAGCCCTGTCCTGTGGCTTTTTCACGGTTAAAAAAAACAAAAAACAAAAAACAAAAAAAACCCAAAAACAACAAAAAAAAAACCACCCCAAAACACACAAAAACAAAAACAACTATTAAGTAGCGTTGGTAGAAGTCACTAGAGAGGTGGGAATAAAGCCCCTCAGGTTTTTTTTGTTTGTTTTGGTTTTGGTTTTGTTTTTGTTTTGGTAGACTCAAAGAAAATCAGTATCACCTGTAAAGAATCTATTGTATTTTCTAAAAATCTCTTGCTCCTCATAACAAAAGCCTTGTCTTCACTGATTTTTGCATTGCCCTCTCTCCCAGCTCCTAGGACAAGGAGCCGAACACCTCAGTAGGAGGTAAAATGAGACAGGAAACTAAATGTGACATGTGAACCTCACTCAGATATTAAGTCAGGGAAAATAAACGCTATAGTTATATATTTAGGGATAACTGGTGAAGTTTTAATCCCACAGAATTGAGGAAATAGGATTATATTGATCCTGGATGATTGTGCTTACAATGTCATTGTTTTTAAGAAAAATATGCCAAAGCGTTTGGGGGTAAAGAGTGTGAGGTGTGTTGGTGGGTGGGAGAGAGAAACAGAGAAAGACTGAGAGAGAGAGATGTGAAATGTTAATGACCGATGATTCTGGGTGGAGGGTATATTGGAATATTCTTTGTACTATTCCAGCAATTCTGTAAATGCTAAATTATTTCCAGAAAAAAAGGTAGAAAGACTGCAATTGTCTGCAATTGGCAATGGCAGTTATAAATTAAAAAAATAAATAAAGCCTGTCTATTTCTGTGTTTGCTCTTTCCTAGGGCTTCTGCATTTTAGGGCTCGGGCTATCAGAGGAGACAATGATAACATTTATTGAGAGCTCATTACATGACAGACATTGCTAAGTGTTTTGATTTTTTTTCCCCTTCAAAACAAAAGGTAAGAAAATGGCCTGATCGCTAAATGCTTTGTATTTAAATATAACGGCAAGAACATGGGTGCCCCGTAGCTTTCTTTACAATACCTTGAGGGCAACACAAACACACCTAGAGATCAGGCATGGCTGAGGATAGATGGTGGTCCAATTTTCTGTGGCAGGCTAGAAGGTGCTGGAGCCCAGGAGTTGGCTCCAGGCATCTCAAAGGATATACTTGCAAAGTTTGGTGCATCATTGAAAAGCTAAGAAAACTCGTTTTGCGATAATCAAATACTAGCTACATTTAATGGAGACTTACATGTGCCACTATTACACACAGCATAGGTGTGCAATGAGTGTGTGTGGGTATACATTCTCATTGGTTCCTCACAACAACCTTTTCAGATAGATACTAAGTATCTATTTCATGTCCCAGTGAAGAAATATAAAATGCTTTTAATGTTTTTTTGATAGGAAGAGAGACAGACAGACAGACAGACAGCGAGGACACGTGAATACAAGCGGGAGAAAGGCAGAGAAAGAGAGGCTGAGAGAGGATCTGAAGCGGCTCCGTGCAGACAGCAAAGAGCCTGTTTTGGGGCTTGAACTCGTGAACCGCGAGATCATGACCTGAGCCAAAGGTGGACACCAATCCGACTGAGCCACCCAGGCGTCCCATGAATGAAGACATTTAAACTTGCCCAATGCCTCATGGCTGGACAGTGTGAATATGAGACTCAAAGCCAGGTTTGTTTGATAGTACAGATGGCCCTCTACCTCTAATCGGCAGGGCCTCCATTAGCCTATGCATCCAAGTATGAGAAATAAAAACGTGTCCCCTGTTTTCTTTGTAAGGATGGTAAGAGGATTTATGAAACAAATATATTATGGTATGCTTAATGGAAGAAAGAAAATAAAGTTCCTTTGGCAGAGCAACGGAAGCATTGAGCACATGACTGTATATCAAAAGAAAACCCAGTTTTGAGTCTCCTGGCTGTGTTTCTCTCATGTACACTAATTGCATATCCCACAGATTAATAACGGGACAGAGGCACGAAGAAAGGGGATATTGCTTGTTGCCCACATATTGCTAGGAGATTTACTTACCGAAGCAACTACTCATGACTCATAACGGACTCAAGAGAGCAGATTAATTTGACTAATATAATATAATACAAATATGTATTTTATCATATAACATAGTAATATTTGGAATTCTATGACACATCGTAATGATGGATGGCAATGGAGGTACCTTCTATTATTTCTTCAACTACGTATTTTCATCATTTAGTAAATATTCCACATGTGCGTTTCACTGTTTTATTTTGTTGTTTTCATTTCCAATTTTTACCCCCCCCCCCCCCCCCCCCCCGTTGCTACCACGCATTTTCTGTGGAGGAATGTGGCTCGAAGCCCTGTTGCTCCTCTCATTTCCTTATTCACTTCTAATTACAGCTGGGAAGTGCTTCAAAAGATCTTGAGAATCAGTGTTAGTTTTCTGTCCCCTACACACATTTTCTCTATTCCTCTGTCATCTTCCAGAACTGAAGTGTAGGCCAAAGTTAAATTTTGCAATACATAATTCTTTCAAAATTATGCTTCATTTAATCGTATTCCTAGGACATTACACCGATACACATTCCTTTAAGATACCTGGGGAACTGGCAATAACGTTATTGCGCAATTTGATAAAAATCTGAAACACCCCCCAAAGGCATGCTAGGAAGAGAAGACAGGGCGGCATGCCTTCCTTTGAGCATCCAGACAGTGGAGTTTTCCAGTCTGCAGTCTTGCTGTGCAACTAGCAGTTCATCCTGATCTCCACTCTTGGCTGGGATCCCAGGGTGGAGACTTCACTGGCTAGTAAATTCTTGCACTATCCCTTCCCAGAGCCCCTCCCCCTCACAGCCCCCTACACAGTGACCACACATTATTACTACAATGGAGTTGAAAATATGAAAGACTAATGGGGGCCCCTGGGTGGCTCAGTCAGTTAGGCTTCCGACCTTGGCTCGGGTCATGATCTCATGCTCTCCCAGTTCATGAGTCCAGTGCTGTGTCGGCTCTGTGCCTGGGCTCAGAACCTGGAGCCTGCCTCCGATTCTCTGTCTCCCTCCCTCTCTGCCCATCTCCCACTCGCACTCTGTCTCTCTCTCTCTCTCAAAAATAAATAAACATTTTTAAAAAATTTTTAAAAAAAGACTAATGGAAACATAAGCGTTACGTTTGTAATACCTTGACTTCTCAGGTTATGTAACTTGCTAAAACACTGACTAACGGAACTGAAAGAAATCTTTGAGATCATCTGAACTGATGCCTGGTGTTCTAGAGTGATCCACTGGTTTGCTCAGAGCTGTGGATAAAACTGAAGGGAAGAGTGGAAGATAACAAAAGGAAAATTTTAAATAGCAGAGCAAGGAGGTAAAGATAGAGAACAAAGGAACAACAATGAAAATGGAAGTTGTTCCTTTTCTTTGGGGAATTGTAAGGTGATGTTTGAATTTTGGGAGTAAGAAATAAAGTGGAATTAAGAGATGAGACTGAGAATCAGAGAGATGCCAAACAGAGTCTTTTGCTTTTTATGGATAAGTATCAGTGAATTCTAAGGGACTCCATTCAAACAAGTGTTTATTGAAATTTACTGTGGGCCAGGCATTCTGCCAGGTGCTGCAGGCAACACCAAGATGAATCCAGCATGATTCCTGGTTAGAAGACAATTCAAATGATGGGGAGACCGAGAAATGCCCAACAAAGGAGAAGTCAGGTCATCTAGGAGTGGAGACCAAAAATAAGAAAAGGGTTAGTGGAAGACTATATCTTTGAGCTAGGGCTAAAAAGACAAGTAAAATGACCATAGCTGCAAGTGGCAGTTGGAAGTGTGGTCATTCTAGGTAGACTGAACAGCACGAGCAAAAGAATGTGGATAGAAGGGATTAGGAATCTTCCCGAACCAATAAAATCCAGTTAGGCTAGTGTATACGTTTTGTGTCAGCCGCTCCTGGGAGATAATGCTGCCATATGTTGGAAGAGTTTGTAACATGGTGGGCAATGAACAACACTGGCTATTGACTTTGTGTGTATTTGCTCACTGCTTTTTTTGTTTTACACAGAAGACTGTACATGAAGAAGAGCTCATGTGGTGGACCGAAGGACAGGGGTAGAGGGCAAGGTGAGGAGTAAAAAGAGACCAGAGGCAGAAAGCTATTCCAGGAGAATCAGATTGAAAGCTTAAACTCGGGCAGTGGCAGAGGAAGGACCAGGGATTCAAGAAACATTAGAAAAGAAGACTGAAAGTTGCCAACTGATTGGATAAGGGAAGATTAGGAGAAGGTTCAGTTGGCAGATTTCCCTGCAGGGAAACACAGATTGGGGTATCAAAATTTCCTCTGATTCTTTGAACAAATAGACATTCGGCTTCTACTGTGGACCAGACCCTCCGCTAAGTGTTCAGTGGATAAAATAGATGAATTATACATATCTGCTCCCAGGGAACTTGCAGCCTATGGTTGAGACAAAACAAGACACAAATAAACACTGTACAAAAACAGAATACAGTAGGTTTTGTTACAAAGGTAAAAATCAAGTTCTATGGGGGTTTTAGGAAGAGAAGGAATCCTTTTCTAAGTAAGAGGGCAGTACTGAGAAAGAATTTAGGAAGGAAAGGGCCTTTGGGCAAGGTCAGGGAAGAAGGAAACAATTTTGACAGACTGCAATATCGGAGTGAGTAGCAGAAGGAAGAGGAAGAAAAAGAGATAAAGACTTATATGGAAAAATTTCAAGAAGGGTTTAGACCGGTGGGAAATTTCATTCTCTCTCTCCCTCTCCCTCTCTCTCTCTCACCCTCCCTTCCTCCCTCCCTTCCTCCCTCCCTTCCCCCTCATCCTAATCTTTATCCACATATTTAACACAGATAGTATTAGGCCTTCCATAAATTCAGAACAAAAGCTCCAGAGAAATATGTATAAAATATAAATATAAATGCATAAAGCTGCTTTCATTATCAGCTTATCGATACTTTGAATACCAGCTTACACAGCTGATTGCTCAAGATAGTCCCTATCAGAAGACTTCCCTTATGCTCCCAAAAGGGAGAGGGAGAGAGATTTTACTCCAGTTTTTTAAAAAGCAAAATTTCCCTGAGCTCATTCAGAGATAGAGATTGTTTTATTACCTGGGATCTCCAGAAAAGTTTGGAAATCTGGTAGGTAAAAGCTGATGCTTAGCCTCTGAAACAAAACAAAGCAAAATAAAACCTTATAGTGGGTTTTTGTAAGTAATGTCTGCTCCTGAGGTCATGAATTGAAAAGCCACAATTCCAAGTTCAAATCAGAACCAGCTCAGGTTTAAGGCCAAGCCGGTGTTATAATGAATCTGAGTCATCTGGAAAAGTAAATTATCAAGAAGCTACTTTCAGCCCTGGGCAAAGAATTCAGAACTAAATAAAACAATATCACGTACATCTTATAACAAAGAGTATTATGAGGTTTGCGTGCTGTTTCTGACCTGGTTTCTCAATGAACCAACTCAGAGGGAGGAAAAATAACCACTGAGGAAAAAAGGCTGGACTTAAGCAATGTTTACCAACTCATCTTCAGAGGAATTTGAATGGCCCTTCATGAAGCATGGGGAAGCCTCAGGAAAGAGTTGGGCATTGATGTATCTGCAATAACAACCCAAGGTCATACTCTTAGGGGATGGCCTGTGGAAGGCAGAGCGCTCTGGGTTAAACTGCATTCTCCAGCAGTGATTTCTGTGATCTAGGTACTGTCCTCTCTGGTTTTCTGTTCAGCCATGAAAATACTAGCTGCTTATGTATTCCCCTTTCACGGCCTGACTAGTATCTTCGTTTGCAGTGTGGGTGAAGAAACAGAGTATATAGCAATCTTGTTCCTAGTGCAGAAGTTTATTAAAGGGGCAGTGGCCAGGAGAAGAGAAATGTCAAAGGTTATTATCCAAGCCTGCTGTTAACCCGTGCCCTCCTCAGCTGCCGATGGCTCCCTATGCATCAGGCTAGAGAACTCAGTCACCAGCCTGGGCCCGAGTGTTCACATGGGTTGGGCCACCTGATAGAGAGAGGAAAATGTTTTTAGCTGTATGCATAGGGACAGACTGTCAGCAGATGGTCTGAACAAATGATATCCTTCCTTATGTTTATTCTATTGTAACTGGTTGGAGAGGTTCCTGATTATGGAAACAGAATAAAGTATTTGGATCATCGTAGTAAAAAATCCTTTACACTATATTGTCCAATGCCATCGTGACAGTATGCAATACACAATAGCATCGACAGTAGAGAGTATTATTTTTGATAATCACACATACATAGTTTCTCTATTAGCAAATTCAGTAGGCCTTTCCCTAGTACATAATTCCTATTAATAGTCCCTGTAGCTGCTGCAGGGGGATGCAGGAGAAACTACACCCAAACCAACCACACAACTATGTTTACACAACATGGTTCAGAATTCTTGGCCATGATTGGGCCTCTTGATGGACCAAATGTGTTTTACTTAGATATTGAGTATGGTAACTATACTCAGGGCCTAGGGAGCAATATTCCAAGTTCTAGTTAACAGCTAACGGTAACAGACAAACCTGTAAACATTCCAAACAAGAAAAACTAAGAGTTGGCATGATTCTCAAATTAGCTCTTGCGTCCATGAGCAGCTTTTCCAAAAAAGAGCTTTATTTTGGTACCACCCCGTAGCTCTCCCTCTGATTCCTCATTTTTCTTTTAGTCTTTGGCCTTGGCCAAGAAGTCTTCCATGCATTAGCCCTTGATTGACTGCTCTCTGCACTTTCCATCTCCTGTTCTATGTTCCTGTGTATTGATTCTCCGTATTGGATCTCTCCCTCCGTGTGCCACACCAGGACTATTAAGTCTGTAATGTATTCTTTCTGCAATGCAACACTTTCAGTTGCTTGAGTATAAGTAGTCACAGCATCTCAGAGCTAAAAGGTACCTTCAGGATTTATGCAGTTCAACTCCATCACTTTACAAATGATGAATCTGAAGCTTAGGGAGGGGTAAGAGCCCTGCACAAGCTCAAGATCAATCAAGTACTAAAGTGAAGGATCAAGTCCATGGGTTCTGTTTGCAAGTCCAGCCCTATACTTTCCTACTTTGCACAATGTTCAACACCTATAACTCCGAGGCTCACTAGTGAAGTGAACCCATCTCATCCTATGGGCTTAGCCGTCACAAAGGGACCTACTAAGAAGGGGATCCAGAATACAGTGTTACTTATTATAGGAAATTCAATTATTTAAGATTTCTAAATGCCAGCAAAATTATAAAAGATTTAAAATATTGTTACTATTACCCAAGAGACTTCCTTGAGGCACCCTAGAGAAAATTACAAAGAGACGTTTCCGGGGTGCTTTGGTGGCTCAGTTGGTTAAGTGTCTGACTCTTGATTTCAGCTGTGGTCATGATCTCACGGTTTGTGAGTTCGAACCCCACATCCGGCTCCTCACTGACAGTGCAGAGCTTGCTTGGGATTCTCTCTCCTTCTCTCTGTGCCCCTCCACTGCTCACACATGCTTGCTCTCTTGCTCTCTCTCTCACTCTCTTTCAAAACTAATAAATAAACTTAAAAATATATTAAAAAGATATTTCAAGCAAGTAGGTTTCTTATAGCTGGCCAATCATTCTCCTGCACTTGTGTGATGGCTCAGCAAATCCAATTGCTTATTAATTTGTTTTCTTACACCTGGGGAGGATAGAAGCAGAAGAGAGTTAGAAGTATATGGTTGGTGGATATAGGAGGCAGGAGGGACATGGACAATTGGTCCGTACTGTGGCTTACCTACTGGCGATTTCCCATTATCCCACCCTCTCCTCTCCACTTGCTCTCCATCTTCTCTGCATCGATATTTGCCTTGGCTGTGGAGACAGGGAAGACCTTCATGACCACTACTAACTGCATCTGTCAGACTCCCTTGACCTCTGCCTTTTGGTTGGAAATAGCCAATGGAAAGTCCTGGCAGGAGATCAAAGGCCGGAGAAGGGAGAAGATAAGAATTTTTCCTCACCACTCTCTCTCTGATTTATGCTGTGGTTCTGGCAGCGCCCCCATCCCTCAACTATCACTCTTGTGAGTTGGCTTTTCTCTATGGCTCCAGATTTCACCAGAATCCTCATTCCCTGCCTCTTCAAGTCTTGGGGTGGTAATAGCTTCTCTTGTGGCTAGTCTCTGGGTGCCTCAGCATCCCCTGGAGGTCCCTTTAATGCCGCTCTCTAAAGAGCCCCTTCATACTCTGCAGATGGTCTCCTCACATTTCCATCTGAGCAGGCTTTCTTTGCTTGCCTGGGCGCTGACTGAAACGGTTTGTCTGGGGTTAATCATAGTCTGAAGTCACCATTTATCTTCTTTGCTGCAGCAGCAAAGCCATCATCATAAAGTATAGGATCAATTCTTGTTCATTTTATATCTCATGGATCCACTAATCCATGCGAAATTCAGCTACACTGAGCAGAGGACTGCTTCTCACCTCCATCGGCACGTTTGCCTTCTGGGTTTGGTTGACACTAAATGTGCAAATGATCATTAGCAGACAGGTGGACACAGGAGCAAGGTTTATGTTGACGTATCCTAACACTTCCCCCTGAGTTATGGAGACCAATATAAGGGCTTTGTTTTTTCTTTTTTCTTTTCTTTTTTCTGTTTTTTTTTGTTTTTTTTTGTTTTTTTTTTTTTTTTTATATAGAACATGGTAACATTCAGTGGACAAAACATGCCTGGTTCTGTTGAACTATTGCTGGGTGAGCAACTATACCTGAAAAAAACAAATCACCAACTTTATTTATACAACGGCATGATTACTGGGTAGGTTTGAAAATGGTGCAATTTTTCCTCAGAAAACAGAACAGAATTATTCCCAGCTTATTTTTCAATTTTTTTTCTCTTTTCTCAGTCATTGTAGAACTACCCAGTGTTGATTAATGAGAATTCATTTACTAATGCTTCTAAATATTGCCAACTCCTCTTTGGACCATGTGTATCATTCCTGCCACTGGAAAAAACTGTTTACCTGTTTGTTTATTTGTTTTCTATTTCAAGGGGTAAAATGCTGTGTTTACTCTTGTTCATTAATCTCTGGGAGTTCAGGGGTCTATGCAAAAGGACAAAGATGACATTTCAATAAATAGGAAATGGGACAAGAGGAAGAAAGTATGGATCTTCTGTTTTTGTCTTAGATGTTGATTGGACATAGGTTGTAGGTCACTCGTTCTCTTAATCCATCAACACTTTTTGAAAAACTTTTTAAATGTTTATTTATTTTTTGAAAGAGAGACAGAGCATGACCAGGGGAGGGGCAAAGAAGGAGGGAGACACAGAATCCAAAGCAGGCTCCAGGCTCTGAGCCGTCAGCACAGAGCCTGTTGTGGGGCTCGAACCCAAAGACCATGAAATCATGACCTGAGCTGAAGTTGGACGCTTAACTGACTGAGCCACCCAGGCACCCCAATCCATTAACACTTATTAAGTTAATATTTATTTATTCCTATTAAGAGTCAGGAGGTGAGAGTGGAAAGAGGACTTGGACATGCTTATGTCATGAAGGACTTACAACCAAATAGGGAAGGAGGTATCTGGGGAAGCAATTCTCCTGCACTAAGTAGGGAGATGGTACCAGCTCCTACTCATTCTCACTCATCTATTTCGTTTGGTGTAAGAGGAAGGGGGAATCCAGCCTGACTCCTTGGCCTCCTCATTTTGAAACTAAACTTCTGGGGGCGCCTGGGTGGCGCAGTCGGTTAAGCGTCCGACTTCAGCCAGGTCACGATCTCGCGGTCCGTGAGTTTGAGCCCCGCATCAGGCTCTGGGCTGATGGCTCGGAGCCTGGAGCCTGTTTCCGATTCTGTGTCTCCCTCTCTCTCTGCCCCTCCCCCGTTCATGCTCTGTCTCTCTCTGTCCCAAAAATAAATAAAAAACGTTGAAAAAAAAATTAAAAAAAAAAAAAAGAAACTAAACTTCTGGCTCCACCTTGGGGAGCAGTGTATGGATCTTGAAGTGGGGGTTCTAGGGACGCCTGGGTGGCTCAGTTGGTTGAGTGTCGACTCTTGATTTTGACTCAGGTCATGATCCCTGGGTTGTGGGATTGAGCCCTGCATTGGGCTGTGTGCTAAATGTGGAGCCTGCTGAGATTCTCTCTCTTTCTCTTGCTCTCTCTCTGACCCCACCCCTGTTCTCTTTCTAATTTTTTTTTTTAATTGAAGGGAGAATTCCAGTTCCTTAGTAAAAATTTTTTGAAGGAAAGGTTCAATTGCTAAAGGAAAAAAAAAAAGGGAGGGAAAAGGAAGGAAGGAAGGAAATCCACTGGATTGGCAAACAATTCCCGTATAGGGCCAAACAATAAATACTTCTGCCGTTGTGGGCCATCTGGTGTCTGTCACAATGACGGCCATCTGCTTTGGAGCACCAGAGACAATAAGTGAATGGATGGGCAGGGTTGTGTTCCAATAAAACTTTACTTATGGCACACTGAAACTTGAATTTTATATAGTTTTTTTTACATGTCATGAAATATTATCCTTCTTTTGATTTTTTCCCAACCACTTAAAAATTTAAAAAATCATTTTAAACGCATGGGCCATACAAAAACAAAAAACAAAAAACAAAAGCAGCAGTCCACATTTGGCCCATGGGCACAGTTTGCCAATTCTTGCCCTAGAGTAAGAAGCGAGAGAAGCACTGAATACCACTGGTGTGCTAGAATACCTAATAATAGGGTCTTTAACCTCCCTCATGGCCAGTCATCTTCTCCACTGGTGAGGATAAGTGGTGAAATAGGGACAGCATGTTCCCTGCGACCACGGGTGTACCAGCTGGACTTTGTGAGCTTCTCTTTCCTGCTGTAAAATAGGCAACTTTACTCGGCCTTTAAAAACTCACAAGTTTTGAGTAAGATAAATAACATAAAATCCAAGGAAAGTACTTCGTGCTCTTAGGAAGAAAAGCATTACACAAACCCGATGCATTATTAAAGAAAAAGCAAATCCGTCCAAAGGAACTGAAAAGCCCTCAAGCATAGTGCAGCATGACTGAAAAATGCCACCCAAGATGGCGGCTCTCCCCACTAAGAGAAACGATGTGGCTTTCTGTCCTTAACATGGTCTTTCCATATTTCATCATCTGCAAATGGGATGACTTTACTGCCTGTTATTTTTCTTTCTTTTCCTTTTTTCCCCCTACCTCATTAATACATTGAGAGAAACAAATTGTTCCTCAAATGGATTGCTGTGGCACTTTACTGGCTCCCACTTCCGAAGCAGCTTACAGGGCAGTACTGATCCAGCCAAGGCCTATGCTTGTCTCTCAAGGTTAAAAATTATTTGACAGATTACCCCTGTGTATAGCATGGTATCAAAAGCCTTCTCATAAAGTCCAGGTAAAATATGCCCATGGTTTTCCTAGAGTCATTTAGACATTTTAATCAAATTGGCTTTTCAAAAGTGGTAGAAAATGATTATTTTTATGAAGTAGACCTTCCCTATTATTGGTAAGGTGAGGCAATTCTTAGTATTTTATACATATAGTTTTTTTCAGGATGAATGCTCTGGCATCTTCCTCTATGAAAGTAATTCTAAAAGCCTGTGTTTATCTGATTATCCTCGTCTTATTTTCCCCAAGTAGAGTGGACCAGTTATATTAGACTATGTTTTGTCCATCACAGATTGGTCCACGTTTTTACCTAAAAGTTTTGTGTTTCCTGTCTTCAAATGTTATGATTCCCAGATTTTGCTCTATGGAGGGCAGCTGTAATTTCTAAAAACAACTAAAATAGGCGTCCATAATATCTTCTTCATTATGAGTGAATTTCTTTTTTCCAGTGGAAGTTGTCTTGGCCTCCAGTTCTTGGTATATTCGCCTCAGAAATTACTTATTTAATGTCTTAAATTATTTTATTTAATTTTCTGTGCATCACCTTTTTTTTTTTTTTTTTAAGCCTTGGAACCTTGCTTTTCAGAGTAGAAGCAGGCACAGAAACACTCAGGTAGATGACCTTGAAGAGAATTTTAAAAGAGGGGCTACCCTTGACTTTGGTTAAGGTTAAAATTTAGTCACTTAGCTTTTAGAGATGGTAGGATTAAACCTCATCTTTTCTGTAATGCTGTTCATACAACAAGCCTTTTCTTCCTAACCTTCAAGTTTCTTTTCCTTGCTCTGGATTCATTTATTCGTATTCTTCTTCTTATCACACCAACAATATTTCCATATTGAATAAGTGACATGAATGAGCCTCATGTTATTCTATAGCTCTGGTCTTCCATTTCCTTCTTCCAAACTTTCCTTTGTATGATGTAATTCTGATTTTCTGTAACAACTATTCTCATTGTAGTTGATGCAAACTTGTAATGTCAGTGCAGGCAGAGTAAAAGATATCTTTCCAGAGCCTTGTTTCATGAAACTTGAACCATAATTTATATCAGATGGAGCAGGATCGCTCCTAGAAGAGGGGGAGAGAAGAAAAGCACTTCTTTCCTTTAAAAGGAATTTTGAGTAGTGTTAATAACAAACCATTCTGGGCCATTGCTATTGTGTCTAAGAGGTACCAATGTCCCTCACTTCTGCCGTTTGTGCTTAAAACAGCGTCACTTGAATTCAATCAAGTACAGTTCTCTGATTACTTTTATTTCTGGGACAGATTTTCAAGAGCAACTTCTAATTTTAGGTATTGTAGCTAAGATTCTTCCCATTTTCTGCACTCCACTGATATTCTCTGTGCATTAGTGTCCCTCTAAAGGGGACAATCATAAGCACTCCATCGACGATGCAGAAAGCTTATATGGGTGGAGGTGAAGGAGGGCAGAGAAGGAGGTAGGTATCTCTTTGTGTGTTTGTGTCTGCGTGTTTAATTTTACATGACCCTTGTACAAATAAGCAACTTTTCAAAACCTTCTAATTATTGTAAACTTAGAGACTAGAATTCAGTTCAGCTGATTCTAGTGATCTGGAATAAAGCACATCTCCTTCCTTTTGTGTATAAATCTCAGTTTGCATTCTTGTACTCGTGATGCCTATAACACATATTGCATCCTCCTAGATATTTGAAATGTGTGCATTTCTCTAGACAATTCTTCCTTTTTGCTATTAATGCAAAAACCAGTGCAGGTGGGCCAAAGAGGAGTCTGAATGGGTGTATAGATTAGGAAGGTTTGAAGTTGAATTCTGAAGTACAGGTACCTCCTAGGTTGTGGTGTCCACCCAGATAAAGACAACTGTACTGAAATGAAGTTCCTTCAAGCTGATTTCCTCATTGTTCTGAACTGAGTAGAGCTCTAGGCTCTTGACCATCTGAATGCAAAGACCTGGGGTGGGCAAGGATTAGGTTCAAGGCACAAACACCAGAGACATTGGTTAGAAAGAATAAGAATGTCTTAAGGACTGAAAAATAATGCAGGTGCAGAAAGATTAAGGAATCCATCATCTTCCTGTTTTAGGAATATGGAAGCACCATTTACGTTTCCTGCTTCAGAGCTGGACTATTCATTGGATAAACTCAGCACTGTGGTTCTCATTATGTCCTTAATCAATCTCCTTGAAGCTGACCCCCTGTGTGGGTCAGGATCCCAGGCATTTTCCTGAGAATTTAGTGAGTGAATACCTATAAGGTGTGAGCAAGGGTTGAGGGAAACAAGTAAGGGATGATGTCCTATGCTTGGGTTAGCAAGAGTGAGAAGCCATGACCCACCCCAGGCCTGGAGGGCAAGGGCAATTGGCCAGTCAGTACTCAGTCAGTACTGAGGCCCAACAGGTAGGAGCTAGGGAAGAAAGAAACCTCTCCCTACACTTGCTTCAGGTTTCCTCAGTGTGGCTCCCGTGGGTGACACCAACCAGGTGCAGAGGGCACAGGAGCCCCCCGCAGCACAATCCTCAAAATCCAGCCTCCCGCCCGGCCAAAGACCAAGGCAGAGGAGCCTGGAGGGGCGCTGGAGGGGCAAACGGAGAATGCCCGCACATTCTCCTCACATAACCCTGCCTCTTCATTTTCCTGAAGTTCTTGGCTTTCCTTCTTGATTTTCTCCTCCCGTCCTTATGCTCTCAGTTTCCCTGCTTAGCAGTATTTCCTCACTGTCTGTGCCATCTCATCGTGCGATTGGCACCAAAGGCCCCCTCCATCTGCCTGCTGGCGGCGCCTCCCCGCTGCTGTGCACAGCGTCACTTCAACATCCAGTGGGCCCGTCCCTCTCCTCTCACGTTGTCGCCCTCACCTGCGGGGGCCTTTGCATGGTGTGTCTCAACCGCCTTCCGGAACTGGAAATCTTTCCGGCACCAATATTTTGAAGTCACGCTTTGAGGTTGCAAATCTGTCACTTATATATCCTTTAACATCGCACCATTTGTATTTTGAGTGTTGCGTAGTAAATCGTAACCGCCACCAACTAAAATAGCTATAGGAAATAGGAAGTGTGGGCATTTCTTATAATTTACCATTCACGTAGAATCTTCTCCTCAATGTGACTGCAATAGCAGCTCTTGCATAAAACACCAAGTAGCACGTCGGCCTGAACTGAACAAAACTGCTTATTCTTTCCAAATTGCACGGAGCTTCGAGTTTCAGGCCTAGTGGGTTTCTTTCGACAGGGATTTTGAAGGCGTGCATTGACAGTAAGTCTCCTGGAGAAGCCCAGTTGAGTCTTTGAAGCTGTTGGTTGTGTGGTCACTGGCAGCGCAGGAACTTACGGAGGGAGGAGATTCACAGCGCAGTTACCTTTGTTATGAGAACCCAGAGCCAAAGCAGACTCAACACCAAGAACGGTTTGGCTTTTTCTGATACAGTTGGTGTGTCTGTATCCTCTGGACATTGTAACTCTTGTGTGTGTGGATTGTATTTTTCTCTTGGCTTCAGCCTTTAAATACGGCAGAGAAATTTGAGATTCACCCTTAGCGTGCATTCCGGGAACTACATCACGCCCATTATTATTTTTATTTTCACTTTCATTTCCTCACAACCAGTCCATGAAAAGGCTGTTGATTGCACTTCCAAAATATATTTCAATCCCTCTGTTCTACCTCCACCTCCTCTTAATGTCCACTGAAATAGCCAAAGGGAAAGCCAGTAGAGTTTCTCTCCTGGCCGGCTGCCATGCCCCCCACTCCCACCCAACGCCCCCCTGGGCTCTTCTACATCCCTACTTGCCACTCACAGTTTAGTCCCCACACAGAACCTTGAGTCACCTCTAAACTGCATGAATCTAACTATTTCCCCTAACTTATTTTGAAAAAAAAAATTAAACTTAAAGAAAAATCGAAAGAATAATACAAAGAAAATCCATGCACCCATCACCTAGGTTCTCATGTCACACTGAACCTTCATTGTGTATTTCCTCACACATGGACATCCTGTGTAACCCTAATACCATTATCACACTCAGGAAATTTAACATCTATACGTTTACTATTATTTAATAGACAATCATATTCAACCTTTCACAGTTGTCTCCGTAAAATCATTCCTATTGTTTTTTGCTGGTGTCTATGTGTACATTTTCTTCATGATCAAATCTAGGTTTGTGCACTGAATTAATTCAGTGGTCATGTTTTCTTTACTCTGATTTTGAAGAGTCTTGGTCCGTGGTGCTGTGGAGCATCTCTCAGTTTAGATTTGTCTGATTGTTGTCTCCTGATTAGCTTCAGATTAAAATTTTCATTTTTATTCTTACAAGAACACTAGAGTTGACGGTATGCCTCTGGTCCCTCCTGGCAGGGGCAGAGACTATGAATTTTTTCCATTACAGGTAATGGGAAGTTTGATCATCTAGCCAAGGTATTGCCTGCTAGATATTTCCATTGTAAATATTCCCTTTATCCCTGCAGTTTAATAATTTTTTAAATTATTTTATAGAGAGAAGAGCATGCAAGTGGGGGAGGGGCGAGGGTGTGTGTGTGTGTGTGTGTGTGTGTGAGAGAGAGAGAGAGAGAGAGAGAGAGAGAGAATCTTAAGCAGGATCCATTCTCAGTGCCCACAACCCTGGGATCATGACCTGAGCAGAAATCAAAAGTGAGGAGCTCAACCAACTAAACCACTGAGACATCTCTATCCCTGTAGTTTATATATAATATGCGAGGGGATAGTTCCGATTATTTTAAAAATAGAAATCTAATCTTTAGAAAAATTACACAGTTAAAACCCTCTGAACTCTCTTCTACCAAATGGTCTTCGTATTGCTGTTCCCACCTCTGTGCTCGCCGTGTAGTTAGTTCGTTCCTTCTTATGCCTCATGTCTAGGATCAAATGTCTGTCTTCTAAGTAGATTTCTCTGATTATTCGATCAAAGCAGGCCTCTGACCAGCCACCAGCTATTCAGTAGCATAGCATCCTGTTTGCTTCCTTAAGATGTGATTATTTGCCTGCTTATTTATTTATTATTTTTAGCTACAACTAGACTGTGAGCTCTTGGCCATACCAGGACTGTCTTTTAGGGCCATACCCACGGTAGACCAGTCAAGTAAATATCTGTTGAATGAGAAAATCAATGCATATATGAATAAATGTTATATCTTGGATGATTTTACATATTCATATATTTTAAAATAATTTTTACAGCAAGAAGGCCAAGGAAATGGGGCAGTGATGTGGGGTTCTACACCAAAATTCACCCCCTCACTGGGATTGTTGTCACTGGGAAGCAGCTGTGCAAGCAGGAACACATTTCTCAGCACCACTAGCATCCAGGTGGCCATGTGATCAATTCCTACCAATCAGCGTGGGGAGTGCTCTGTGTCTCACAGCCCCTGCTTTCAAGAACATGGGCTCTTTCTCCCTGCCCCCTGGAAATTGAGAACTCCAAGCTGTTAAGGCTCAGGACAGCCAGAGACAGAAGGATCCTAGATGTTGAATCATGATGAGGAAGAAGCTACCTGTCAGACTGTGATAAGGAAAAAAAAATTAGTGTGTACATCCATTTAAAGTTTGTGATTTGTAAAAAAAAATAAAAATAAAAATAAAGTTTGTGATTTTTTTATAATAGCATCTAGCATGACTCTAAATAATACAGAACTGAATACAGAACATTAAAAAAGAAAAATGAAAAGAAAGTTATGATAACTGAAGATTCACTACCACATTACTATTTTTGGCCGTGTTATGTTTTCCGGATTCCTCAAGTCATACAGAGTATGATTAGGCCAACATTCAAGTAGGAGAATGAAGAGACTTCTACTCTAGCCTAGAAAGAAAGGCCACCCTTGTCTTTGGAAAAGGGAAAAATGCAGTCACTTAGCTTTTAGAGATGGCATGATTAAACCTCATTGTTTCTGAGATCCTACACCTGCTGCCAAACTAATCTAGGGGAAATTCCGGTATGATTTAAGAGACGATCCATCAAATCCCCTTTTTGTTGCCTCTGGTGAATTTTATTTGCTGTGGGTAGCATTACTAATGGAACAACAATCTATCTAGTAATTATTTATTATCAAAGCAGTAAGTAAAAGGATTCACTGAATTTTAGAGATGAAGGAGATCTTAAGCTTATTTCAGAGTGGGCCCAGAACATGTAAGCTCTTGCTTTTCACAATGTGATCCAGAGTTTGTCCTGGCCAAGCTACCCTCAGAAACTAGAGCTCCTGACCACAGTAGTTAGGCACCTACTGGATCCAGGGCTCTAGGATGCTCAGACCTGATTCAATAGAAGTGATTTTTAGAGGATGTCAGCAGGCATTATCCAGGCCTCTGATGTGTTTCAGTTGTAACAGGAAAAGTTGGTGTTGCATTTACAAGTGTGTATCCGAAATGTGTATAATTGTACCTTAAATTAATGTGACTTTTTTCTAAACAAACAGAATCCAAACACATTCAAATACTTGTGAACCCTTAAAGGTTATGTGTTTATTTTGGTGAGGGTGTCATTATTCACACCATTTTTTACATTTGTATTTAGAAATACCCTTAGGAGTTCAAATTGTTTGTTTCCCCTTGATCACAAAAATAATTGTATCTACTCTAGAAATTAGAGAAAGAAGAAGAAAATCAAAGCCATCCATAATTGGATCAGTCAGAAGTAAACATTCTAAATATTGGAAAGTAATTTATTGTATATAAATGTGTGCAGGAGTATGTTTTGTGTGTGTGTGTGTGTGTGTGTCCTATATAATAATGCATTGTTTTGTACTTAAAGTTTTATCATATATATTTGTCAATAAAATTAATTTCTTAATTTTAGCTATCATATTGAGTTAGACAACACGCATGGATTTTTGTTCAATATGCTAGCTATTATAAGTTACTGGGTAAAAGTTTAAAGGCTTTTGGTCTTTAAGTGGGTGCATTCTTTTGACTGTCCTTTGTGTAAGTAAACATTCATCCTTGGAGTTGTCATTTTAATACAAGTAAAAGATATTGGAGCCAAGTCTGATAAATGAGGTAAATGACTAATCCAAGGAATGCATTTTGAGTCAAATAGAGGGTGGTTAAAATGTAGGAAGACACTGAAACATCACAGAAGGCAGGTTTAAAAGAATTTCAAGGGGCGCCTGGGTGGCTAAGTGTCTGATTTCAGCTCAGGTCATGATCTCATGGTTCATGAGTTCGAGCCCCGTGTCAGGTTCTGTACTGACAGCTCAGAGCCTGGAGCCTGCTTCGGATTCTGTGTCTTTCTCTCTCTCTCTCTCTGCCCCACCCCAGCTTGCACTCTGTCTCTGTCTCTTAAAAATGTATAAACATTAAATAAAAATTTAAAAGAGTTTCAAAATATTTTAAATAATGGAGCACTTTCTAAATAAATACATATGATCCTATGATGGCTACTTGGAAGAAATACAATCATTTCAATGTTTAAGGTCTGGTGTGGCTGTCAAAAAATCAGTTGCATGACTTCATAGATGTTTCTAGATATTTGTGCATACCATCACATAAGGAACAAGGAATCAGAATCTATAATCATATTTATGCATAAAAGAAAGGTAAATATCATTGTTTTATACATCCTTGTCCTATTACAAAGAAAAAAAGAAAGAAAGAAAGAAAGAAAGAAAGAAAGAAAGAAAGAAAGAAAGAAAGAAAGAAAACAGAAAAAAAGAAGGAAAGAAGACAGGAAGAAAGAAAAAAAAGAAATGCAAACAGAAAAGAAAGAGAAGGAAGGGAGAAAGAAAAGGAAGAATACAACTTAAAGGAAGTAAAGAAGGAAAGAAATTGAAGGAAGGGAGGAAGGGAAGAAGGCAGATTGGTATCTCGATATTGTAAAATAGTTTGTCACTACTGTATGAAGCCAGTTTTAAACTTAGTGTAGATTGATGGCTTTTGAACTTTTAGCAATAATGGTACTCTTGTGTTAACTTTTCCAATCTGCAGGAACTCCAATTGCAATAGAGTTTAGAACAAGTGGGAAATGATGGAGGAGAAAACACACTGATCCGTGCGAGGCACCACCTTCGCCGTCACACAACTTCCAGGTTCTGAGAACAACTTTGGAAAACCACCAGTTTTAGGCTGAAGGAGCCCATCAGTATACTTAGCCTAGCTACCCAGGCTGCAAAAGAAGGAATCTCATGAATACCAGGGAAAGTTAATTGACCACAGTTTTCAGAATCCAAGTACTGAGAGATGAAGCACACTAGCAGAAATGGAATGTGGGTGCCTCTATAAACTCATTGTCCCGAAGTGCAGAAGGTACCCATGAAAACCCACTAGGAGAAAACACCCACCAGATTTACAGCCTATATCTAATCATATTTTAATTTTTTTAAGTTTATTTATTTATTTTTTGAGGGAAAGAGAAAACACGAGTGGGGGAGGGTTAGAGAGAGCAGAGTGAGCGAGAATCCCAAGTAGGCTCTGTGCGGCCAGCTCAGAGCCCAATGCGGGGATCGATCCCACCAACCGTGATATTATGAGCTGAGCCGAGGTTGGACGTTCAACCGACTGAGCCACTCTGGTGCCCTTCTAATCATATTTTAGTATAAAGCTTAAAAAAAAACCTTGACTTCAAAGATAACATTTTTTTTTTCAGATCCAGACAATCCAGTCACTGCTTTCAATAAATTTAAATTTACTATCACTTGAGTGAATGTTCAAAAATTATGCACACAAATACACACAGTTCAGAAATAAAAATGGCTTTTCTGTCTCCATATGACTATACTACATGTTTCTGTAATGTACAATCCTTACAACAATGCGTAAGAGAAAGGTAAATCTCATTGAGATTTATATATTATATATATTTACCTTTACTCATATTTATACAATAAACCCTACTCATATGACAATTAGAATGATAGGTGTTGGAAGGAATGCTCATCTCTTATTCCTCCATTTTATGTAGTGAACTACTTGTCAGCCGTATCAAAATATAGAAATAACAGATTAAATACTGAATAAAATAACTATTTCAAATTTGCTGTTTTTCTAATTATGCCCATCAGTAAAAATTCAGGGAAAGGAAGTAAATAAGTATTAAAGAGAATTTGTTTTGTGAATATGCATGAGGCTGGGCAAGCTCTTTTATAACATGACACAATAATCAAGGTTTCCTTTCTGGGAGCTTACATTTTGAGAGCAGGTAAGACACAAACAGATGACCACAAAATAAGTACAGAAATTAAATATTATCTACACACATGAAAGGAAAGAGGGGATATAGTGTCAAAAAAGCCATTGTTTATTGCATTCCTACCTTAAAAAATTGGAAAGATTATCTACGTTTTCACATTCCAGTAACTTGAAATACACTAATAAGGTAAGTAAAGGGTATAGAAATAGTGAACGAAAAATGGATTTCAACTCAAAGGAGCGGCAGGGAGGAGACCTTCAAAATCAAACCATTTTGTAAGTTTGTATTAGGTGTGGTGGGCACAATAACGGCCTCTCCCAAAGGTGTCCACGCCCTAATCCCCAGAACCTGTATGCATGTTCCTTTACATGGCAAAGGGGACTTTGCTGTAATTAAATTTAAGGATCCTGACATGGAGAAATTATGGGTGAGCCCAGTGTAAGTCACAAGGGCCCTTATAAGAAAAAAAGGGAGGCAGAAGGGTCAGAGAAGAGATGTGACCATTGACACAGAGGCGGAAGCAATGAGGCCACGATACAAGGAATGGGCAGCTGGTAGACACTGAACAAGACAAGGAAGCATACTTGCCTGTAGAACCCCCAGAACGAATGCTGCCCTGCCAAACCATTATGGACTTTCAATCTCCAGAACTGCAAAATAATAAATCTGTGTTGTTTTAAGCCACTAAATGTGTGGGAATTTGTTACAGCAGCAATAGAAAACGAATACATCAGATTTGGGGGGAAAATTACTTTCTAAAGAAAATTCACAGAATAAGACTCAATTGCTCTCCAAACAGATGATTTCTCATTTCAGAAAGGGTCATGCCAGATGAATCAGTAATTTTATTATTTTTTTCTAATAATTTTTTGATCCAGTGCCACCTTCATAGTAGGGGAAGAGGAAAATAACTGTCATTTCTCATATTTCTACTAGGTACCAGTCAGAGTGATGATACATATTTTTCTTATTATTTCATTTAATCCTTATAACAATTCTAAATTGGAAGTATCAGATCCTATTTACAAATGAAGTAACTGATTCTCAGAGAAAATAAACAGCTCAACACATTTTAAGTTGATGATACAATGAGAACAATTTAATGAGACAGAGATTAGAATGTAGGTAATTCATATTTCTTTTAAAGTTTATTTATTTATTTTGAGAGAGAGAACGAGAGGGGGAGGAGCAGAGAGGGAGAGACAGAATCCCAAGCAGGCTCTGCATTGCCAGCACAGAGCCTGAATTCATATTTCCTTCAGAGAGCAAATATTTAAGAGATAGATGGAAGATAGATAGTTAGATAGACAGACAGGCAGGCAGACAGGTAGATAAAGTATTGGATAAAATCACACAGAATTTTACCAATAGAATTTAGTGTGGCCAAAAGTTTGCAGAGCAAAGTCTGGCCTAGATAGTTATTAGAGAAAAAAAAATCTTGACACTCCACCTATCCCCCTGGTTTCCTCCTCTATAAAGGAAACATAACAATAGTTATCTCTCCCATAAAGAATCCCAACGAATAGAACTCAATACTGTGACACTGAAGGGCTCTTTAAATGTTGATTCAACACTCTGTGGTCTGCTTAGGATCCCCAAACCAATTTGTGACTCATTCAACACTAAGAGGTTACCTGTTCTGAAGGAGAAAAAGAGATATTGTAAATCAGGTGGCAATCAGTGATTCCAAAGGGAACTGAACATATTCTTTGTCCAAATGAACAGAAGATGTTGGGATGAGTAGTGTGCTCTCAGTGAGAAGTAGATACAGCTGAAGCTGGTTACCAGAGGGTGAGCACAATGCAAGACAATCTTCAAGAACAGCAGCTCCCAAGACATCTTGGATAAGTGTCTTGAGTTAGGTCATCAAGATGAATGAGGTCACCGAGATTTAGTTTAGACAACTGCAAAGCAGAACAATATGACCCAAGACTGGCTTAAGACTTCAGTGCGACTACAGAGCCAATGGCAGCTGGAAACTCTTAAGGACTAAATGCAAAGGAGAAAGTAATTTTGACATCAAAGGGATCAGTTTGACAAATGAAAATCAAATTGGATGGACTTTAATGCAAACAGCTGGGTGTGATGCAACCAAAAGAGGCAGATTTCCTGCAGTCAGCCAAACAGATTTATTAGAATCCTCCGTACCTCCCAAGGAGAATGTAAATACAGAGTTTTTAATTTTCAAGTTTTGCCATTCCAAACAATGGAGGGGAGAGTGTGGTAAGATAAATAATCTGCACTACTACCCTTGGAAGGATTTTGTGGCTATGCTCGCTCTAGCTGTGCCAGGATATTTTTCTCTGTTCCGTTCACATTTTCCTCCCTTCCTTTCTCTCATCTTTCCTTCTAATGTGTAGTAAATTTCATCTCCATATAATATATCTGAATGCGAGGTGACGGATTCAAAAAGTAAATATTTTCCTGTTAAAGGATTCTTGACATTGAGAGCTCCTTTGAATGAATGGGCCAGAACTCCATGACACCTTGCATGAGTGAGAATGATAGATAAATTCACTTCTTCACTTCCTAACATGTACCAAGTCAGGCCTCCCTATGAAATGCACCAAATGCAGTATGGATATACATCAGCTGGTTTAGACCAAAGGGCAGGTAGCTCACTTGCTGACGGCGGGGGGGGGGAAATCAGACTCAAAGCAAGCAGAAAAAAAGAGCAGAAGTTTATCATCAGCCAGCAAGACGCTCTACTGAGGGACTTCAGGGACAACTGTTTGTTCTGTTTTGTAATGGTGAGGCAACCTCGTTCTGTTATCAGTAGTACCTCATTTGAGTCAAAATGCAAATAGTACCAAGGATTAGAACTATTGGAAAGGGCCATCCTATTACAAGTCCTATTTCCCTAATTCTTCTACTATAATATAACAGAAGCTCTTAAAAACAGAAACACTTATCCAAGAAACATATGTATCCCCAGAAGTTTAGCAAACTCTCGGACACCTGGTAGGCACACAATATAGATTTAATACGTTAATGAGCAACATGAACCAGAAATTTATCAATGGGTCTTGACACGATTAAGTGTCAAGGGAGGGACAACTTCTGTTTCATTAAATCATCATTATCCATATTCGCAGGACCTGGAGAGCAAATTCAAAGGCACAAAATCTAAATTCAGGATTACTCTGGGAATTCAAACAAGATGAAGCAGAAAAAAAAATCCTCTAGTTTTTGGTACCATTTAATAGGGTTTGTTTGCCTCATTTCAGAACCTATGCAATGATGTCTAAGCAGCATGTAGGAGATTTTGAGCTAATACGCCACTTATCTGCTTTGCTGGTGGATCAGTGAATGATTTCATTGACCTGAAGCTTTGTTCTTGTTCCTGCGCCCTCCTAGATTATTCCATTGATATGCTGAAGAAAGACTACGTGCAGATGAGTGCTAATGGGCCCAGCAGATATTAAGTCTGTTTTCTTTCTGTTTACTACCCGTAAGTCCTGCTGGTTTTAAGTGTTTGGTTTTTCATTTGAAGGTATGTTTGTTGACATAATGAGCTATTTAGGGCTAGACCTAAACTGAAGGTTTTTCTGCAAACTTATGCTTGCAAATCAGCAAAATAGAAAAATGGAGTAGAGGAACAGCTATTTGTGCCCAGAAAGTCCTGTTAGCTGATGCAAGAAAGCCTTGAGAACTCAAATGGAGGTGCATTTTGCTAATCATATTTGGGGTAACAGCCTTGAGGTCTTTCTGGATTTAGTAATCTTCTAAAGAGTTTAAGACTTTAAAAATGACAGCAAAGTGAGACACTGAATTTTCAAATACAATTTTGTAACCTAGATGATATTATTTATTTTTTAGGATAGTTCAGAAAAGACAGTGCTAATGTTTTATGTATGCCTGTAAGTGTATGTACACATTAGGTGTAAAGTCTAAACACTGAATTATGACAGCATTAGCTTACAAAAGCCAACATAGCTGGTATAGAACTTCTAAACTAGAAACAAAAATGTAAAAATGTGTTTTGGATATCAGATAACTTCAGCATTAGTAAAGAGAGTGAGATCAAATTTATTTGGCTAAACACTCCTGGGCTTTTCAAATACAAGGGATATCTGTTCATAGTAGCAATTGGTTTTATGTTAGCTATACGAAATTTATATTCTTGAAATAATAAATGAGCTCATCATGGAATGTTGAGCAGGACTTGGTGGGTCTACATTTAATTTTAAGATAGTTTCCAGAATGCCAACATCCTTTAAAATTATTTTCAGTACACAGAGGTGTTTTTTTCTTATTTTATCAAAACCCTCTCCTTTTCTACTCATCTTTTACTGCTGACTGATAAAACAGGAGAGAAATTCAACATAATTCACTACTATGAGTTCATCACATGTCTAGGATGCATCCCATTTAGGCAAATCCCCTGTATTTAAGGTGAGTGAGCCCTGTCCCATTTTCAGACCCCATGAATATTTCTACTTTTGTCTCTCAAACATTAGGAAATGGGCCTATCCATCTACATGATGAGGCTTTTAGGAAACTGGTTCACCCTAGAACAAGACAGTGTTGAGCCAAAATAGTTTTGAGAATAACACTAGACTTTAGACTGTGTGGACAGAGGAAAAAAAGATTAAATAAAAAAAAAGTGACTTCACAATAGCAAGAAAAATGTACAGAGGAGCTCAAAATCAGTGTCAGTCATTTGTGGGTCGTCCTGACTTTGCAGAAAGGGTTATCTCAGCAGTTAGGAGTTTTCTACGTAGTTAGCAATGGGAGCCAGAGAGGTTAAAACAGCTCATCACTTTATCAGGATTACTGAGGGTATGAGGGAGGCCTTAATGGTCTGGCAGTCCTTTTTGTCACAATTTAATGGCATATCGATCTTGCAGAGTGAACAATCATGACCTTCAACTGTTTACAGATGCTTTGGAGGGAAAAGGCTTGAGGAGCTTATTCCAGGGAAGCTGAGAAGGTTCAGCCCTTACTAGCCAAGTTGGGGAAGTCAAACAGCAATCAAAACATCCTGGTTTGGGGCAACTTTCCACTGGGGGTGGCACTTACAACTGGGAAGATCACAAGTGCTTTGAGAAAAGCCAGTGGTGTTACAGGCAATCAATAAATCAACCACGAGTGTCATTAACAGAGAGAGGAGTGCTGTGTGTGTGTGTGTGTGTGTGTGTGTGTGTGTGTGTAAGAGGGACTCTTGCATCAAGTTGTGCATTTCTGTTGCAACTAGTTTTCAAGATAAGAGTTTCTTTTAGTGCCTGCAAGTTTTGGACCTTCACACCAGCAGACTGGTGACCCTAGGAAAAAGTCATCACATTTCACAAGACAACTCTGAGCAAAGAACAATGTGAAACAGTGTTTTTCTATATAACATAATTAATAGGTGGGTCATAGAAGGCACTTTCTTGAATGCACATAAAACTTCCTGCTAACATGTGGAGAACTGCTTTTTGAGAGAAGATGAATGCACTGAAATTAAACTCTCAGAAGGCGCAGGAGTTGGGATGTTTATCTGCATCCTCTATTTCAGTGAATTCAATCTACGCTACTGTTGAATCCCAAAGCAAAGCGTTGGTTTTGTTGAAACTCCATTATGTGATCTGCAAAGTCCTCGTTGCTATAGGAGGCATAAAACATAATTCCTGCCCTCAAAGAGTTTAGAAGTACACTAACCAGTAATGGATTCATATACTGTGTCTAGTTGTATGTACTGTTTCTAGGTTCTAACTCTCTGAACTCTGTGGTGAGTTGAATGGTGGCCCCCTTAAGAGATATGTCCATATCCTACTCTCAAAACCTGTGAATGTGACCTTATTTGGAAAGAGTCTTTGCACGTGTAATGAAATTAAGGATCTTGAGATGTGATCATCGTGGAATTCCTGGGTGGGTACTAAATCCAAGTACCCTTCAAGAAGTGTCCTTCTAAAACACACGACAAGTGTCCTTCTAAAACACCCACAGAGAAGAGAAGGTGATGTGAAGACCGAGGTAGAGATTGGAGCGATGTAGCCACAAGTCAAGGAACCCCAGCACTGCTGGCAGCCACTAGAAGCTACGAAGCATGGAAGGGAGCGTCCCCTAGAGCCTCTAGATGGAGTACTGACCTGCCAACACCTTGATTCTAGACTTCCGCTTCCAGAACAGAGGAGTAAATAAATTTCTCTTGTTTTAAGCCCTCAGATTGGTGGTGATTTGTTATATCCAACCTAGGAAACTAATACTTTTACCTAGATTAGCTTTAACCGTGGGAGCATGTACTTGACTTTATGATAATACACAATGAAAGCCAGAAATACGATATGTATAAATAGTTACTATACTGTAACAACAAAATGCACCTTTATTGTTCACTACTAATTTGTTTGTTTTCCCCTCAAATTTGCATATTCAGGATTTAAGTGGGCTGTGCAGAGAGAAAAGGGATTTGCATTCTAATCTGTTGGACGGTGAGTGGGAAAGAAGCGAGATGGCAAGTCATTACAGCATTGGCATTAATGGGTGAGAAGACGTGGTGGTAATGCTGAGTATCAGTATTGGGATGTTCAAAGTGCACAGCTGCAAACAAGCCAATGTTTAATTGCCCTCAAAACATGTGAACATTTTGTAAAACACGTGCCCAGTGCACTAGACATATCTTTAAAACTGGCTCATATTTCAGGTGCGGGAAAGCAGCTCAAGATCAGCTTCAGTCATTTGCAGGTTGTCCTGACTTTGCAGGAAGGGCTACCTGAGCAGTTAGGCATTCTCTAGGTAGGTAGAAATGGGGAAATAAATGTTGGGGAATAAATGTTGGTATATGCCATGAACCAACTGAGTCCATTTGGTTTCCCAAGGTGCAGGGGTTGGTGACATTGTACCATCAAGTCAGGTAAAGCCTGAGAAGGCTCTCTGGGAAATGCCCAGAGGTCTGATTCTTCCCCTCCACTTATCTAGCTCTTGTCTTGCAGGAGATGGGGCAGAAGCTAATACAACCATTGCATTTCTTACTCTGACAAAGACGTCTCTACCATGCCAGTATGACCACATTTCACTTCTACTTTAAGCCCATCACAAACAATAGTCTGGCTTTTCGAAGCCTCAGTGACCTGTCTCCTCTACCTCCACCTCCTGCCGCAGTTCTCCTCTGGAGCTGCACCTCTGCCATCCAAACTATTGACATGGTGTCTGCAAAGGTGCCATGCTCCCTGCATGTGTTAGCATCTCTTCTAGAATGCTTTCGCTGCTTATCCACTTGGCAGACACATCTATTCTTCAAAATCCAGCTCAACAGCCTCCTCTTGTGAGAATCCCCCTGACTACTAAAACAGAGTCAATTATTCTCTTTTCTAGTCTATCACTAGCCTAACACTGTTACAGTCATTTTACCATACTATAATTTGTTCATAGAACCATCTCTCAAAATAGATTATGAGTGGAGAATGTAAAAACTTAGCCTTCTCTGTGAAGGCAAAGGCAAATATCCTATATCATTGTATCTCCCGTGCCTGGCCTAGTGCTGGACAAATAATTGGTATTCAATAAATGTCTGATGAATAAATGAAAGGATGACTAGTCCTTTCCGTGATTAGTAAGCTCTTAAAAGCTCTTAAGACATGTACGTTTCCTCACAAGTCATTAATGTACAAGGAGCTTGTCTCTGCACTTCTAAGATCTCTGAGAAAGGAGATTGCTTTTTCTCTTATTTAAAAATTAATAAGCTTAATATTTTGTGATCATAAAAGCAAAGCAAGTCCCTTATAGAAAATATGGAAAATAAGAGTACATCTCAAAACAGAATTCCTTTCTAATCCTGTCACCCAGAGATAAACACAATTAATTTTTATTTGCATATAATTAAAAATACATCCAGAGGGTATGGGAGCAAATAATTGTGACAAAGTATGATATGTATGAAAACATAGACAACCACATACTAATTCTCCCCCCACCGTCCCCTCCCACAAATTATGATTTTTGTATTAAGTTCAAGTAATGCAAGCTGCTGTAAAACCCAACTGCGGTATAATGGTGTAAACACCATAGAAGTGTAGGTCTCGCTTATCTGTACAATAGGTGTTTCTGATCAGCAAGATGACAGACCCAGACTACTTCCATCTTGTGGCTCTGTAGCCTTTACAACAGAGCTTCCAATGTATTGATATTTCTACAGAAGAACAAAAAGAAGAACCAGGCAGGAGGTGGAGTTAGAGGAGACAGATCATGAAGGCCTCAAAAGGCCAGACAACTGTTTCTGATGGGCTTTAGGTAGAAGTGAACTGTGGTCGTACTGGCATGGTGAAGAGACATCTTTGTCAGAGTAAGGAATACGACGGTTGTATTAGCTTCTGCCCCATCTCCTGCAAGACAAGAGCTAGATGAGTGAAGGGGAGGAATGGGCAATTGCATGTGGTGCGGGGCGGTGGAGGGGGGTGAGGTGTTAAGGGATAGGTGGAGAAGTGGCATGGATGACTTCCATTCACATTCCATTGGCTAGAACTCAATCTACATGGCCCATCCACGTGCAAGGGAGGCTGGGAAATATCATTTATCTGTGCAGCCAGGAAGAAAGAAAATGAGTATGCTGAACCATTAATCAGTCTCTGCCATACACTGAATATATCCTTTTGTAACTTGATATTTTTATTTAAATAACATTTCATTGAAATGATGTAATAACATTCCCTAGAATTATCGAGGCAAAGAGTAATCTGTTTGTTTTGCTGAACTGTCAACTTTTAAAAATATGTAAAAACAATTGTTCCATACCTTGTGATCATATGTAGTTAGGCACGTACAAATCCATGACACTTATATCTTCATTGTAGATTTTACTTTTTATCAGCATAACAGGACTATACTCACCAATGCCTCATGGTTTGGATTTTATTTTGATTTAAATAAATGCCATCACTCATGCTTCCTTTTTGTTTGCATTTGCCCAGCCATCCTCCTAACATTGCTCAATCATTTTGTTTTATGTATGTCTCTTATTGACTGTATATAGTTGGATTTTTTACCTAATCCTAGAATTGTCTTTACATGGGGACCTTCAACCTTCCTGATACCTTTTTGTCAATTAACATGTTAGTTATACATCTGTTATTATGTTTTGATTTCTGAGAGTCATTGTCTTTACATACAGACTTGGGAACATATCTTATTATTTTGTCAATTGACATGCTAATTTGTGCTCCAATTATTATACCTTATGATCTACTTCCCTGCATTATTTTTACCTAGTAAGTTGGAAAATATACATTTTGCTTTCTATCCTACAACTGGTTTTATATATATATTTAATCTTTATTTTTGAGAGAGAGACAGCAGGTGAGCAGGGCAGGAGCAGAGAAAGAGGGAGACACAGAATCCGAAGCAGGCTCCAGGCTCCGAGCTGTCAGCACAGAGCCCAATGTGGGGCTCGAACTCACGAACTGCGAGATCGTGACCAGAGCTGAAGTCAGATGCTCAAGGGACTGAGCCACCCAGGCGCCCCCAACTGGTTATATTTTTTTAAATGATGCTTTAGTAGATAGCTCAGTTTTCCAAAGTCCTTGTTCAAATCAATGAATGAATAAATGACATAAAGGAGGACAAATTATTTCTCTTTAAATTTGAGTAGAAAATTTTTATGTTTTTGTGTTCTCCTACTCATTCCCACACACCGTTCAGGGTTTGTTTGTTTGTTTGTTTTAGTACTTTTAAAAATTGAGGTATAATTCATTTTTGCCCTTTTAAAGTACACATTTCAGTGGCTTATAATATTTTCTAATGCTGTGCAACTACATGTGAGTAGGAGAACACAAAAACATAAAAATATTCTACTCACATTTAAAGAGAAATAATTTGTCATTCTTTATTTCATTTATTCATTCATTGATTTGAACAAGGACTTTGGAAAACTGGGCTGACTCTAGAATATTTTCATCACCCCAATAAGAAACATTGTACCCATCATTACCCTCTCACCTTTTCCTCCAGCCACTGGCAAATGCTAGTCTACTTTCTACCTCTCTGGATTTGTCTATTCAAGACATTTCATACAAATGGAATCCCATAATATGTGCTTTTTTGTGTGGCTTCTTTCACTTAGCATAATGTTTTCAAGGTCCATCCATGTTGTAGCATGTATCAATAAATTTATTCCATTTTGAGGCTGAATAATATCCCGCTGTATAGAAATGACACATTTTGTGTATCCATTCATCAGTTGACGGACATTCTCATTGTTCCCGCTTCTTGGCTATTATAAATAATGCTGCTATCAACATTCATGTACACGTCTTTGTGTAAACATTTCTTTTCAATTCTCTTGGTTATATACCCGGGAGTAGAATTGGTAGGTCACATGGTAACTGTATGTTTAACTCTTTGGGGAACTGCCAGACTCTTCTCCAAAGCAGCTGCACATTTTGCATTATCACCAGAAATGTGTGAGGGTTCTAATTCGTCCACATTTTTTACCAACACTTGTTATTGTTGGTCTTTTTTTTAGTATAGCGTGACAGTGGATGTCAGCTGGTGTCTCATTGTGGTTTTGATTTGTGTTTCCCTAACATGTCTTGATGCTGAGCCTCTTTCCATGTGCTTATTGAACGTTTGTATTTCTTCTTTGGGGAAATGTCTACTCAAATCCTCTGGTTTTTAACTGGGCTATGTGTTTTTATTGTTGAATTACGAGTTCTTTATTCTGGATCCTCAGTCCTCATCAGATTAAGATTTGCAAATATTTTCTCCCATCTTACAGGTTGTTTTTTCACTGTTTGCCTGGTTTCCTTTAGTGTACAAAAGTTTAAAATTTTGATAAAGATTAATTTATCTGATATTTTCTTTGGTTGCTTGTGTCATTTGTGTCATATCTCAGAAGCTATTGCCTAATCCAAGATCACAAAGATTTCCTTCTGTGTTTTCTTTACTTTTTTTTTAAAAAAATTGAGGTAGAATCGGTATATAGCATTATATTAGTTTCAAATATACAATTATAATAATGTAATATTTGTATACACTACAAATTGATCACCACAATAAGTCTAATTACCATCCAACACCGTATAATTGACCCCCTTCACTTTTTTCTCTCACTCACCAACCCCCTTCCTCTCTGATAACCACTAATTATCTATACCTATGAGTTGTGTTTTGTTGTATTTATTTTGTTTATGTAGATTCCACATATAAGTGAAATCATATGGTATTTGTCTTTTTCTGTCTGACTTATTTCACTTAGCATAATAACCTTAAGGTCCATCAATGTTGTCATAGTGACAAGATGTCCTTCTTTATGGCTGAGTAGTATGCCACTGTGTGTGTGTGTGTGTCACATATTCATTATCCATTCATCCATCAATGGACACTTGGGTTGTTTCCATATCTTGACTATTGCATACAATATTGTGATAAACATTAAGAGTGTATATATCTTTTTGAATTCGTGTTTTTGATTTTTTTATAATACCATTGAAAACTAAGAAATTGATGAAAGAAATTGAAGATGACACAAATGAATGGAAAGATATTCTGTGCTCACGGGTTAGAGGAATTAATATAGTTAAAATATCCATACTATCCAAGCAATTTATAAGGCAGTGTGATCCTTATCAAAATTCCAATGGCCCTTTTTACAGAACTAGAAAAAAATAATTCTAAAATTTGTATGGAACCACAAAAGATCCTGAATAAACAAAACAATCTTGAGAAAGAAAGACAAGGCTGGAGGTATTAGGTTACCTGATTTCAAACTATCCTTTATACATATAGTAATCAAAACAGTATGGTATTGGCATAAAAACAGACATGGAGATCAATCTAACATAACAGTGAGCCCAGAAATAAACCCATACATATATGTCAATTAATTTATGATGGAGCCAAGACTATACAATGGAAAAGGAGAATCTTTTCAGTTAATGGTTTGGGAAAGCCAGACAGCCACATGCAAAATAATAAAACTAGATTACTATCTTATATCATAAAAAAAAAACCTCAAAATGGATTAAAGCCTTGAACATAAGACTTGAAACTATAAAAACCTCAGAAGAAAATATAGACAACAAGTTCCTTGACATCAATCTTAACATTAAATTTTTAGATCTGACTCCAAAAGCAAAGATAAACAAGTGGAAATATATCAAACTGAAAAGCTCCTGTACCACCAAGGAAGTCATCTACAAAATGAAAAGGCAATCTACTGAATGGGAGAAAATATTTGCAAATCATATATCCAACAAGGGGTTAATAATCAAAATATATAAAGAATTCAAAACAACTCAATAGCAAAAAACAAACAATCTAATTAAAAAATTGGCAGAGGTTCTAGATAGACATTTTCCCCAAGACAGACATACAGATGGCTAAGAGGCACATGAAAAGATCTTCAACATCACTAATTATCAGGAGAATTCAAATCAAAATCACAACGAAATATCACCTCATATCTGTTTGAATGGCTATTATCAAAAAGACAAGACATAGCAAATGCTGGAGAGGATATGGAGAAATGGGAACCCTCACGTACTATTGGCGGGAATGTAAACTGGTGCAGCCATTAATGGAAAACTGTATGGAGGTTGCTCAAAAAATTTAAAATTGACCTACCATGATCCAGCCATTCCACTGCTGGGTATTAATCTGAAAAAAAAAAAAATGAGAATACTGCTTAGTTTTACTGAAAAAGGACTTTTATAATATAAGCCATTATACCCACTTTAACATTAGTAATATTTTAATTACATGTCTCTTTCGCATATAAAAAGCAACTTTCCTACCTATAGAATTGTTGGGTCTTATTACTACAACACTTTTGATTCTGTAATGATCCCAGTCATATTTAACTGGAGTCAAAACCCCTTCCTCAACTCCTCACTATAGCTCCATTCTGAAGTAAGAGATAATTTATTCCAATAATTTCACAATGAAGATAGTTAGATTGCTGTGGTAATAAAGCTCAGGCAAACATAATCCACATGGGCTTCCGTGCAGTCCATCGAATCTTATTTTCATCATGCGAGGTGTAATTCCATCAGGGGACTATGCCTCTCCCTTGTAGTCCACCTTCTTCTGACTTCCTATAATTTTCCTGGTTTATGTTTCATAATTAAGCCATTAATTATAACCCAGTTCCTATTACTTCTCCCTGTTGTTTGCATGCTTGTCTTATCTTACCAACTAAATAGTCCTTGATGGCAGGAGCCATGTTCTATTTTCTCTGTAGAGCCAGTGATCTAGAATGGCAATGAACACTATGGGTACTGGCTATATATTTCTTGCTTGTTTGAGCACACTAAAGGTAAATTTCAGTTGTGAGTTTCAAATTTCTTCTTTCATTTAAGTTTGCAAAAGTTAACCTGAAAATAGCAGCCTAGTTCAGATCCATCATTTACTTTTGATCCTCACTCTATGTATAAAATGCCAGAAAGGAAAAAAAAAAAAAAAGATGAAATGGTTGGAAGGTAGGCAGTTACTAACTGAAATGAAGAATGAAATTAATTCTGTGAGAGAACATTGACTTCATTTACAATTATGACAACAAGAAATAACTATGACTTTTAATGAATGCCAGATACAATGCTAAGTGCTCACATTCCTTACCTGATACAATCCTCACCTTAAATCTATATAGGTACTTACGGTTCTCCCTTTTTTATTTTATTTTATTTTATTTTATTTTATTTTATTTTATTTTATTTTATTTTATTTTATTTTAAATTTTTTTAATGTTTATTCATTTTTTAGAGACAGGAAGAGACAGAGTGCAAGTGGGGCAGGGTCAGGAGAGAGGGAGACACAGAATCTGAAGCAGGCTCCAGGCTCTGATCTGTCAGCACAGAGCCTGACACGGGGCTTGAACTCATGGACCGTGAGATCATGACCTGAGCCGAAGTCGGACGCTTAACCGACTGAGCCACCCAGGCGCCCCAAGTTCTCCCTTTTTTAAATATGAGAAATCTGGAGATCAGAGAGAGAAAGAGGGGTGCCTGCGTGGCTCAGTCAGTTGAGTGTCTGACTCTTGATTTGGGCTCAGGTCATGATCTCATGGTTTGTGATTTCTAGCCTGGTGCCAGGCCCTGTGAGGGTCTGCTTGGAATTTTCTTTCTCCTCTCTCTCTGCCCATACCCTGCTCTCTCTCCCTCAAAATAAATAAATATTTTTTATAAAACAAGAAAGAGACAGAGTTTTGTTTCTGATTTATTCTCAGAACTATGGTATCCCACCAGGTGGTGACCCATTGTGAAAATATCTGTTGACAAATTTTGCTTTTAGATGCAGCATTCTACACTGAAAACAGTACAAGATTTTACATTAAACAGAAATGGCCTAGAATTTTGACTCGTCTGCTTGTTGTCTATGTGATCTTGGATGTATTATTTAATATTCTTGTCCCTGATTTCATCATCTATAAAATAGGAATCATATCTGTATTGCAAGGCTATTAGGATAATGAGTGTTAATGTATAGAATGTGTTAGCACATTGTAGTTGTTCAGTTGGTAGCTATTATTACTGTTGAACTAATTATCACTCATTATCACTGTGCCCTCTCCTTATCTCAGGCTATCAAAATCTAATTTTTCTGTTCAAGGTTCCTCTTAAATGGCATCTCCTTCTTTTCTGATACACATAATTAGCATGTGACCAAGATCCCTTGCCTTTGAATCTTAGCATCTCCTTATTTGGGTCATATTATGTTATGTGGGTCATTATATGGGTTATTGGGTCATATATATCTTATCTCTATAAGAAAGACTTATCTCTTACTTATCTCTATATTTTGTTACTTACCTCTCCATATCTGTTTTCCCTCTCTCTCTCTTAGTTTGTTACTTTTTTAGGCTAAGAACTGCCTGTTCTTTCCTTCATACCCTCTGCAGTCTTACGTGGTGACTAGCTCAGAGTAGGTCTCTTACAGTATTTATCAACGTTGACTGGCACAGTACTGTGTATTTGTTAATTTCTGTATTTACTGAATGATTCAGAAAAAAATACAACTTTATTTCCTTTTTACCATTGACCTCAACATTTTGCTAGTTCATGCCATTGCAGAATTGTATCTGTAGATACACAGTTCAATCAAGTGGGTGAATGGTAACATGTTTTTAAATACCTTTAAAAGGAAAGACTGAGGGACACCTGAGTGGCTCAGTCGGTTAAGTGTCCAACTTCAGCTCTGGTCATGATCTCATAGTTCATGAGTTCGAGTCCCATGTCAGGCTCTGTGCTGACAGCTCAGAGCCTGGAGCCTGCTTTGGATTCTGTGTCTCCCTCTCTCTCTGCCTCTCCCCTGCTTGTGTGTGCTCTCTCACAAAAGTAAATAAACTTAAATTTTTTTTTAAATAAAAAGAAATTTTTTACTACTCTAGAGTATGATTGTGGTTCTCAGTCTTGGTTGACACTTGACATGGTTTTTAATAATCACCACCGCTTTGAGTGAAAATGAGTTCAAGTGAGCTAAGGAGAACTTTAATGACCTTTACAATATTATATTAAATAAAATACAGGGAAATTGGCAAGGTAAGCCAACACTGAAAGTATTTTATAAGGGAAAAAAAAGAAGAAAGACTGTGCTGGAATCCTGTAAATAGCCAATAAAAATTCACCTTGTCTGTATATTGTCCTAGGAGACACAATCTCATTTACATTTATTAGAAGTAATGATGTAGTGTCCTGCAGATAATTAACACAATAAAATGCTGCTAATTTCACAGTGTCATTATAAAATTTGCCAGTTCAAATTAGAAAGTGATTAACCCTCTGAGTGAGGCAATGACATTTCCATTCCCAGTTTGTGAATTAAATTTAAAAGGATGTTTCCCCTACTTTGAAAGTTCAGCTCTCTCACTATTCTTGTGTCTCCTGTTTTCTTTACCTTCTTTTCCACGTCTAAGTATGAAGCCTCAGAACTGAAGCAAGGGAATTATGACAATTTTGTATCCCAGAGTGTCCAGGTTCCCGATAAAAGCAGAGGTGTGTTTCAGAACAGGAATGAAGCCAACTTTATGTATTTAAAAGGAGGGATAGAAGGAAGGAAGGAAAGAGGGAGGGAAAAAGGGAAGGGCACAGTAATCTCAGATGAGTATACAGTAATCTCTGAGTATTGAACTTCTTGTTGGTGCATGTTAAGTATGAAAATTCTCCATTAACAAGCTGCCTTCAGAATGTGCTTCATTTCATTTAACGACAGCTACTCTTTAACCTTTGCCTGGACGCTACTTTATTCATTTACAGCATATCTCTCGTCTACAACTGATTTTAATTAATTCCTTAAAAAGGAATAAATTCATTAAAGAGAAAAGATTTATGGTGCCTCATTTTAAATACTCAACTGAAATCCTCTTAGAGAATATTTAATGAGGGAATGGTATTATAAATGAATGAAACCTCGAGTTAATGATAAAATCGTCCAACCTGTTAAGACAACTATTAATTGAATAAATCTAATACATACATTTATAAAGCTGCTAAAAATATGGTGCCATGCCCTTCCCTGCTCCTTTATTCCTTTTCTTATTCTAATGGTTCAGGGCAAAAGCATATACACCTGATATAAGGAGACTCTCTTAAAAAGTAGGGCCTCATTTCCAAAGTTCTATAGCTTGCTATGGTGTCTTCAAGGAATAAAAACAATAAAAAATGTTCAGAGAGCGCTTAAAGATACTATTCTTTAAAAAGTTTATTTCAGGGGCGCCTGGGTGGCTCAGTCTTTTAATTGTCTGACTTCAGCTCAGGTCATGATCTCATGGTTCGTGAGCTTAGAGCCCCGCGTCAGGCTCTGTGCTGACAGCTCAGAGCCTAGAGCCTGGAGCCTGCTTCGGGTTCTGTATCTCCCTCTCTCTCTCTGGCCCTACCCCTGCTCATGCTGTCTCTTTCTCTCTCAAAAATAAATAAATGTTTAAAAAAAATTTTTTTAAGCTTATTTCATATTTTCCTCTATATTTCTAAGCACATTTCTTCTTGCTGATTCCTTCTTCACAAAGCTGTACAGTTTTCATGCTGAGATGCTCCAAGGATTTTGTCTCATATTTTTTAAAGGTTGTGACCAAAATTTAACCCAAACTAGTTTAAACAAAAAAGAGGGACGCTCCTGGCTAATTATAACGAATCCACAGTCTCAGTTGATGACATTAAGGCTCTCTGTCTCCATCTTGCAGGTCTTCTTTCTTTTATGTGGCTTCATTTTCAGGCAGATGACCCACAGCAAGTGACCGAGGTTGAGGGAGAGAAGGTTCTCGAAGGGTTCATGGGCTACCATTACCAAAAACTGCTATTCGTCAGTTAAAATTGATAATCAGAATAATTAGCTAGTGCAAACTCATTTTTTGAGAAGACAGAAGTCTAAAGAGGCTAACACCCGCATAGCTAGGTAGCACCAGAATTCTCGAATCAAGCTGAATTGAATCCTAGAATTCTGTAACTCAAGAATGCTTCTATCATTCATCTCTTTTTTAGAATATCACAGACTAAATGGATGCTAGTATCCCTCATCACTCCGACATTCTGCGATGCTGTGACTCTGAAAGCGTGGGGGCTTCTCAACACGTAGCCAAATACGAGGAGCCTTAGTGCCAGCTCCAGTATTTACAACCTGTGTGACTTTGAGAAATTCACTTCAGCTCCTTGGCCTTTACTTTCTTTATCCATATGAAGAAATGGTTACTATAAATCAATAGCTTCTGGAATATTTAATGAAGTAGCAACTGTTCTCATCAACTAAATATTAGTAACACTCAAATAAGCAGTTCTTCATTCATGTGTATTTAACTGTGTGCTTAGATGCTTTATTAACACATCCCTGTTCAAAAGACCTTGTTGGTCGGGCACCTGGGTGGCTCAGACAGCTAGGTGTCTAAATCTTGACTTCAGCTCAAATCATGATGTCACGGTTAATGAGTTTGAGCCTCCCACCCGGCTCTGTGCTGACAGCACAGAGCCTGCTTGGGATTCTGTCTCCCTCTCTCTCTGCCCCTCCCCTACTTGCTCTCTACATCTATCAAAATAAATAAAAATAAGCTTTAAAAAAAAATCTTGTCTGTCAATGAGAATGCAGGCTACCAGAAATCGTTACAGCAGTACACCATGGGACTGCGAATTGGTGTAAGTAATACAGAGTCACCAGTGAGTGGCCCCACAAGGTGCTCCCTCATCGCTCCCGTTTGGGACATGGCGTTTGTACACCTGCTCTGAGAAATCACTTGTGTTAGGGTATCACTTGTGCCTCAGGTCAATAATTTGCGATTATCAGAGAGGTGTCGGTTAGTGGTTCAGAGGGAAGGTATAGGGGTAAGGTAAGAATACGGGGAGTCTGATGAGAAGTGGGCTGGGGCTGAGTGTCACCAGAAGAGAGCATGTCAATTCCAATTATCCTTCCTGCAAATAAGCGGCCCCTCGTGTGAGTTCCCTGGGTGTTGGCTGCCTAGAACTGGCACAAGGGACTCTTTTACCATATTTGCCTAGAAACAAATGCTTTTTTAAAGTCACTGCTTTCTTTCTTTTTTTTTTAATGTTTATTTATTTTTGAGAGAGAGAGAGAGAGAGAGCACGAGCAGGGGAGGGGCACAGAGAGAAGGAGACAGAATCTGAAGCAGGATCCAGGCTCTGAGCTATGAGCACGGAGCCCAACATGGGGCTGGAACTCACAAACCATGAGATCACCACCCTGAGCCCAAGTCGGATGCTTAACCAATTGAGCCACCCAGACGCCTCTAAAGTCACTGCTTTCTTAAGAACACATTTGACTTAAGCATAAGAGACTCTTAAAAACTGAGAACAAACTGAGGGTTGATGGGGGGGTGGGAGGGCGGGGAGGGTGGGTGATGGGTATTGAGGAGGGCACCTTTTGGGATGAGCACTGGGTGTTGTATGGAAACCAATTTGACAATAAACTTCATATATTGAAAACAAAAACACATTTGACTTAAAATGATTGCATTTTTTTTTTTAATGTTTATTTATTTTTGAGCCCAACGCAGAGCTCGAACTCACGGACCGTGAGATCATGACCTGAGCCAAAGTCTGATGCTTAACCGACTGAGCCACCCAGGCGCCCCTAAAATGATTGCATTTTTAAAGTCACAAGCACTTTCCAAGATGCATCCTTCTTGTTTGTTAGTGAGTCAGCCTACAAATCAAACATGTGTGTGCCCGCGCACATGCGTGGGGGTGGGGCAGTCAATTTGCTAACCCCCTCTGTGAAACATCTGGGCTCACCAGAATGTGGCTGGAAAACCAGTAAACTAGGTAATACCTCTAGCTCTAAAGTGAGAAATATACTAAAAAGTCAGCTGTTCTTTTTTAATGTCCACTGGTGGCCAAACTGTTTTCTTATACCTAAATTTGTATTTATTTTAAGCGCACGCATACATGCGCGCGCGCACACACACACACACACACACACACACACACAGTCTTCTAATAATAGTCCTTATCTACAATCTAGAGGCACCCTTCTATTTTTGCTATTACTACATTATTCCCTTGTCAACTTTGTAAGAAACAAACAAACAAACAAACCTCCTTTTTTTTGTTTTTCTTTCTTTTGCTATATCTTATGCCGAAAGGCAGATTGGGGGAAAGTACATATTTAAATTGGTTTTGACTCCAGCTCCGGAAAAACACCACGTGGAGATTATGTGCTGTTGGTATGTCCTATTGCAACAGAAGGTGGTAAAGCACATATTTAAAGCGACTCCCTGATTTATGGGAGAGATCTTAAGGGTGGGAGTGCCTTGGAGCAAAGGGTGTAATTGTTGAAGTGTGCTGATTGGAAAGATAAGGGAAGATAGAAGACAAACCTCTGGTTACACAATAGTTTTTAGGGCATTTAAACTGAAAATATTTCATCCACTGTCAAGGAAACAAATTGCTTAACCTTAATCTATGTAATAATTTCTCCCACACATAAATGCCCTTTCGCTATTAAATCAGGTCCCTCCTTTCCTGCAACTTTCAGCCCACAGCCCATTTGGTCTTGTCTAAGAGGCTTTGCCCTGTTTATCTCCCTCCACCTCCAGCATACCTTTTCCCTGATGAACATACTCTCTATATAAACTGGGCACTCATTTTATGTGATTGGCAGATCATATCACTCATCGTATAATCATTGCTTAGAATGTGTATATTTTATTAACTAAAAAACCTAAAAATTCTCTTTTAAACTGTGATTACATGGATGAGTCATCCTGGTTTTTGGCTAATCCTTGGGGTAAGGTGGCTAGCTCCCTAATTTGCATTTTTTACCAGTGAAAATCTAAAGGAGGGGAAGAAAGGTTAAATGATGTGTTTATATCTTCCCTTTTTTCAGTACACCTTAAAGCCAAGAGCTGTGTCTTCAATTTCTTTCCCCTTAAAGTTCAGACATAGCTGGTGAATCTGTTAATATATTATTATTTTTCTTCCTTTTTTCTGAGTAAAAAAACAAAAATCCTATGCTATGCACGATGTTAACATTTTACATACATACTTTTACTTAACATTCATAACAACTCCATGAGATGGTTAATTCTATATCTATTTTACATATGGAAAAATTGAGACTAATCTAACGAAGGCGACTGAGCTAGAATCAGACAGCTACGACTTGCTTGGTCTGACTCAACTATCCTTGCTTATCCACTGCATCCTGGTGCTTTCTGTGCAAACCAATTTTATTTTTAGTATGCAAAAGCATTTACTTAAGTAAGAAGGAAGTCAACACACTATTATTTGTCAATTGATATCCAGTCATCATGTGACCACAGACCTCTTGTTTCCCTACCTCATTTTACTATTACCTCATTTTACTCAGTGAGTTGAATAAAGTAATCTGTAAGATTTCTTCCAGTGCTAACAGTGTAAGAATGTGTGCTATTTGACTGAAAGTTTTAGTTTAGACTCCTGTGACTGTGTAAGGATCAAAAACTGGAAAAAAAAAAAAAAGTAAATTCAAAGCCCCATGAGTTTATCAACCCAATCTACTTCAAGATAACAAAAAGACTCCACTTAGAGAAAGGAAAGGCAGAAGAAAAGGGTGAGGCTCTGCGTGTCTCTTACTCTGCTACTTTGCTACAGAATTCCACGCCCTCCACCTCTACCTCCACCCCCCGGGGGCAAGTTTTGAGAGCGAAGCACAGGGAGATGTATCATGGGCGTTGGACACAAACAGCCAAAGATTTTTCATTTATTATTTCACCTGGAGATAATTTTGTGCTACCACTGACTTAACTGTATTTATTTCTGTTTATTGTCTTCCTTTTGGATTGCATTAAAGGCTAGATAACATGCATCTCAAACAAACCAAGAACAAAGGCTCTTGAAAAAATGTTGTAACCATTTTAACTGGGGAACATGGCTGAGTCAGTGCAGCAGCTGCCAAGCCCCAGGGGGCTGAAGTGGTTACTGAGCACTTGGCTGTACTGGCCCCTCTTGCCAAATCCTCCTACCTTGATGAGGTTTTGAGGAGATGGCTGATATCAAACCAGACAAGCTTTGCAAGTTGACACGGAACATGATAAGGTACAGATTTGAGGGTGTGCGAGAGAAGAAAACAGTTTAAACATGACACCCCTTATTTCCCTGGATATGAGGAGAATGAGGTTTCTCAGGTGGGAGCAGAAAACCGGAATGCCGTGAGTAGTAGGCTGAGTAGAGAAATGCTAGGAAAAACCTAGATGCCTATAGTCCTAAGTTCTCGAGTGAGCCATAAAGGAGCAAGAGTGGGCAATGACAAGGAGAACTGAAAGAAAAATAGGCAGACACGTTCTTGGTCTTAAACATAATCTCTAGATATGGAGGTCGATTATATAAAAAGAGTGGTTAAGGAAGAAAACCTCAAAGATGTCTCTGAGGCTGTTGTTGGCTTGGACAACTGGATAGATGAGGGTGTCACTGAGTAAGATAGGGGAAGCAAGAGGAGAAACATGTAGCAAAGGGCATACAATGAGCTCATTATGGGGATAGAGTACCGGCAGGTTATCAAGGCAACAACAGCATAGAGGAGAGAAGTCTGAGCTGGGAATATCAAATTTGGGTGAGATCAATCTATAGGTGGTAGCAGAAGCTACGGGAATGAAAGCTATCCTTCAGGAATACTGAGTACAGTGAGGAAAGAGAAGGGTTTAGGGCAGAACTCTGAGGAACCGACATGTTAGGTGTGGGTGGGTGGGCAGGGGAGAGTATCTATGAAGGTGCATAGCAACACCTGGGAGGTAGGCGGAAGCAGATCATGGAAGACAAGGGTCATGAGAGCTGCAAGAAGGTGAACAGTATAGAGATAAAGAGCCCAGAGTAGGAGGCAGAGTCAAATAAGCCAATCTTCACCAGTTTTGCAGCTTTGCCTGTGGCAATCCTGTTCAAATGCATAAAAATAACATGAAACACGTGTGGTAGAAAGATGACTGTTGTCCCTCACTTCTATGGCCGTGGGCTGGTCTCTTAACTACTTGGAGCCTCAAATCCACATATGTGAAAGAGGAGACCAATGAACTTTTTTATGTGGAGAGGACTGATATTACAAGTGTGTGCACCAAACTCTGGGCATTTTCTTTGTGATGTTCATCTTACAGATATAAGATAGGAGTTCTCTGAAAATAGGGATTTGTGTGTGCGTGTGTGTTTGCATAACATGTATATTGTCCAATAGGCCCTGAATACTTAATAAAACCTTTCCATGATGATAACTATTACTACAATGAACATCCCAAACTCTCCTCTAACACAAAAGCTTAATTGCCAGGCTGTACGAAAGGAAAGCTAAATTTGGCTTTTCACCTCCTAAACAGGTATGTGGCAGGAAACATTTCCATTAAAAAAAAAAAAAAAAAAAAAAAGAATAACACACACTGTGAAGGCTTCTGGAGAAGGAGTGCTCTTCCATTCAGAAAGTGTAAAAATTTTTTGCAGCTTTTTTTAGATACCAGTCCAATTAAAGCTCTGCTCATTTAAATTGTTCTCTTCGAATCCTTGATTGGTTTGGAAGGCAATGATGCCTGGCAACTGTCCACAGTAGGCATTAAAGGTAATGAATTTCTTAGACTCCTATTTCTTACCTATAATGAAAATATCACCTACCTATCTCCTATAAGCAAGATGCTAAATTAGCCATGAAGATCTTGGAAGCATTTGCTGAAGTGGGTGAAACCAGTGTTAGAAGCTGTGGCTTACTAATTACTTTGTATTCTTTGTTATAGGTGAACACTGAATATACACATATTCCATAAATACTGATTCTTGTACCTAAAAATGGTATACCATCTTTCTTAGATTCCATGTCTTTACTAACAAAGTCATCAGGTTTAAACTTGGAAAAGGTTAGAATTTTATTTTCCTACCATCAGTGGAATTTTTTTCTTTTATTCAAACCACTTGGTAAAAATGAATAACTTTGTACCACAGTTTATGGCAAAAGCTGACAGGTACCTTAAAGTATCATAGTATCAGAGCGTGATGTTTGATTTGAGGTCTTAATTCTGGTCTCTTGTTATAATGACCCTTCCTTCTTGAGTTGAGTAATAATAGAGATGATTCCAAAGGGTAATAGTCGCTCACAAGAAAGAGCAAAGGGAAGATATGTGGTACCTGAGACTCTGTATCCAGCCTGTGCTCCTCATCTAGAGGGAGTGAGAACAAGAGAGTGAGCAAGAAAGAGAGGGGGGTGGGGAGGAAGAAAGGATGGAGGGAGGGAGGGAAAAAAAGGAGGGAAGGAAGGAAGGAAGGAAGGAAGGAAGGAAGGAAGGAAGGAAGGAAGGAAAGGGGGGATTAATTTGAAAACTTGCAAAATCAATATAATATGCCAATAAAGAGAGACAACTAAAATCTGCTGTTGTAGATTTTGGAGCACAATGGATACTCAGAGACTTTTTAATGTGTTGGAAATTAGTCCTTCACATCTATGATTATTTCTTAAGGAAATACACCTGTTGTGTCTCAACTTCATAAGCGTTACTGAGGAATTTTTCAGGTAGTGTGAATACAGAAATCAACCAGGCATTTTCTCCAGTCTCTCCTCACTTGGATAAATCCAGGATATGCAGAAGAAAGGAAAGGTAAATTAGGGACACAAAGGTTCCTGTGATGGGTAACCTACAGCGTTCTAGACAGATTGGTTTATGCCATGCTAGGTGACCAACCTTTCCAAAGGAAAGAGGTCACTGAAGTGAACGTGACTGGTACTTTTCAAGGTAATAAAATAAGTTTTAGGTATGGAAAGGCAGATACTTTATAGATATCATTGTATCCTCTGAAAAATCCTAAAAGGTACATGTCTGCTTCTCCCATATGCAAATGAGCAAACTGATACAGGGATTTAAACTAACCTGTTCAAGTTCCCTCAGTTGTATGGCTGTATGAACTATGACTCTCTTGATGGGAGTGATAAAAACTTGACTTGAAATATATTAGGTAGGAACAAGATCTGTTTCATTTAACCAAACCAAGGGAAAGAGGAAGTGCAAGTGGTCCTCAAAGGTGACCCGAATCAAGTTTAAAATGCTACCAGAGTCACTCTCCTAGGCCCAATATCCATTATTTCTGGCTTCATTCTTTCATGCAGCTCTTTCCTTTAATTAAGTATGTGGCTATTTAATGATCTTAAATTTGCAATTCCAAGAAACTCTTGGATTTTAAATTATATATATGCTTTTTTTTTTTTTTTTTTTTTTTTTTTAAGAAATGCAGTGATTGGTTCCACCTGGGTTTAGTGCCCATTTTTTGGACCAATGATCCCACATATTGAGTTATAGTAAGTGGACCACTGGGGTCCAGAACCCAGGTAATGGTGGCCATGAATCTTTAGGAAAGTAAAAACATCTTTTCAAACAGCCATTTTGGGCTGATAAAGACCAGATGCCAATTAGAAGCTTTTTATTACCCATAGTTGCTTTTAAAGAAAAAGACCACATCTGTGTCAATCAAAAGATTTAAAAATTCGCTAGAATGATCAGAAAGAAAGCTGACTGTGTTCAAATTCTGGCTTTTTCACTTACTGGCTGTGTAACCTTGGAAAAATTCCTTACTGCCTCTTGTCTAAGCTTTTCATCTGTAAAACTGTAATAATAATGTTGTTTACATTATACAAATTTTGAAAGTCGGTAGCTCCAGAAGGGCATTGAGATTCTTTTCCCGAAGCTGACATTTGTTCACAGCTTCCCGGTCTCAGTTAATGGCACCTGCAATGCCTCAAGTTTCCAGGTCCAAAACCTTAAGAGTTATCATTGAGACTTCTGTTTCCTCCAGGCCCTATTTTCAAATGGTCTCCCAAACTTGTTATTTCTTCTTTCAAAATGTCTTTTATAGCAATTGCCATTTCTCCCTTCTAACTGCCAGGCCACAAGAGGCCCAAACAGCACTCACTGATCTGGATTACAGTTATAACCTTTTAACTGGTCGCCTTCCTTAGAAAGTTTAAACTTTTCAACGCATTTTTGACAGCACTTCCAACTGAGTCTTCCAGTCTCTTTGAAATAGTCTCCAACTCGATAGTCTGAATAAGAAAAAGACAAAATAGTGTTTTCTGCTATCCTAATCTATTAGATTTTTGGTTTCTTGAAATTCTTAACTCTAGAAAAAGAGTGGATTTTGAATTAATGAGAAAAAGTATAAAAATATATGCATAAATATTCTATACTTAATGAACAAACTTTTTTGTAAATATGCATGTACCATATTAAGACATTATTTATAAATATAAATGTTTATGATATATAATTAATGTATGAGTTAATATAAATACTTATCGCACGAATATGCTTTATGATAAATTATTTATTTAATGGCCAGATTGTAAATTAAAATTTTCCTTTTATTTAGTTGCAAATCGTTTTACATTAGTTAAATTTTGTTTTGTTTTGGTTCAGCGGGATTTGAAATATTAGATTTGGGGACAGGAATTATGGAATTATTAAAGCAGAGCAGTTGTACCCAGTTGGGAATGTGCTTGTTAAGAAGCTGATTCTTGGGGCACCTGGGTGGCTCAGTAGGTTAAGCATCCGACTTTAGCTAGGTCATAATCTCGCGGTCCCTGAGTTGGAACCTCGCTTCGGGCTCTGTGCTGCCAGCTCAGAGCCTGGAGCCTGCTTTGGATTCTGTGTCTCCTTCTCTCTCTACCCCTCCCCCCACTCATGCTCTGTCTCTCTTTCTCAAGATTGAATAAATGTTTAAAAAAAAATTTAGAAAAAAAAGAAGTTGATTCTATTTGTATTGGATGAAATATTTTGGGTGAGGATGAATCACAGAATGGAAAAAGATCACACTAATTTTCGCTGTGTTTTACTTTATTTTTTATTGTCGGATTTTTTTAAAATTTACCTAAATAATCTCTATACCCAATGTGAGACTCAAACTCAGGACTCCGAGATCAAGAGGTGCATACTCTTCTGACTGAGCCAGACAGGCACTCCTACTGTCAGATTTTTAAAACAAAGCCATATGCTAAAACTCTAGTTCTTCTCTTAATTGCTGGAAAATTAGGGAAAAAAGAAAACAGAGAACTTTGACTTTTGAATTCTGCAAGGCCGTAGAATGGGTAATTCTACTTGGGTAGAAGTTTTGAAGGGTAACAGGATGGGTCATTCTTGAGTAATTAAAAAGGAAGGAAGATAATTATCTTTTGAGGCTGGGAGATATCAAAATGTGGTTAGACATAGACTGCACGGGTATTTAAAACTGCCTAGCACCAATCTAGAAAATATAGCAATGAGTGTTTATTTATTCTCAAAATTGTTTAAAGCGACTTTAGTGTGTGTTTGTAGGCTATAAACACAAGTCCTTCATCACACTTGGAAGTTACAAAACAAAACAAAAAAAAGACTTCCTTATTGCTCCAAGATGTTCTATTCCTTTAAATTTTGCTGTAAGCTGCATAACATCCTCTTAAATATGTTAAGTGTTCAGTAAATATTTATGTTTTCTTGTGCTTTTTAAGATTTCTCCTTTTACAGCAATTGCATTTAAGCTTTGTTAGCATTAAACAATGTGGAATAAACAGCATGAAGTAAGTAAATGGAAGTGCCGAGAAAGATGTCGTGTTCTCTTCGGTATAGGGTATGGAGCAAGCTGAATGCCTTGTACTTGTGTCAAAGTGATTAGCTTTTTGAGTATCATTCAAGCCACCATTGTACAAAGTGATGGAGCTGCTTTTAATGCAAGAACCACTTTGTCAATTGTACTTCTTATGAACCAGCTTATTTTGTTTCCTGAAGATACACATGCATGTACACCTAATTCAAACACACATCTCTGTATACCAATGAAGTCAATAACAGATGAACTAAAGTTAAGAATCTCAGTGATTCTTAAATCAATGCTTTTCATGATGACTTTTCATGATTCTCATTTTTTTTAATGTTTTACTTATTTATTTTTTTTTTTGAGAGAGAGAGACAGAATGTGAGCAGGGGAGGAGTAGAAAGAGAAAGACACAGAATCTGAACCAGGCTCCAGGCTCTGAGCTGTCAGCACAGAGCCCACCGCGGGGCTGGAACTCACAAACCATAAGATCATGACCTGAGCCGAAGTTGGACACTTACAGACTGAGCCACCCAGGCGCCCCCCCACCCCGCCCCGATTCTCATTTTTAAAATAAATTTACATATCATCCTGTCCCTTTCCAGTATGAGGTCAGTGTTTAATGGTTTCCAATCACAGCAGATGCGTATCTCTGGATTCTAAAGGGCATTGTTTTATGAGAAGATAGCTGATAGGTGGGAAAAGCTGCATGCTGACCATAGTTTCCTATTTTGCATGGTTATTTGATCCATTGTCTGATGGCATGTGAATGGGCTGAATTAAGAATTAAAAAATGAATGGTACAGCGTATTGGTGTGTTTTGTCCCTTACATTAATATTAACCTATAAAGTAGAGCTATGTTTTTCTTTGGAAGCAATGGGATTTTAAATAAAGGAAGCGTACATAGTGGGCTTTCACTATATTTTCAATGTATTATTTCTTTTAAAAAATTCTATAGCAAATATTAAGATTGGCACACTGTGTGGTGAGCAACTGAACTTTGTTGTATTATACCCTATACTCTTTATTCTTATACTTTTGTATTTGTTTAAAATATTTTATTCTTAGAAATTGGTTGAGTTTTTAGTCTTGGCAAATGGCTTCTAGGTTACCAAAAAGTAAAATCCAAGCTTCTTTGCATGGTAAACAGGCTTGCCGTTATCTGGTTTCTACCTGCCATGCTGCCCTCATTTCCCTCCCTATGGCCTCTCTAGAATTTCCCGATTATTCACAGCTCCTGAAAGATAAATCTATCCCTCTATGTGCTCAAGAAGTGACATAACTTCTGCCTGAAAGTCCCACCCCAGCCTCATTCTGGTCTGTTTGTTAAACTCCTATGGCCACATTAGCACTCTGTTCAGGTCTCACCTCCTAGAGGAAAGTCCATGTATGGGACTTTTCCAGGCAGAATTAAGCACCTCTCTTCTCTAACATTATCTCTGTACTTTTAATGAACATATTACTACACCTGTTTATGTATTTTTATTTCCTTTAGCCAATGAACACCTGAAAGCTAGTGTTGTAATATCCAAGCCTAGCACTGTCTGGCACAAGGTAGAATTTTAAAAGTTTTTCATTAGTTGTCATTCTCAATTTTTTAAGTGAAAACTTCCCATTTAAAAAAAATCCCAACAATTTAGGAATGTGTAAGGTAAAAGTATGTCCTTGTCCTCCTTCCCAACTCCTTGTTACCATGTCCATGGCCAACAGCATCTTATTTATATGTCTATATAACATAAGGAAAGAAATATTCATTATTTCAGTAAACAAAGATACAAAGATAGACATATAAACTAACATGAATACATAAAGGTTCAAAAATCAATTTTATACACAATGCTCTGCATCTCAATTTTTTGAATATAGCAATCTTGCATTATATTATCTTGCATTCTATTCTCCTTAGTATATACAGATTCATATTTTTCTTTTTACAGCCTTTTTACAATCCCATATTATGCATATAATGTAGGGTGACCTGAGAAGCAAGGAGCATACAACCTGGCTGAACAGGTAAAGTGGATGGAGAGCCTCATTAGTTAGGAAGAACAAAGGTGGGGTAACCTCAGAGTTGATTTGAATTAGAGGATCAATAATGTCATCAAAGACTCTGTCTTTCAATTGGTCGGCTCGGCATTTCCTATATCAGCTTCATCCCTGAACAGCTTCCCTCAATGGTGGAAATAAATTGATACATCAGGTCTAGTTTTCGCATCCAAAACCACATTGTGAAAAGCAATAATGTATGTGAATGCATGTTTCTCTCCATCCTCACCAATGCCAGGTTTTGTTTTGTTTTTTAAGTTTATTTATTTATTTTGAGAGAGAGAGAAAGTGCCAGTTGGGGAGAGGCAGAGAGGGAAAGAGAGAGAATTCCAAGCAGGCTCCGAGCTGTCAGTGCGGAGCCCAATGCGGGGCTCAAACCCATGAACCCTGAGATCATGACCTCAGCCAAAATCAAACGCTTAACCGATTGAGCCACCCAAGTGCCCCTTGAGGTTTTACCATTGGAATCACAAAGCATACTTTTACTGCATATTGTGGATCAGAACTCTTGAACTGTTTGCTAGCTTAGAAGTCGGAGATTAGCATGAAAGAAATTAAGCTGATGTGTGGTTGGATGAGGGTTTTGATAATGGAGGTGAGGAAGTTAGACCAAAGGTCTAAGCTTGAGATGTTCTGTCAATATGAGTTGAGAGTAGCAGGGAGATCCTACTTATGTTAATGTGGGATGGTCTCCTAAACAGGAGAGGCAAGAAGTCTCAGATGAAAAAAAAAAATTCTCCTTTCTCTGCTGGCTGATGCTTAAAGCATGACAATAAGAGATTTGGTCCTTCATCATGTATCTGATTTTTTTATAGTGTTGATGCATTTTAGAAAAGCAGCATGTTGTATCATTGTGAATCAAGGATGGTATGTTTGGACAAATAAATTATCAGACCACAAAGAGAGGCAAATGATACCCTGAGGACAACCGGGGAAGTGAAGATGGGTGGAGAAGGTGGGGGGTGAGAAGAAGTGGCCCACCAGGGAAGGAAAGGTTTTTCCTCACAACTACCTTTCTCCTATTTTTGCCTAAAGCTACAGCTGTGACGTCTGTGAAGTCTTGAAGACAGACTTATTAGTCAGTTCTATCCAAACAGAAGTGTCATTCAAGATGGTAAATGAGAGAGGGTGACAAGGGCTGTGTGCTGGAGAGACTGAGAGGAAGGAACCTCAGCACCCTCTCATTGCACTCAAAAAAAAAAAAAAATACCCCCTCAGGGGAAATCCCATGTTAGTTACACACACACACACACACACACACACACACACACACACACACACACGTGAATTTAGGACCCTAAATCAGTGTACTTGGGTAATAATGTTAGTAATAAGAAAAACTAAAATTGTAGCTGAGGGATTCTACTTCAGGGAGGACAGAAGGCAGTAAAGGCCCACAGGCCCACAATCAAACCAGATAGATTTCACTTTTCTAGTATGCACTGGGTGTGGTCCTGCCCCAAGGCAGTGAAACGGACTCAAGTACCTACCTGTGAGCATAGGCTCAATGCTTTCCTCTATGAAGCAGGCATGTTTGGAGAATTAATAAGATGGTATCTGTAAGGAATTTGAACTGTTAAGAGAGGCCAAAGACAACCTCCTTACTCTGTTATTATCACTCTGTGAATCACTCAACAGAATTATAAATCAATCCTGCTATGGTGAGATTCTAGAAACTCAACCACAACAAGAACTGAAACCCTGGACTTGACTTTGGCTAACTGAAGTTAATCTTTCATGATAGCTCTTTCCCATTTTTCCAGAGAGTCTGTCAAAAGTTATTGTTTCACCAAAGACACAGCTTCACAATCTCTGCTCATCCTACCACAACTGGCCTCCAAAGCAGAAGAGACTTGGGCACAGACAGAGAAAACCCCTCAGTCTTGCAGAAGAGGGAAACTTCTGACTGTAACTAATCACAACATGGCAGCAAGTGGCTGGATGCACCAAGAAAATTACAGGTAAGCACATGGGGCATGGAAGGTCAACTAGTGAACACGCTTGGCAGACACAATTTTGCAATCAGCTCAAAAAATGCAGCTCTCCTTTTCAACTACGAATTTCTGAGACTCCCACTTCTGGTCCTCACCTGGTGGGACTGCGAGATAGTTAGCTCCACACTTCTTAATCTCGCTCTCCATTCCCCTTTAAAAAATGGAAGTTCTCGTGATAATTAAGTATATTAAACTAATTATACGCTGTATTTGGTCAAAAGGTGAGAATTCAATGTGCATTCACTCATGCATACATGTTTTTCTTCATTCAGTCACACATTCTTGTGCCACTGTTTTATGCCAGACTCTGAATTAGATGTTCGGAATGCAGAAAATGTGTAAAATCCTACCCTCACGATGTTCACAGTCTAACAGGAAAAACACCTACGTAATTAGATAAATACAATGTGGAATGGTCATGGCAATGATACAGGTATGTCAGGATGTTACAGGAAGATAAAAGAAGGGCCTTCAGGTCAGCCTGCGGCTATGGGGCATATATGTATGTGTGTATGTGTGTGTGTGTGTGCATGTGGTGGGGCTGGCAGTGTGGAGAGGGGCAATTCCAAGAAGGCTTCTAGACCTAGCAATTCTTTCATTGTGCTAGGGAAAATGAATCAGAGTTTTAGCCAGTTAGAGGGGAGTCTGACAAAAATACAAGGCTGAGAAGCTGTGTGTGCAAAGTAGTTTCAGGACCCTGCGAGTGGTTCCAAATGACTAGAACATTCAATGCATGTGGAATAGATCAGGAGATGAAAGCAAAGAAGAAAGTAAAGAACATAAGGTTTTTTGCACACAAATGCTAAGTAGCTTGGATTTTTATCATGACCGTGACAAGGAGCCAGGGAAAGGTTTTCAATCATTCAGATATCATTCTGTTGACACAAAGACAAGTTGGAAATTGTTGCCACCGGAGGCAGTAACCAGTTAGGAGGCTACAGTGTTATTCTAGATTGAGAAATATACTCAATTTAGAGCCATTGCAGCGGGATTGGAAGGGAGAAGGAAGATTTGAGAAGTATACAGAAAATTATAGGGGTGCCTGGGTGGCTCAGTCGGTTGAGCATCCGACTTTGGTTCAGGTCATGATCTCGCCGCTCATGAGTTCAAGCCCTGCATCAGACTCTGTGCTGATAGCTCAGAGCCTGGAGCCTGCTTCTGATTCTGTTGTCTCCCTCTCTCTCTGCTCATCCCCCACTCTCTCTCTCTCTCTCTCAAAAATAAATAAAAATTTAAAAAAAAAAGAAAATTATATAGAAAGACAATTATTGGCCAATTTTCCTGTTGGAAAGGGAATCTATCATATCTATCTATCTATCTATCATATATCTACTTGGGACAACAGATTTACAGTGTTGCCTTTATTTGAGATGATAAAGATGACAAAGGGATGAAAGAATAAAGTGGAAATGAGGAGTCTGTGGATGCATGAGACACATGAGATTTAAGGAGATTTCTGTACTGGAGATGCCTCTCTGGTGATCATCAATACCAAAGGCATGGGTATGGGTATGGATATGCATAAGGCAACTTAAAATAGAGTGGGCAGAGAAACTAAGAAGGAAACCATAAAGGATATCAAAATTTAGTACATAAGCAGAGACAAAAAAATATATGATGAACATTAACAGGTAAAGTCAGAGAGGAAGTTGGAAAACCAGAATAGAAAAGTACTCTCAGAAGCCAAGAGAGTTGTTTTGCAGAGGGAGTGGTTCACAATGCCCATGTTGCCAAAGGGTCAAATAAGATCTCGAAAGTATGAGTTGAGATGCCAACTTGAGTTCCTACTAGATATTGGTGGAGGGATAAAGGGAATAAGTTGTAGGTCCCTCCAAGAAGCTCCTTAATCTTGTCTCTACATAGTTGTTGTACATACATACCTTACTGTCCATAAACACTTAGCTATAATGCTAAAGCGAACTAGTTAGGAACTGCAAAAGGACTTTTTATGAGTATTTCAATATTGCTCTATTGGCCGATGAATATTTGGTAGGATGTAGAAGACCACTTTTAACATTGCCCACAATGATCCCCACCTTCTCATCCTCATGACTTTGTATAATCCTGTCTCCTTGAGTGGCTAAAATAGACGCCAATCTTCTACATAATAGAATGTAACAGAGATGACAGGATGTTGCTTCTGAGACTAGGTAACAAAAAGACTGTGGCTTCCATCTTGGGGCTCTCTCTCTCTCTCTTGGTCTCCCCAGCCCACACCCCTGCCCATTTCTCTGGACCTCTTACTTTCTGGGGAAAGCAAGCTTTCATGTTATGAAGAGCCCTGTAGATAAAGCTGCTGGCAAGGAAATGATATATCTAGGCAACCAGGCATTGAGGACCTGAGGCCTTCAACAGCCACATGACTGAACTCAGGAATGGATCTGAAGGCTGTCAGCGGTCGTGTGAATGAACTTGGTACTGGATCCTTCCCACTGTGAGCCTTGAGATGACTGCAGCTCCATTCAACACCTTCACTGGAACTTTGTGAGAGACCCTGAACCAGAGGCACCCCTGCTAAACTACATCCAGACTCCTGATGCACAGAAACTATGAGACACAAAGTGTGTATTGTTTTAAGCCACTAAGCTTTGCCATGACTTGTTACACAGCAATAAGTAACTAATACATAGGATAAACATCAGGTACTCATGTTCATCAAAATTAATTTCTCTGTCTTAAAATATGCCTTCAACTCTAACCTCAACCATGAGTGACATTATTGTAATACCAGGATTTTTAAAGGGAATTTGCCTCATAATTTTTAAGTGATACAAAGTAGCCACTCTCCTACTTAACCAAAAATCAACAACAATTACAGAGTTTTTAGAATTTCTTAACATTATGGTCACACATGCACTCAATTCATAATGGAAGATTAGAGATGCAAGAGAGGTCATCTCGGTGCATTCGTTCCCTGCCAGCCAGGAGCAGAACTGTGCCATTATCTCCCTGGTTTCCTAGTGATTAATTCATCACATCTGTCTTTCCTTTCCCATACATTCCTCAGCTGGCATCTTGTGCTTTCTGTTTACTAGACTCAGAAATGCCATGTCTCCTAATCCTCCAATCCTCGTGTATAATCCTGTGCTCAACTCAAATGTTTCTTGATTGTATTGGATGTTATCACATCCTATTGACTGCCGGAGTTTGCTGTTATCTCCAGAGAGTGTTCATCCTTTTGTAATTAACAGCTTATTTGATTCAATGGTAACCGAGGTCAGGCTGTGTATATTTTACCATTCTGAGTTTGCAGGGGTATTTGCCCTCCCCTTTGATATCTTTATTTTAATTACTTCTGAGATTTGTGTCTGTATCCGTAGGATGTGAAGTGTGAGTTATTTTAAATATTCCTCTTCTTTTTAATATAGTTTGTGAATACCTCACTCACTTATGAAAGACACTGTGCCAGGTTTATCAAGCATTTGGTTCCCTTACTTTTATTTATTTATTTATTTATTTATTTATTTATTTATTTATTTATTATTGGCTCAGCTCCCTTTTCCTTCAACCTTAAAACTAATTTCTAGTTTGCATATTTTGATGCAGACATCATAAAGGGCTAGTTGAATCTCTCCCAGGTGGAAGTTAAAATAAATATCTGGAGATAAAAAACAAGCAAAATTTTATGTGCAGTATACGTCTTGCTCACGTTTTCTAAAACACAAAATGAAAGATAAATAAATCTGATTGGCTTTCAGAATGTTTACCTAAACTTTCTGTAACTACCCAAAGACTCTTGTAGGCCAGCGAACATGAAAATCTTCCTTTCAGATACAAATGATGAAGGTTGTTTGAAATTTTAAAAAGAGAGAAAAAAAAAAAATAGCTCCACGTCACCTACTCCTATTAGTACCAGTCATTTAGTTTAAGAAAATATCCTTTGTTAAAGGCTTGCAATAAAGGCTCGATGCAAAATCTGTAACATGGGAATATTTGTGGCATTCAAAGCATAATATAAAGATCTTTGTTTTTTCCTGAGGATAGCAAGACTAAATATGCGTCCAGTTTCTTGCAGTAAGTAGAACAATATTTTGCCTGCAATTAACATGGCTTTTGAATTTGGTGAGGGCTAACCTGGTTATTCAAAGATGGGCACACAGATTGGCAAACGGGCATATTTAATTTTATAATCAATTCATGTAATCATTCATCAATTCCTCGATCATTAAGCAGGACTTCAAAACTGTCTGGGGCATAGGTATTTAAAAGTGGTGATGCGGAAAACCAAGCAGATAGCCAGAAAGAAAGAACCACGTCTAAATTTCAAAGGCCAGAGAAGGCCATGCTCATGATTCAGGTGGTCAAGCAAGTGATGAAAAGTTGGCTACATAGTCCCGAAGGCTGATGAGGATACAGCTTGCTGACTTAGTTTCCCCAAACTGAGATGAGGACAGTGTGACGAAATGTGCATGGATTCATTTTTGTTTAATAATGTTCTGGGCAGCCATGGAATTCTATGAGAGCCATCCAATGGACCCATCCTTCTAGAACATCAACTAGACCATAGCAGACACATTTTTAATATTCAAATGATCCCAAAAGTAATAGAAGTGAACTGTAGTTCCTATTCCCATTAGTCACTTGGATGTTGCTAACATTTTAAAGTAGCCAAATTACATGCAAAACCAACTAAAATGTCTCCATAATTACATGGTATGGTACTGCAGAATCAAAACAATGGAACAAACCAGAAAGTCCAGAAACAGACCAAGGTTTTTTAAGGGAATTTAGTACATGATAAAGGAAACATCTCCAATCAAAGAAGAGATGAAATACTTTTAAAAATGATTTTGGAAAAAAGTTGTGTAGAATCATGAATCTCTGTGGAATATTGTCAGATGTTATGTTAAATGGGGGAAATCTCATGTCCACCCTCAAAGGACTTGGAATTTCAGAGGATTTAAGAGGAAAAATCTTTGAGAGCAGCTAGCTCAAGTCTTCCCTTTATAGACTAGATAACAGAGAAAAAGCGGCTTGCCCAAGGTAATACAGTGGCACTGAAAGATCTAGAATCTAACTCTAGATTCTCATTGCTGGATGAGTGGATTCCAAGCCTGGTGGGCTCTTCTTTGCACCACATTATTTTCAACAGCTCCATATAGATACCAGGAACTTCGAGGTCCTCTGACTTAAGTTACACAAAAAGCAAACAGAAAATATCTAGATTAGTATTTCCCAAAAAGTGTTCCTTGAAGTATCAGTCTGGCAAGACATTTTACTAAAACAAAAAAGAAACCAAGGAAACAAAACAAGACTTTCATAGGCAAATAAATGCTACGTTCCTTTCCTAAAGGGTCAGCGCACAACAAAACTTTCAGAAGTCCTGCAATAACAAAGCCTGTTTAACTTTATTTAATGCAGCATTTCCAAAGAACCTATTTTCCATATAACATCTGTTAACATGGCAGAACAGAACACTTCAAGACACTGCTCTAGGTTCAGGCTGAAGAAAAGTCATTGCCCAAAGGAAACAGTCAAAGAAAGAAAGTAGGGGGATTAAGATCCTGTTCTTCCCAAACTCCTTGGGTAAGTGCTTCAAATTCTCCATTTTGCTTTGTAGTTTCAGACCTATAATTAGGTACGTTCCTGTGCCTCTTCTGGCAGCAGGCTGTTGAGTCACTGATGTCTGCCACCTGCAGTCTGGGACGTGCCCAGCTTCTGAACGGAGCCTGCAAACGATGGGGAGTGTGTCGGCAACCGCAGCCCTCCAGATATGGGATGTGGAGTTAGTCACGTTGACATTGATCTCACTGAGTCATAGGTTGCTCCATTCCTTTGCTATTTTGCCTAAAGTCACTAGAGGCTTTTTACCTCCATTTGGAGTCTGGTATGAATTTTAGCCAGTATTCCAGATCACATGTTCAGGTACCTCTTTTCCCAGGGCTATAAACTTACACCAGTATTGTTTTCACATTCCTGAACTTCCTGCCAAGTGGTGGCTGTGTTCTGAACACGAAGGAATAATAATTATTGCCACCTCTACCTAGTTCTAAACATTTTCATCACCCCTAAAGGACACCCCATACCCATTAAGAAGTGGCTCCCCATTCTCCCACCCATCCGGCCCCTGGCAACCACCAACCTGCCTTCTGTTTCTCTGGATTTTGGACATTTCCTATGAATGGAACTACATAACACATGACTTTTTGCGTCTTGCTTCTTTTATTTAGCGTAATGTGTTAAGGTTCACCCATGTTGTAGAATATATCATTTTTTTTATGGCTAAATTACATTCCATTGAATGGCTATACCACATTTTGTTTAGCCATTCATCAACTGATGAACATTTGGGTTGTTTCCACATTTTGTCTACTGTGAATAATGATTCTATGAATATTTGTGTGTAGGTTTTTGTTTGAATACCTGCTTCCAATTCATTTGGGTACATACCTAGAAGTGAATTTCTGGGTGATACAATAACCCCATGTTTAACTTTTTGAGGAACTGCTATGCCATTTTCTACACAGGCTACACCATTTTACATTCCCAACAGCATGAGTGTTCCAATTTCTCCATACCCTCACCAGCACATGTTGTTTTCTGTGTTTCTTTTTGTAAAAATTATTATTATAGCCATGTTACTGGGTGAGTGGTATGTTATTGTGGTTTTAATTTGCATTTCCCTAATGATTAATGAGATTGAGCATCCTTTCAAGTGAATGTATATCTTTTTTGGAGAAATATTTATTCAAAGTCTTTGCTCATTTTTTAATTGGGTTGCTTGCCTTTTGTTGTTGAGATTTAAGAATTTTATATAATTTGGATACTAAATCCTTATCAAAGATATGATTTGTAAGAATTGTACCCAATTATTTAATTTTGTCTTTCCACATTCTTGATAGTATCCTTTGATGCACAGAAGTTTTTTTAATTTGATGAGGTTCAATCTATCTGTTTTCTCTTTTGTTGTTTCCACTTTTGGTGTCCTATCTAAGAATTCACTGCCAAACTCAAGGTTGTGAAGGTTTACTCCTATGTTTTATTCTGAGAGGTGCATAGTTTTAGCTCTTACATTTAGCCAAGTCTTTGATTCATTTTTAGTTAATTTTTTTTGGTGAGGAGAAGAGCAGATTCTTCTTTCTTCTTTTTTTCTCTTCTTCTTCTTCTTCTTTCTTCTTTTTTCTTTCTTCTTCCTTCTTTCTTCTTCATCTTCTCCATCTCCTTCTCTCTCTCTCTCTCTTTTATTGCATGTGGATATCCAGTTGTCCCAGCACCCTTTGTTGAAGAGAAAATTCTTTCCCTATTGAATAGTCCTGGCACTCCTGTGGAAAATTACTTTTTGGATTCAGGTTTGTTTCTGTACTCTTAATTTTATTACATTAATATACATGTCTTTTCTTATACCCCTGCAACTCTGTTTGGATTACTGTAGCTTTGTAGTAAGTTTTCAAACTGGGAAGTGTGAGTACTCCATCATTCTGTCTCCATTTTGGCTGTTTGAAATCCTCTGCAATTCCATATGAATTTTAGGATCAACATTTCCACTTATGTACAACATTTGATAGGGATTGCATTGACTTTGTAGATTGCTTTGGGTAACAGTATTTCAATAATAACGCCTTTGTTTTTAGGTTTATTTATTTATTTTGAGAGAGCGAGAGAGAGAGAGAGAGAGAGAGAGTGTGCACGTGCACAAGCAGGGGAGGGGCAGAGGGAGAGGGAGACAATCCCAAATAGGCTCTGCACTGTCAGCACAGAGCCCGATGTGGGGCTCAAACCCATGAACCATGGGATCATGATCTGAGCCAAAACTAACAGTCAGACGCTTAACCCACTGAGCCACCCCAGCACCTCAATAATAGTGTCTTTCAGTTCATGAACATGGGGGGTCTTTTCATTTATTTATATCTTCTTTAATTTCTTTCACCAATATTTTAGTAGTTTCAGTATACAAGTCTTACACCTTCTTTATTAAATCTATCCCTAAGGATTTTTTTCTTTTCGATGTTATTGGAAATGAAACTATTTCCTTAATTGTTCATTGCTTGTGTTTAGAAATATCACTAATTTTGGCCTTTAATCTTATACTCTACAACTTTGCTGAATTCATTTATTATACCTAATAGCTTTTTGTGGTTTCTTAAGGATATATATAATATCACATCATCTGTAAATATAAATAATTTTACTTTTTTGTTTTCCAATTTGGATGCTTTATATTTCTTTTATTACCTAATTTCTTGGCCATAACTTCCAGTACAACATTGGATAGAAATAATAAAAATAGTCCTCCTTATCCTGTTTCTCATCTCTTAAGGGGAAGCCGTATCTCACCATTGAGCATGTTAGCTGTAGGCTTCTCCCAACTACTCTTGACCATGTTGAGGAAGTTCCTTTCTATTTAAAATTTGTTGATTTTTTAAATCATGAAATGGTGTTCACTTTTGTCAAATGCTGTTTTCTGCATCAATTGATGTCATCAGGGTATTGCTATCATCATACAATAAGTTAGAATGTTTCTTTCTCTTCTATTTTTTGGAAGAGTTTAAAAAGGGTTGTTCTTAATTATTCTTTAAATGTTTGGTAGAATTCACCAGTGATGCCACCTGGGCTTTTCTTTGCTGGCAGATTTTTGATAACTGATTCAATCTCCTTACTTGTTACTGATCTAATCAGATATTCTATTTCTTCATGATTTAATCTTAGTAGGTCGTATGTTTCTAGGAATTTATCCATTTCTTCTACGTTATCCACCTCACCAAAGAAGACAGACAGATGACAAATATGGAGGAAACTTAAATGCCAATTACTAATTGAAAGAAACAATCCGAAAAGGCTATATCCTATATGATTCCAGCTATATGATATTCTGGAAAAGACAAAACTATAAAAAGATAATTGACCACAATGGGTTATAGTGAAGAGTAGTCAGAGCACAGAGGATTCCAGGGCAGGAAAACTATTCTGTATTTTACTATAATGGTGTATATTTGTCAAAACTCATAGAATATACAACAAGGGTGAACCTTAATATAAACTATAAACCTTGGGTGATGATAATATGTCAATGTAAGTTCATTGATTATAAAAATGTACCACTCTGGGACAGAATATTAATAGTGGAAGAGGCTGTGTTTACGGGGAGTCAGAGGACTTATGGGAACTTTCTGTATTTCCTGCCTAATTTTGCTTTACTGTGAACCTAAAATTTCTCTGAAAATAAGACTTACTTTCAAAACCACCTCTGCTCTCTCTTACTACATTGCAGCAGCATCTTTCTCCACTCATTTCCCTTGGTTGTTGTGGTTATAACTAGATTTCAGAGTTCTGCAAAAGTTGATTCTGACAGTTTTTGCTGGCTTATTAGCTGCTTCTGTGGAAGCACGGAAATCTGGAGTTCTGTACTTCACCACTTTTGGTGAACTACAATGGCCTTTTAGTTTGAGTGAAGTAGGGAGCCACTGATAGTTTTGATCAGAGGAGTGATTTGATCTGACATTTTAAAAGGTCCATTCAAGCTTCTATGTCAAGGCCAGAGAATATGAGGACATGGGTAGACATAGGAAGACCAGTTAGGAGGATATTACATAATCCAGGAAAGAGCTGCTGATAGCTTGCAGGGGACTGAACTGTCTATATAAATGTGTAGAAATAGCCTAAAGGTTTGAATGTGAGGTATGAAAGAAAGGGAGATGTCAAGGAGGACTTCTAGTCTACTTTGTCTTTATCATATGCTAGATTTTTTTTTCTTTTTTAGGTAGAATATGGTGCATTGAAAAGTGTGTATAAGCTTTGGAATCAGGGACATCTGAATACATTCTTGTTATATCTCACCAGTAATATTATCTATCCAAGTCCCAGTGACCTCATCCAACATGGTATAAGGGCACCAAGCTATCAAATGTTTATCGTCAAGATAACAATGTGACGCATCTAACTTTGCGCCTACATTACAGTAAGAAATGAGTAAGAGCGAAATTCTTTTTACTTCTCACCCATTTTTTTTTTTAAATTTTTTTTTCAACGTTTTTTATTTTATTTTTGGGACAGAGAGAGACAGAGCATGAACTGGGGAGGGGCAGAGAGAGAGGGAGACACAGAATCGGAAACAGGCTCCAGGCTCCGAGCCATCAGCCCAGAGCCTGATGCGGGGCTCGAACTCACGGACCGCGAGATCGTGACCTGGCTGAAGTCGGATGCTTAACCGACTGCGCCACCCAGGCGCCCCAGTTCTCACCCATTTTTAAACTTGTTAATGATGGGCCCATTTTGGAGGTTCTTTGTAATTAAATCAAACATCCATTCAGGTTTTGGACATCCAATTCTGTGAGCTTTCCTAAAGCTGAAATTGAAATTTTTAGTTTGCTCTCTTCAAAAGAATATAGTTAGAGAGAAACCAAGAATCCACTTCCCAGAGGTGAAGTAGGTATCAGGGTATAACTCCTAGAATTACAGCCTATTATAATTTTGAATGATCTCATTTCATTCTTTCTAACATGAGACAGCCTTTCAGGGAATCACATTGTAGATAACTCCCTCCCTCATTTTGTCACCAAAAGGACCTTGGGAAAATATTCGTATTTTTCTAGATCTTTTCCAATCATTGATATGAATAGAACAATTTTGCAAACTCATTGCCACAATGATTACAAAGATCTGACTGATGGAGAGACATAAAAAGATAGAGAAAAAACACATTTGTTCCATTAATGTAAGTCAAAGACACGAGGACATACCTAAATAAATATGCTACATTGATGGGGACACTACAGCACCCTCAATGAAAGAAGATGCTGTCAATATCCCACAGAGCTGTACCACTACCCTAGATTGACATAAAGATTCCAATTTGTTCTTCGAGGAGCTCCTGTTCACCATTCACTCAGGCAGTCTTAATCTCTTCTGCACCTTTCCAGTTGCTTTGGATATTTCAGGCATGTGTCTTTTTACTAACCAGGTGCAAGCAAGTAACAGGTAAAACCACAGGAAATTCCTAAATGTTTCCTGGGAGACTGACTGGATCAGGGCTCATTTTTCCAAGCATTCCAGCACTCTGGCCAGCTTCAGGCCTACCTTAACCTAAGCTCTATGCCTGTATGTCCCCAACCCAGACAGACTAACTAAATTATAATAATCCTCCTGGGAGTTGTTTACCAGGTACAACACTAGGAAAGTTCACTGTGCTTTCTTTCTTAATTTTTCTCACAGCTTCCCCATGACATGTCTTCCACCAACATACACAGATAAGGACAAGAAATGCAGCCACAGGGCCATGCCTGAGGTTGGATTTGTTCTACGGGACTTCTCTCTGCAGCTGTCACAGCGTGGGGTTATCTCTGGTGTGTGTAGGAGATGTGCTCTCTGGGTGGGGAGGTCACCTGCTCTGTAGGTGGGAGACAGACAGCCCAGGAGCTGAAAAGGCATGTAAGAATTTTGCCCACAGGAGAAGCACAGAGGTACCTGGAAATTGATGGGATTAAAGTAAGACCTGAAAAGGCAAAGGGAGGAACATCTTCTAGCCCCCAGGGAAAATAAGAACTGCTTAGCATGTGCTGCAGCATCCCTGGAAGGGATTTTTAATCAACAACAGTTCTCATTTAGTCCAAGAGGGAGCCAATGAATAGACTAATACTACTGACTGACATTATGGCCCATTCGTCTGTTTAAGTTGTTTGAAATTTTCAGCTGCCAGCAAAGGATTAATATTGATTTTCATGCTGTCTTCGTTAAATACCTGCTATAGAGTACCACTCTCTTCTTCTCCTTGCCAACTCTTCCCCCAGTTATCACTAGCATTAAAATGAAACCTACCTATTATTAAATCAATCATGCCTGGCAAAACTATTCAAAAAGAAGGGAACATCCATCATCTTTACCATCAACATGAAGCCTGTATTTTTTTTTTTCTTTTTGTTGGTCAACCTGTAATTGCTGGAACAATTAAAATTTCCTTACAGAACTAATGTAAGAAACTGAAAGTGAAATATGTCTGTGGAAGGACAGTGAATGCAAGAGGAGGCAAATTCTAACATTTTGATAGATGCATGAGTATGTATTTACCTTGAGCTGCTACCAGCTCCAACTATGAGGCTAGACTGATATGTTTGACTTTAGAAGACCCGGCATTGAAAATCTGGGCTCCACGAATGGCATGTGTGAGCTTCTACATAGCGTTGGTGAGCATATGACCCCTTTTTGCCCACATTCTGTGTTTTTGCTGTTCCACTTTCAATTTGCCCAAAGATATCAGCCTTGATTTTTCTCATCTTTGCATCTCTCCACAACTCTAGGCACAGTGTTCTGCCTGAATACTCCCAATCTTGCGCTCCTGGTAAACTCCTGCTCACCCTCTGAGACAATCCCTCAATTCCTCTACAAAGCAATCCCAAACCAACCTGGGTCAACCAAAGACCCCTTGAAGGTGACCTCACCGTCCCATGTTCAAACCTATAGCATCATCATGTGGGATCACCCTCTAAAAGGCTATGAACACACTGAAGGCAGGAGTGGTCCCTCTTTTGAGGACTGAAACTCAGCAAGAGACTGTTGAAAAACCAGACAGAGTAGAAGCATGATGAATATTTACTGATTGAATGAATGGGCTTAGAAGTGTATGATTCCCACGTGGTTTTCTTATGTCAAATATGCATTTTCTGAGTGTATTTAAAAGGCAGTAGAGCAAAATGGCTACTAAGACTTTAGACTGTAAAATCAGACTTCCCTGTTTTGAAATCAAGGTCACTTACTAGACGTAACTTTGGGAAAATGCTAAACAACAGCTACAGTGTTATTCAACTGTACCTCAACCTCTTCATTTGTAAACTGAAGTGAGTAATAGTCCTCAGTAGGGTAGATGTGTGGATTAAATAAGAAAATCCAAGCACAGACTTTAGCATAATGTCTGATGCATGTAGTGAACACCCAGCAGTTATTCCCAGTGGGAAGCTTTGCAGTAACTTTGCAGCATGTTTTAGGAAATTCACCCTTCATATGGCCGTAGAACTTACCTGGCCAATATCCTAAATAAGATCATGCATTACATGGGATAATTAGCACAAATTGATTCCTTAAAGCAACAAAAGGGACTCATTTAGGAAGTTCCTTTTGACCATTATTTATTGACTACTTATTACATACCTACTATACATAACTCTGTGTATTCAGAGGTGAATGGCCCATGGCCCCAGCCCTAAGGGAACACACAGTTTCTAAAGAGATTATTGCACCGCTACATTGAGTGGTTTAGAAAGTTAGGAGATTGGGATATAGGTTACTTGATCTCTTCTCTCTTTTATAGATGAGCCCAGGCAATGTTTATAATAAGAATTTGCATCTTGTGGGCTATATACTTCAACACCACTAAGTAAATACAGGAGCACTAACTTAAAGCATTCTAATGACCATTGAAATGACCCATAACAAATAAAATAGAGATTAACCATTGTGATCTCTACATCATAAGGATGGTTATAAAGAATGGCATGAACACAAGTGTTCCCTGTCACTATGTCAGTACCAAAATACATGGCATGCTTTCCTAAGAATATAGATACAGAGAACCCAAGGATGTTCTAAGGAGGCTTTACTACCTATGATAAATTAATGATTTAACTCAATATGAATGGAGTTTAATCTGTATTTTTTAAATAGTTAATATTTCAAATAATAACTAAAATGTAACATGTTTTTCCTCTTACTTCCCCTGCCTTGGGCTCTGTTCCTGGTGGTGCTGTGACAATGGCTTGAAGGTACATGGGTCTAGGGCAGGCCTGTTTACCCGGTCCTCTGCTAGAAGTCATCATGAATGAGGGTAAAGAGAAAACAAAGGCCTCAGGAATGTAGTGGCACCCTTCTACACTACAGACAGAAAGAGAATGTACCTACGAACAAGCTAAGCAAAACTCTGTCTCATAACCCATTTACCATTAACTTTTTATGCTCAAATGAAAGACGTGTTCAGGTGTACATGTTAAAAACAATCAGAATTTTGAAAACTTTTAATCCCTGATTGTATGTAGAAAGACAATTCTTATGTTTTATAGGAAGAATTATGTGTTAGAATTCCTATCTAACACACATCAGTATGTTTTAGCTAACGATGAGGACAACGTTTTATATTGGTTTGAAGTACAAACTGAAAGCACGCAGATTTTAGTCTAGTGCAATGGATTGAAATCTGAAAGGAGACCAACCAGCTTAACAGGACTTGGCCTCTGTCAGGTATCAGCATCCAAGCCTCATATATCCCCAGTTTCCTGGTATCTTCTTGGTTGGCAACCTCCATACTCTCCTTTTTTTCACCCTAGTACTTATTGGAAACTGTTGGCTTTTAGGTCTACCTAAAGTTTTTTGTTGTTTAAAAAAAAAAAACAAAACAAACTTAGGAAGCAGCTGCCTAGGGATAGGACAAATGGAAGGTACTCCAAAAGTTACCTCCAATAAGTCGTAACCAGGTATGTCCTCCCTGATGCTCCTAAAGGTAAATTTCTCATCTGTCATCATATGACGTCGCTACTCTTATGCCTGTTACTTTTATTCCCAAATAGGAGGATTAACTGTTGTCAGAACAGATATAGAAGTTAGAATTAATTCACTCTGTGTTTCCTCCATTTATAAAAAAAAAAAAAAAAAAAAGAAAGAAAAAGAAAAAGAAAAAGAAAAAGAAAAAGAAAAAGAAAGTCATTGAACATTGACAATTCAAATGTAACTATGGTGGCCAGAGAGAAGAAACAACAGATGCTTAACTGCAAGGAGCTTACAAATGAAGGATGATAACTGTCACAAACAATTACACTGTACAGCTCTGTGGGATAAACTGATACCAAAATCATAAGCATAATAATAATAACTCATTTAATTTCTGAAACAAACCATTGTTGAAACTATTATTTTCCCCATTTAACAGACAAGGACATCGAGGCTCAGAAAGGTTAGGTGACTTATTTAAATTGTGAAAACACAGCAGTACAACTGGGTTTTCGATCCACGCTCCAGCTTGTAAACTGTCCTGTATTGTGTTTGTTTAGGGGTCATTTCCTGCTTAGGTAGTCAAAGGAATCATCATGGAAAGGAGAGGTACAAATTGGTCCTTAAGAGATGGGCTGCATCTTTTTCTTTCTCCACGTTTATTGGGATATAACTGACATATTGTATAGGTTGAAGATGTACAAGACGATAATCTGGCATATAAGTATATTTAGTTAACACATCTATCACCTCACATAGTTAACTGTGCATGTGGTGGGGGGGAGTACATTTAAAATCTACTTTCTTAGCAATGTTCAGGTATACAATACAATATTACTAACTATTGTCATCAGTATGCTAAGTGAAATAAGTCAGAGAAAGACAAATACTATATGATCTCACTTATACTTGGAATCTTAAAATGTTGAACGCAGAGAAACAGAGAGTAGATCGGTGTTTCCCAGAGGCTGAGTGTTACATCTTCATGATTTCTAAGAAGATGAAATAGTATGGGCAAAATGCTCAGAAGTGAGTACATCTACCTAGTGCTCTAGGAAAAGTGAGTTTTCCTGTTTGGCTGGTATATAAGGTCCATGTAGAAGGTAGCAGAAATATAATATCAAAAACGTAGCTTGGATTCAGATATAATAGGATTTGAAAAACTAACAAGCCAGATTATTTTCTTTAGCAGTAAGACACTATTACATTTATTTTCTTCCTCTCTATTGTCCCAAAGGCATTCTTTCTGACTTAAGAATTCATGTGTAAAGAAGAGGATAAAATGGGTGAGTAAAACACTGTGTGAAAGAGTGTATAATCCCACCACTGATAAAGCCCACCACTAGCTCCAATAATTGATTTGCAACTCCAGTTCTTAAAATGACTTGCTTAGCAGATTACAGCTACTTTCGTATTTACTTTTTATTTTCCTTCCAATTGCTATAGTTACCAATCATCCAAATGAAGTGATGAAGTTTCATTCCAAATTTAACAAGTAAGAGAGTAAGTAAATAAATTAATTGAGGATAAATACAGAGGCAATTATAAAGAATGTTAGGCTTAATTTGAAATATTTACATATCAGTTTTTAAACAATCACTTCAATATCTATTTAAATGTTATTAATTCCTTCTGAAACATCTTGAATATCCTGAATAAAAATTGGAAAGTATTATTATGTCTGTTGAAGACCTTAGGTATTATAGGGTTCAACATTCAGGATCTTTTTGCAGTGGTTACTAGCTTAGGGTATTAGCTTATGTCCTATCTATATTAGCTGAGATATAGAAAGTCTAATTGCATAGTCACTATGGTAGGCCATGGTTGACAATGACTATACAGCCATGGCATTTTCCCCTACATCTCCATTTTTAACTACTTACATTAAACTACATAATTGCATATATCCCAATTTCTCCCACATAATTCCAATAGAGGTCAAACACTAGTTTTAAAGTTGCTTTCTTTGTTTATAGGGCAGGAAATGGCATTATTGAGGTAAACTGGAGAAGAAGGAAAACCTTCCCAGCTTTCATCATTACTTTGGAGGCAGGAGTAAAAAGGGAAAGAAGTGATAACTCTACCATTACACAGAAATAAATGCAGTAGACAGTTACCTACAGAGTACTGGCTGAGGGGCTCTGACCTCCAAATATCTCCCTGACCACGTACTGAAATGTCTACAATTACAAGTTCTCCTTAGGGGTCTCTAGGAATCCTTTGCATCTTTACTGTTTGGAGCATTATATTTACAGGAAGATACAATGAATAATTAAAATGCCAAAAGAGGACATTTCATCTAAAAAATATACTACCATTCATTGTCATTCATGAGAGAGCAAGAAACCAAAAGAATGACACTCAGAAGGGGGCCATCCTGATGGTCAGGAAGAAGGTAGTTTGAGGAAAGCATAAGCACTGTACCAGTGTGTGTGTGTGTCTGTGTGTGTGTGCGTGTGTGTGTGTGTTGGAGTAGACAGAACACAAAATGAATAGTGCTTTCAATGAAGCCTAGTGTACTAGTGTAGGTCTACCAAGAAGCACATGTTAGGATGCGATTAGATGAGCAGGAGACTTAATAGTAAGGAAAATAAGAGAAGATGAGGAAAGGGAACAAGAGGAAGCAGAGAAAGCCTCCAGCCAGACCATGATGTAGGTTTGACACCTGTGGAAGGAGAGACTGAAGAAAGGGAGATCTTATAGGAAGAATTATGGACTGTAACGGGTGTTCCAAGAGAGATTCGGCCAGGCCAAGTGGGAAGCCCTTGTGCCAAAGTCGCTATATCAGGAGTTCTACCTGTCACGGGAATAGACCACCTTATTATCCTTTCTGTGATCAGGCATTGGCTGGGAGCAGCCTGTCAGAGGTGTGGCTTTGGTGCCTGGTTGGTCCAGAGGGGTAGCAGCTAGGACCCATTAGTCACTTATGTTCTCTGATCTGAGCAGCACATCTTCATGGCCACCACAAGTAGCAATTTTGAACATTAGCATTTTGTATATTTGTTTTGACCCTCAGAATTATTACAATGTTGACTACAACCAGAAAGCAGTGTATGATATCTATTAATCATTTCCATTTCATAAGACATTTATTTAGTTTCTATGTTATATATAATTAAATCTTTTTATGACGTAAAAATAAGTTACATGTGTAATGTTATTTTTTAATTCTAACCACTTGTTTTCAGGAGCATCACAAAATCCAAGGGGTAACAACTGTTCTCAACATATTCATAATTCCACACATTCCTGGGGAAGCAAATCCCCCATCACTAACAGTGACTTCCACAGCAGTGATTCTCAGTCCTTATGGCAGAGATACTCCTTGGTATTACATCATTATTTCCAAGTTGGCACGTGGTGGGAGACTTTGAACTCTAGTATCCATCACATCATCACCAAACCTAATGTAAGAGTTGCCAGTTCTACGGCGGTTGTGCCTGCAATTTTAAGAAACTTCCAATGTTTGTGCTCATCTGTGCTGAGGATCACTGCTTTAGGGAAGGGGTTCTCAAGTTTGAATCTGCATAAAAATGGGAGAGGAGGAGGCTTGTTAAAAACAGATCTGTTTCAGCAGGTCTGGGGGATGTCCTATTAATGAGCATTTTGAGTGAGCATCACTAGGTGATTCTATGATTTCAGATGGGCCACAGAAACATATTTCCAGAAACATTAAATCAGGACCATAATCGGCTATCCCTAAACTATAATGAGTCAAAAGTCATCTGGACTCAATGGAGCCATGTAGCAGGAAAGGGGGTGGGGTAGGAAGGCAGGGGGCGGAGTGAGGGCACATTAGATGGAGAAATAGAAAGATGGTAAGACATAAGGAATAGGGAAAACCCAATGGTGGAGAAGTATATATGATCTATATAGCTATATCCATCAATCTATTTATATATCTTATCATCAACTTCATTAGAAAACCTATTTCAGTTCACAGAACTAAAATGATGCATCAAAAAAACAGTATTATTTTGCAGCTTAGTGTTCTGTTTTCATCTTGATTATAATTATGAAATATACACATATACATACATGTATGTATACATGTATACATAATACATACACATATATGTATTATATCATTATATATACAATTTGTGTGCATGTGCACACACACACTGTTTTCTTAGGTCTTCTTAGCTTTTTTTTTTTTAAGTTTATTTATTTTGAGAGAGACAGAGATAGCATGAGTGGGGGAGGAGCAGAAAGAGAAGGAGAGAGAGAATCCCCAGCAGGCTCCTTGCTGCTAATACAGAGCCCCATGTGGGGCTTGAGCCCACAAAGCCACAAGATCACGACCTGAGCTGGAATCAAGAGTCAGACGCTTGCTTAACTGACTGAGCTACCCAGGCACCCCAGCTTTATTTTTGACACAAAAGAATGGTGCTTATCTTGCACATATATCACATATTATAAAATATTATATTTGTACTCTTTCTCTCTTTTTTTAGGAGTACTCATTTGTACTCTTTCTCTCTTGTTTTAGGAGAGGGAGGGAGAAGGAGGGGAGAGGGAGACAGGGAGGGAGGGAGGGGGGAAGAGAGAGAGAGAGAGAGAGAGAGAGAGAGAGAATCTTGAGCAGGCTCCTCACTCAGAACAGAGCCAGATGCAAGGCTTGATCCCATGATTCTGGGATCATGACCTGAGCTGAAGCCAAGAGTCCACCGCCTAACCAACTGAGCCACAGGTGCCCCCATACTCTATAATTATAAAGTAAAAGGCAAGAGCCATGATTACTGTGCAGTTATCTGCACAATGACAATATTAACATAAATACAGCCTTTTCCTTATTTTACAGTTTTCAAACTATATATCAAATATGAATGCCTGATGAAAAGGTGAGGCTAGCAAGTAGATGGTGACAAACCATTTCACGAGGTGGGGCAAACACTTATTTTTATTACTTAGTGTTTCTGTTATTTCCAAGCACCTTTTTGAATATTGATACAGAAAATAATGCCATCTATATGCTGCATGGTGAAAGTATTATGTTTCTGTAGCCCTTGGCTTGCATCCCTGTTGTCATCACCGAGCTGATATTATTGTGACATTTTGACACTGTACTGTGACACAGTGACCTGGTGCCTCCAGCATCCTAGAAGGACAAGCTGACGAGGGCACATAGTGCATTAGGAAGCAGTGAAGCAGTTCATTACTGCTACAGAGAGAAAGTCTGCTCTGGAGACAAGAATTCTTATCTAAGGCACAAGACACTCTCAATTCTCTTTCCTGCTCTGTTACTAGATTACTATGAGATCTGTGACAAACAATTTTAATTCGTTGGTGACTCAGTTTTCCTGTCTGTACAATGAAAATGACCCAAACATATATGATGTTTTCCTTAATCCTGAGAGTGATTATGTTTGCAGCCCATTCTTGGTAAACAGAAATTTTGGAAAATTAAATGAGGACAGGTAAGTGACTTCAGTACTGTCATAGATTAAGAAGAACAATTTACTGCCCTGACTTGCTCTCATCTGGGCCCTGTCTCCCATGACAGTGCAGCCATGAAATGCCTCTTTGGTCTTTGCTTAACATTAAAATTTGCACCTTACACTTAATAGTAGGAAGTTGTACCTCCCTCTTTGTGGCATTATACATCCCACTGTGCTCAAAATTCCATCCAACAGACATTCTCTGATAATACGTAGCCTCCTTCACTGTCCCGAAACGATGAACAGTTGGTGCTGACACAAAGGGCTTGTCTTGGAGATCATGTAAGAAGCTGGAAGACTTGCCTTCCGGATTCGTGGCTTTTCTCAAGTGCCTATTGCTTCGGCTCATGACCTACTTTGCAGACTTGCTTCCGGGCTCGAAGCCCATGCCTTCCCATGTCATCTGTGAGCGGGTGCATCTTGGAGCCCACAGTTCCTTAAGAAGCAAATGCTTTCAGTAAGATAAAGCCCAGTCACTAATAAAATATCCATCTATTTTACAGCGAGTAGCAGAGCTGAATCTCAGACAGTCTGTTCCCCAGAATTTCAGAGACAGGGTAATGAGCCATGGGGGGTGGGGTTGGGGGGTAACCACAGCAGAAATTCTGTAGTCAAGCCACAAGGGGGCAGGGAAACATGCTCACTGCCATGGTAGCCCCGACCTGGTGTAAGCTGTATCTTCACAGCCTTGTTTTCTTAGCTATCCTAAGAGCATACAAATAAGTAGAGTCACAGAAGAAAGGAAAGATGGGATTCAATACCAGGGAAAGTCATTAAAGTTAAAGAATGGGATAAGCCTCACAACTATTTCCAAAGCTTAGCTATTTCCTGTCCAAAGCCAAGCTCCCTTTACTTTGTAAAATATGAATAAAATAAAGGCAAAAGCATGCTTACTCCCTTGGTGCCCTGTATTAGGCAAGTCCTGCTAACAGCAGAGTTTGATGAGATGAATTGCTAGATGCCTCATAACCCTTTTCTCTTTAACGTACAAACAGTATCTGGTTATTTTTAAAGGGGTTCTGGTACATGCTTCTTATGCTCAAAACTCACTACTTCCAACCACACCAGCAAAAACAAGAACAGCAGGAAAAACAAACAACAACAACAACCCCAACTGGATTCTTGCAGGAAAACATTGCAGAGCCCAGCTGTCACTGATGAAGGAGTAACACTCATTAAGGGAAAGCCTGACTCTTGACTTTTTTTTTATTATTTTTTTTCAGTGTCTATTTATTTTTGAGAGAGACAGACAGACAGACAGACAGACACAGAATCCAAAGCAGGCTCCAGGCTCTGAGCTGTGAGCACAGAGTCCGATGTGGGGCTCAAACTCACGAACCACGAGATCATGATCTCAGCCGAAGTCAGATGTTTAACCAACTGAGCCGCCTAGGCGCCCCACTGACTTTTTATATCCAGAATAACTAGGATATGTCACGATGTAAGATACACCGGTCATGAAAAAAAAGTTCATTATTTATGAAAAATTCAAGAGGACAGATTCCGCTCCATTGGTAACAATTTATACATTCCAGGATAAAACTGTGTCCGTTTATTTTTTAATGTATTTATTTTTTATATTTATTTTTCTTTTTAATTATACTAAATATAATAAACACTCATTAATCATTGCCCAGAATAAACAGATATTAACAACTTGCTAGCTCTATTGCCCTGGTGTGCTATATCTTATCTTTTTTTTTTCTTTTTTTCTTAGGAAACAATATATTACAGCTACAGCTAAAAACCTTTACCTGCTTCCTTTTTTCCTCTCTCTCCCCTCCCAAAGGAAATCATTCCCTGGCTTGGTGAGTATCCTTCCTATTCAAGGCAATGCCTGTACATTCACACAGCAAAAGTATGGAAACACCCTAACTGTCCCTGGACAGCAGAATGGGTAAATAGATTGGTTTGTTCATGAAATATAATACTATTTAGTAGTTAAATAATGGATAAATCTAAAAAACAGTACTACTAAATAGGAAAAAAGCAAGCCGCAAAAGGATACAAAAAGTATACCATTCATGCAAATTTTAAAAGCATATATCAATAACATAAATCATTTATGAATACCTATAAATGTAGCAATAATACAACAAATATGAATGTGTTTATTTTTCAGTGTAATGTGTAATATTCTTTTATTTGATGTATGTGCTTTGCAAAGATGTTATGTACTATCTAGAGGCCAAGGGCAGGCTGCCCCAAGATGGGCTACTTTGTTGTGAATATTATTTTGAGTTAAAAGCAATCAAACCCCAGAAGATTCAGGAAAAGCTCTTTATCTGCCCCTCAACTGCTTGCTTGTACTGGGAAGAGAGCTGTTAATGGAGATTCTTCTTTACCTAAAAAACTTATCCTCATAATAGGGCAACCTTTGCTCTCCAAACATCTCCTCTCACCTTTCTGATATTGGCCGCCTTCCTTTTGTATCCTCAGACACTGATCCCTCTCCTTAGCTTATATAAGCATCATGTTGCCTCATTGTCTTTGCAATTTCCATGTCTGTGTGGATTCCCCATAAATAGGCTATTAAATTTGATTTTCTCCTGTTAATCTGTTTCATGTCAATTTGATTCTTAGCCCAGCTAGAAGGGCCTTGAAGGGCAGAGTAAGTTCTTCCTCCCCAACCACTGCTATAGACTGAAAGCTTGTGTCTTCCCAAAATTCCTATGTTGAAGCCCGACTCCCCAGTGTGAAGACATTTGAAGGTGGAGCCTCTGAGAGGTGATTATTCAGAGCACTCATGAATGGGATTTAGCCTCCTTATAAAAGAGGCAGAAATTCCTCACCCCTTCTAAGGATATGGCAAAAATAGGACAATCTGTGAACCAGAAAGTGGGCCCTCACCACACATGGAAGGTATTAGCACCTCGCTCTTGGATCTTCAGCCTCCAAAACTGTGCGAAACAAATTTTCATTGTTTATAAGCCACTCAGTCTATGGTATTTTGTTATAACCTGGATAGCCTAAGACATGTACTCTGACAGGCACTGTGGAGGACAAAACGTGTGTGATTTAGGATGTCTACCCTCTAACTTGGGCAATAAGATTAAGTAGAAAGTGACAGCATGTGGGTTTGAATCATCTCCTGGTGAGGTGATTTCAACCAATCTCAGCAAGCAATGTGGTATTCAGCAACTACTGCTGATTATTGTTACCCCATGTACTAGATAAGAAAACTGAGGCTTAACTAAGTTAAGGAATATATCCCAATCAGTGTGCAAAGATTGGATTTACCTGATTTATATGACACCAGAGCTGCTTCTTTAACTACATCTTATTGTACTCATTGTACCTATTTGTTAATTATTGTGAGGAAAGAGGGTTTCCGCTTTTAAAAAATGGACTAAATCTTTCAGGACTAAAGGCAGTGCTGTAGGGAGAGAAAAGAGATCAGTGGTTGCCAAGGCTTGGAGTGGGGGGGTGACTATAAAGGGGTTCAAGAGATTTGAGGGGTAATGTAAACGTTCTTTATCTCAACTGCTGTTTCATTTGTCAAAACTCACAGAATTGTAGTCCAAAAGGGTTTGATTTTACTCAATCCAAATCACACTCGGATAAACTTGATGTAAAAGGAGAACAGGAAAAATGAATCTCCAACGAACAAACATTTCCAAAGGCTCACGGGTAGACACCTGTTCTGGGCACAGAGGCACTTTTATCTTTCTCACCTTTGGCAATTTCAGGGAGGAGTCCTAGGTCGGTGCCCACGAAGTCAAAAATCTAGCTTGTTTTCCATTGCGGCTTCTGTTTGAAAAACCAAGAAAGCTGGGCCCGCTTAAGACCTTTCCTTTTGTTGAAGGTGGAAAGAGGTCATCGGAGAAGCCGTGCAGTGGTTATCCAGGGAGCCCTGCCCGTTGAGCGGGCCTCAGGTGTTCAGATGGTTACCGCTGCGAGGAGGGGGACACCCCGCGCCCCCAGGAGCCATGGCGCACCTGAGCTGCCCTCTCCCAGGTCCGCCTCGCGGTGTGGTCCCTGCAGATCATATGCATAGCATATGCATCTTGTGGGAGGAAGGAAGGAAGCCTCTCTAATCTGCAGCCTGAATATCACGGAGTACAGCCCTTGAATCCCGGCACTTTGTATCCTCTGATGATTACTGGGACAGAGGCAGAAAGACAATGCGGGAAGCAATTTAATCAAGGCAGGCCGAGTGATCGGCCACAGAATAAAGCCATCCTCTGTAGAGCCCCGGATTTTTGGTCTTCCTCCCTGAAAGCTGCCTTCCTTTGTAATGCTGGTGGAGGAGTCGCTGCTGCTTTGAGTCAGTTGTAGAACCCAGCGGGAGAAGATATTAACAAGCTTAAAAGGTATTACCTGCCTCACCGTACCAGGAGACTTGTGCGACTGTCGGGGCTCCACGTATTTCTTGTACTTTCCTGGGGGAATTAGTTAAAATTGTCAAGGTGGAAAGTATTTGATTTAGATTAATCTCACTTTGCCAGGCTGGAGAGCCTCATTACTCTGATTGGCTGACCTAGCCATGCCGCCCTCCTTTCTTGACGAACTGGGAAGAAGCTTCTGGGTCATAGCTCTTGATGGATAAGTAAAATAGGTTATTATCACCCTTTCATGAAACCCACAAAAAGCAGAGAAAGAACTGGAGAGCCAAGTCAATGGAAGGGGTGGTGAACCTTCAACATTTCACCGGTCTTTGGCAGGTCCAGAAACGCCAAGAAGAAATACACAGTTAACCACGGCCGCCTTGTGCATTCATTCATCCAGGACTCTGAGCCGTGACCGGGGGATGTGTTAGGCCCAGCTAAAATCAGCTGGGGGAAAAAAGCATCCATTAAAGATTTCAAAAGGCTCTATTTGTTTCAAAGAGGAAAACAACCACAGCCACGAAAACTTCTCTTAATTGATTCTAAATGAGAGTTTGCTGTTCTAGGCTTTATGAACTGTCTCTACACTAAAGCAGGAGGGATGCCCTTTTCAGAGAAGGCAAATTACTGGAGATAAAACCTTAAACTGTGCTTCTCAAACTCGAGCACACAATCCCATCTTCTGCAGACTTGTTAAAATGCAGATTTGGAGTCTGTAGGTGGAAATTCTGCATTTCTAACAAGCTCCCAGGTGATGCAGCTGGCCTAAGGAACACACTGTTCCTTGGTTTAGTAAGAGGCTAAGAGAGATAGAAATGAAAAACGATTCTCAAACTGCAGGGACCGGGCCATGCAAATTATTCAAGTTATTCACTGGACCACAGACATTCGCTGTCAGTTTGTTTTGAGATTTTTGTTAAAACCTGGTATTGAGTTTCTCTCCCTTTCCCTTACCTGATCATCTATCCACAGCTACTAGGCTGCACCGCACAGAGCCAAGAACACAAAAGAATCCCGGACCGTCACAGACTCCTTACCCTCTTTGAGATATCTGTGTTTTATTTCCTTGTCCTGAGGATAAATTCACAATGACATCACCTTTCTCAGTGCATATGCACATGTATGCAATCCTTGCTCCTTTCCCCTCCCAGATCAGAAAAAGCTGTTCTCCAGATCTTCTAAATTCTTGAAATTTCTCCCTCAGCAGAAAGATGGTGTTTGTTGTTGTTGTTGTTGTTGTCTGTTTTTAAGAAAGTGCTGTAAAAATAATGTGGTCATCTTGTCTGAGCCCACTAGGACTCTGCTCTATGTGGTTTGAACAGGGGTGACTCAGATGTTATAGACATTGATGTGGATGATTTGAAACACACACACACAACTAAACTAAAACCACTAATCTTTTGTTTATTTACTTAGAAAGGGATGGGCTATCTAAACAGATAACGCTAAAATATTTTTTTAACTGTATAAAATCATTAATAGGTACTATTTCCAGGCATAATTACATATTAAAAACCAAGAAGAGGTGGGTGTTTCTGGAATCTTGAGCAACAGCCGGACCCATTTTTAGTGGTTTATACACACGTAATTAGCAGTTTAATTTCCTCTGTGGCTAAGTTAGCCTTAAGATTTCATTTAATAACAAGTACAATTTTATAGCCAGAAGCAAGGTACCAGCCCCAGCTTCAGCTCAGCACTGCCCTCTGCTGTTCTCCAAGCAGTTCACCGCACCCTGCTTGGTGTAAAAGCATCAGAACCGTAAATGGCCATTGGGCTGCACAAAAATTAACTGCGAGAGAAACAGAGAAATATAATTTGTTTAAAACTTTCTTTAACGAGACTTTTATTTTCATCTGAAAAAAATTATATTACTGCCTTTCCTCTCGTTTCCCAGATGACATTCATGATTATATTAGGCTCAAAGTAGGTTTCCTTTTCACACTACTTAGCACAATTATGTTGCATACGTCCCTGCAAAGGATGGCCAGAAACAACTGTTGCTCAAAGTAGCACTTTTTACACCCTTTAAGGAACCAAACTAAGCACGGTCCATTGGGTAGTCGGCAAGCCCAATTTTGGCTTTATAACCCCTTATCTGCATTATTTTGCAATGGGAGAAAGAGTTACTTCTATGCCCACGGGGCCAGTTACCGTGTGTTAACACTGTGACTGAGCACCAAGAGATGGAGATGTCTTGAAGAGTCCTGCTAATGAGGTGACCGATGTCCAAGTGGTTCTGTTGAGCGTCTAACCTCCCAGGCTTCGCTTTTCATCAGAATGGGGAGACTGGACAATCATATCAGTCTTTCCAGTCATGTGCCACGCGCAGAAAGGCTGTCGCTGTGTTAAGTATTCCTATTTTGTCTGAAATAGGAATCGGAAGACTTCAGTATGATTTGGAGAAAACAAATGAATGTTTCTACTGGTAATGTAGGTAGCCTGGAAGTCCCAGAAGCTTTAGTGCCCTGGTGCACTGAAGCTACATGGTCCTTATCCTCACACGTACCCTGTCAATCTGCTAGCTGAGATGCTATGGATAAAGAATCCTTGTCACCAAAGCCTGTTTTTGAAAAATGTTTACTTAGCTATTTTTGAGAGAAGAGCGCATGTGAGCTGGGGAGGGGCAGAGAGAGGGAGAGAGAATATTCCAAGCAGACTCCACACTGTCAGTGCAGAGCCTGATGTAGGGCTGGAACCCATGAATTGTGAGATCAAAGCAAGCCGAAACCAAGCTGATCAAACCTGAGCTGAAACCAAGGGTCGGACGCTCAACTAACTGAGCCATCCAGGTGCCCCACCAAAGCGTATTATTTATCAGATTTATAAAATCTGGACTCAGGTTAAGACTGGGGTTCACATGTCAACCCTGATGCTTTATTAGTTGCGTGGTTTAACCTCAAGTAAATTACTTTCATCCCTAAGTCTCAGTTTGCTTATCTACATAATTGAGATGATAACATGACTCACGTAACATGGTTGTTATGGTGTTGAAGTTGGATACCTTGTGGAAATACACAGAATTGTGCATCCTAAATATTCATAAATTCTGAAGTGAAGATACAAGATTGTTGGTAGAGGGGTGATCAAACAGGTACAAAGAGAAGAGACTATTATCTCTGACAATGGCTAAGAGCCTGGGCTTCTACATCTGGGCCTGGATTTAAATCCTAGCCCCACAATTTTTGTTGACCATGGGGAAGTTACCTTACCTTAAATCTCAGTGCACCCAGCTGTAAAAATGGATGGTAGAAACTCCAACTCCTACAGTTATTGTGAATGATACAAGAAGAGTCACCTCCACAGGCCTTACTGACAGTAAGTGTTTCTACCAGTAGCAGGTGTTAGTATAGAACTAGGCTGGTTTGGGGACTTTTCTTCAAATTCCAGAGTCAACATTTTGGTTGGCTTTCTGTCCTTGCATATTGCAGAGCTAAACACTGTAATCACGATTGTTCTCTTTCAGTTCATAATAAGGTTAGCCATTTTTGGCCCAACAAGTTAATAGTGGTAAAGAGAAAAGAGCTGCTTCAGGGAAAAGTTTAATCTGAAGATCTAAAAAGCCAGCCAGGGTCTGTCTCTAGAGCTGTATTAGGCTAAAGAAGAATCTTTACAGTCAGTTTACAGATTTCATTGGAGGCACAATGATGACCTTGACTATTATCACTTCATATTTTCCTCTTTTAAAGGGCAATGACCCAACTAATTTATAACCCTGATTCTAGGACAACCGAGCAGGAAGTACCTGGCTGCAAGCTTCTGTCTGGCATCTGGTACCAATGCTACTAAGGAACAATTAAGAAACCCCCTGGGTAGAGATGGGGCTGCCTGATTTCCTGCATTGTCTTCTTTACATCAGTATATTCCCAGAAGAATAAGAAAAGGAAAAGATAGGCGTACAGACTGGTGAAGTTTTAGAAGGCCGATAAATGATGCTTTTCTTCCCTGCCTGAGTTTGGAACCAATTAGGAAACAGATAGGAGACAGACAGCTGGAGATCAAAATATTCACGTTGCGAGTGGTAAAAGCTGGATTGGAGCATGGAATGCTACATTAGCCCTATGTCTATGTGGGCTTTGTGGCACTGCAGCTCTGAATGAGACAAACATACCCACCAGCCAGAGGAAGAGCTGGACCCCTGTCAAGCCCTGCCTGCACGATGGAGGGCGTATGAGTTCTCCACCCAGGCAGATACAGTGAGAGGGAAGAGGAAAGGGGTTGGAGTCAGGCTTTTCCTATGGCTTCTGCATCTCTCCCCACTCAAATCATAACCCCTGCTCGTGCTGGGAACACTGGGGGAGGGGCATGGTGAGAGACACCAGTGTTATTCCCAGGTCAGGGGTTTACACTTCTCAAGCCACGCTCCTCTTCACTGGTCCAGTGAAGCCTCTGGTCCTCTTGCTGGAATTAGTGTTTAAATACATAAAATAAAATATGTAGACTTGCAAAGGAAATCAGGGAATTCTATTAAGACACAGTTATCAAAGTATTTTTAAAATTTTGAGATATAATAATGTGTGTGTTTCTTTCTTAACATATTAATGATAAGATCTAGTTGCAGTCCTAGTAATTACCATAATTTCAAAGCAGCGATGAGCGTTAGTGATATTTTGAGATGTCTGCCACCACAGGAATGTGATATGACAATACCCCTGATTTCTACCAGTGATGTATACTGTTAAGCACCACTCTGGTTTGTTGTCCAGTTTCACAATGGAGAGAGATACTATATTTTGGTTAGAGGTTAGTAAAAATAAAAACAGAATTCTTTTTTTTCCCATCCAAGTTCATGAACACCCAGTTAAGGACACTTTAAGAACCCCTTAAGATGAGTGGTTCTCCAAATTGAGTGTGCCACGGAATTACCCAGAGAGCTTGCCAAAATGCAGATTGTTAGGCCCCCCTCACAGAGTTTCTGAGTCAGTAAATCTGGGTTAGGGCCTGAATGTTTGCATTTCTTACATGTCCCAGATGATGATGATGATGATGATGATGATGCTGGTCCAGAAACCCGACTTTGAGAACAGGGATCTAGATGAAGGCCCTCCAACAGTAACATTTAGAATGGAGAATATGTTCTCCCCGTTTGAAACTGTCAAACCTTTGCACCTCAGAGGTTCCGACCTGGTTTTCAGAGATGGCAGGTAGAATCCAGACAGATGCTGGTACATTATTGTCACGATTTCTATTTTAAGATCTGGCCCAAATATCACCTCATCCCCAAAGCTTTTCCCGATAACCCCATACCAAAGGGACCCTATCTACCTCTAAATTCCCCTAAACTATAGCTTTTATTCTGTACCACACCCTTGGGGATATGTTATATTGCCTGGCCCATCTTCCTTTGGTTTATCCCTGTAGTTTCTTCCTTTTTTCCTCTAATCAGATTTTGTGCTTTGTGGAGAATTAGTCCCTATACTAAAATCAACACTCTCTGCTCTGCTATGGATGACTTTGGGATGTACCTCTTGGTTATGCCATCTTGTAAGCCTGCAGTTAGGGGTGACCAGTCAACCACACTGTGGGGTAATTTTTGCTGATATAACAACCACAAACAGTATAGCTCGATCTTGTTGAGGTGTTCATGCTGCAAGTGGCACAGAGCTTAATCCAAACTGACTTAAATTTAAAATGGGGCTTAATGGTCGAGAACATGAATGACGTCTGGTACGGTCTGATGCTGAGATTCCTGTTGCCATCAGGCCTCTGTTTCCCTGTGCTTAATTTTTACCTATTTTGCCCTTCTTTGTGCATTCAGTTTGTCCTTAGGCTGGAATCCCATTATGGTGACAGAAATGGCCATACTGGCTCGAGAACTAACACACCATCCCAAGGAAGAATGGCACCCTCCTCTTCTCCTCTTGTAGCTCCATCTAAAGTATGTGGAAACTTCTCAGGGTGCCTGGGTGGCTCAGTCAGTTCTAAGTGTCCGACTTCAACTCAGGTCATGATCTTGCGGTTGGTGAGTTCGAGCCCCATATTGGGCTCTGTACTGACAACTTGGAGCTTGGAGCCTGCTTCGGATTCTGTGTTTCCCTCTCTCTCTCTCTGCCCCTCCCCTGCTTGCACTCTGTCTCTCTCTCTCTCTCTGTGTATCTCAAAAATAACTAAACATTAAAAAAAAATTTTTTTAATAAAGTATGTGGAAACTTCTCTCCCAGAAACCCCTGGTGAATACCTCTGCATATCTCATTTGTGTAAATTGGGCCATATCCTCACAGGTAAAAATATGAGCTAGGATCAAGGAAATCTTTTTGTACTCAAACTCACCTGTTCTTCTATGAATGGGGAGGGGGTAATGCCCAAATGAAATCAGCCTTCTGTTACCAAGGAAAAGGGGAGAATGAATGGATTTTGGAAAATCAAAAATAGCAACTATCTTTTACAAAGGCTTTCTAGTTTCTAGTTCTAGCTTATATTTTAAGCTGACAATTCATAAAAGAACTAAGAGGTTCCAAATGAAAGTACTTGTTATCAAACCCATTGTTTCAGACAGGTATGTCCTAAGCTACAAAAAATGTGTAGTCCCCAGGAGTGAAGACTTGCTTATGGCAGTCAGAAGACCCAGGACTGAATATACATTTAGCCATGAGTAGCTGAAGGACTCTGTGTACAGAAATCCATCACTCCACGCCAGAGTCTCTTTAGCTTTGAAGTAAACAAAGTGACAATGGAGGATGTCTAAGGTTAGCTTATGTTAAGGGTCCTATGGATCTAATCTCTTGTGTGACTATGTGGGTCTAGGTGTAACGTCTGGGGTGTTATGTGTATATCTGTATGTGTGTGTATGTTGGGTGGGGGGGGCGCTTGAGTTTTTCCCTATTACTGGAATTTGCACCAATTTCTATTATCTTATCCTCTATGAGGAGCCATAGGCGCTCAGCCAAGACACGTGTTTAAGGAGTTTGTCTTTCCTTTTGTTAAGTTTTCTGAATTGCATCTTATCCTACATTTGGAGATACACTCTTCCACTCTTCCCAGGTCTTTGGCTCTCATCTTCTTTTTTTTTTTTTTTTTTTTTTTTTTTTTTTTTTTTTTTTTTTTTTTTTTTTTTAATGTTTATTTATTTTTGAGACAGAGAGAGACAGAGCATGAACGGGGGAGGGGCAGAGAGAGAGGGAGACACAGAATCGGAAGCAGGCTCCAGGCTCTGAGCCATCAGCCCAGAGCCCGACGTGGGGCTCGAACTCACGGACCATGAGATCGTGACCTGAGCTGAAGTCGGACGCTTAACCGACTGAGCCACCCAGGCGCCCCTCTCATCTTCTTTATAATAGGCCTTTCCCCATTTAGGTACTGAGATGAGTCTGAAAATTACTCACACTAAAGTGAATTAGCCACCATTAGAAATGTCAACTTTCCCAAGGGTATAAGAAAACAATAACTCAAAAGACTGCACTTTTAATGTGGTACAACAGAAACAACACAGATTCTGAAGCTGAAAAACCTAGTTTCAAGCACTGGCTCCACCACTAATGAATTGTGTGACTCTCAGTAAGTGACTTGGCCTCTCTGAGCCCCAGTTTCTGCATTGTACAATGAAGTGACAGTGCCTCCAAGCAGGGTTCTTTAAGAAGTCATATACGATAGGCTATGCAAAGGGTTTGGGTCATAGAAGTAACTCAATCCATTTTAGTTCCCCTTTCTAATGGTGGAAATTCAGGTAACATTCAGCAGTTGGGGATGGTGCTTTTTAGGATAACTCTCGGGAGCCCCCTGAGAATCATTCCAAGCAAGTTACTTAACATATGTACACACTGAGCTAATCCTACATCCAGTATCCAACTCCTATTCTGTGTCCAGAATCCTACCCTTCTTCTTCATATATATAAGAACATTTGATTCTTAAAGAATTAATTTCCTCCCCATATGCAAGGACTATCCAGTAACTCAGAGTAATCTCAAATATTTTAAGCCTATTTTAAACTTTGACATGAAGTCTTATGAAGGTGGTAGAAAAAGAGGTTTCTGGTTTTGGTGTGGAAATTCAGCTAACTTCCACATCCATGTGCATAATAACTTCTGCTGTTTACTTACTCGGGTGGCCTCATCTGCTTCTCTCCATCTTGTATCTTTCCCCCACATTGTAGGCCCCTACCGTCTACTATTTCCAACATGTTTAAGGAGGAAGAACATTTCCCTCATTATCATCAATTTGAAATTGTCTTAGCGACTCCTTCCAAAAGCAAGAATTAGCACTCTCCTCAATGGCTACCAACAAAGATGTTAACTAGATTGACTACAGTGGAATTCCTCTAATTTTTTTTTTCCTTTTAGTTTGGTCCCCTGTAACCCTCTCTTTGAGTACCATCCTGGAACTAGCCTATATCTCTTTGACTTGTTAATAAGAATGTCACGTAAAATGAAATCAGAATCAAAACTCTAGCTGAAATCCAGGTAGATTACAACTATTGCTTTCTCCTTATCATCCTGGGGTGTCACTGTAGTACAGAAGGAAATGAGATTGGTTTGGACAATCTGATCTTCCCTGAGTTGCTGTGGTTGCAACTCAGGATCTTGTTTTCTCATAGAAGGTTGCAAATTGATAGTTTGATTATTTCTTCAAGTACCTTTCCAGGTCTTGAAGCAAGATGCAGAGTCACCAAGGATAATTCTTTTTCTCTTCATTAAATTTTGGCAACTCATTTGTACTTGCCAGGCTTCAGAGTTTTATCTCTGTACTCTATGTTTTTTTTATAGCAAGGTGGAAAACTCAGATATCCTCAGCTACTCCCTGTCATGAATGCACAAATACCAAAGAGTTACAAGTTATGTCAGTGGTACCTTTCAAATGGCTTTCAAAGTGTTCTTAGCCTTGTCTTTCTAATTTTAATGTCTTAGCTTAGGCCTTTGCCACCTCTCACCATTATGTTTTATAGCTGATAATCGATCTTCCTCCCATAAAATTTCCATCAGTTCAGGTCCATCCTGCACACTTTGGACAAAACCCAAAAGAAACAAATAAAATCTCCAAACCAAAAAACCAAAAATCCACACCCAACAGGAACGAGAAGCAACCAAACCTAGTCGCATCATGACCATGTCGACAGGTTTCCATTGCCTCCTTAGTGGCTGTAGCACAAGGTGCAAACTTCCTGGAGTGGCAGATAATACCCTTTCAGTATCTAATTCCGTGACCTCATCTTCTACCATCCCTCCCAGCACCATACACTTGGGTCAGACCAATTTTCTTCCTAGTCACTAGATATGACTAATACCACAGATATTTTTTCAAGGTTCCCAAGAAAGGTGGGGGCTATTCTGTTTACCTATTCCCCTGTAACTTCTTCAACACCTGCAGACACCATGATAATTGATCAGAGGATCAATTATGTAACGCGAGCTACATAACTTATGTTATCAAGTCCAACTCAATGAATATATTGATTCAGTTCCTTCAGGCATACTCAAGTAGAGTGGGCTTGGTTAAAGATTGACTCTATCTCCCATAACTGTGTGTTTATTTGATTTCCTTTACTTGGCAGGACTGGGAGATGGTGGAGGAGGGAGAAGATGGTTGCCTGGGTTAAGTGGAAAGGTATAAAATAAATTTTGTTGGCTTCAAAATCGGCCTTCGTATCTCAGGACTCAGGAGTCATCATTTTGATCTATAGAAAGTGACACTTAATGAAGAAAAATCCAGGTAAGTGAGTAAGAATTGGGTCAAAGGTGGCTTCTTTCTTTCTGTCCGTGGGTTTAGGAGAAGCCAGACTGAGATCTGCTGTAGCTTCAAGGGCGTGAGCCAATCGACTATTGCCACCACCAGGATAACTCGCTTTTGCCATAGACTGCTAGACTGCTGTGGTCAGCTCAGCATCAAGAGAGATCATACCACAAGTTGACTTCACATGTTCTAACCACTGAACAACTCTGGCTTCTACAAACACAGATAGAAATTAGTAAAGCAGGTGCATTAATACCAATATAGCTGGCATTAAAGCAGCTTAGCCCTATTATTTAATGATTGCACAGCCTCATTTTATATTACCTCATTAATCCTTGCAGATTTAAGCATGGTTCTTTCTACTCTGGGTGCAATAAAGGCAAAAGTGGTTGTGAAGGTGATAACAATGGAATCCCTTTTAAGGGGGAAGAAGAGAGCTTTGGAGATTTCCATGGGCCAGCTCTTCCTTGACCCTCTTAGTTGACCATCTCTCAGAGGCCAAGGAAGGAGAAGTCTTTTGCCTTTTTTCTCCGTGACTTCTGTGTAAACAGACAACTTAGCAGCGACCATGTTGGGAAGGGAATGCACAGCAGGCTGTGAACCCAACAAAATGGCTTTGGGCTTCTTTGCCTGAAGTTTAGTCCCTCTTATTCTGTTCTCCTTAGAGACAGCACATAACTGCTTTTTATTCTCTGTGTGATTCCACGGGGTGTACTTGAAGACCTTTGTTCAACTACCCTCAGCTTTTCCTGACTGCCTAATTAACCCTCTTTTGAGTCTTTTCTCATGGGTTCTAGCCCAACCTTTTAGTTACTGCACTTCGCAGCACTTCTCTGGATCCTATCCAAGTAGCTCAGGCACAAGATGGCTCACAAAACAAGGGCTTCCCTCAAGGGCCACAGGCAACCTGACATCTCAGTGAGAAAGAAAAAAAAAAAACCCAAGAGAAAGAAAACAAAGGCACACAGGCTGCCATTCAGGGCAGCAGCTTCCTGGTGAGGACCTGATCCCTTATGACACTCCCTTGGCATGGCTCTGCTATTAGGCCGACTGGGATTTTGTCCAAAGCTCTCTCCAGGTGAAAAAGCAAGCCCTGCTTCAGGCTGAGGAGGTGCCATTAAGTCATTTTCTTATTGCCTTTCAGACCAGATTTGAACTATAAATAAACCAAGTGCCCAGGAGTAGCCACAATGTTTGCTGTAAGGTTATTTGCATCCCTGTCTCTATCTGAATTCCCCTTATGCCAACTCTTCCTTTTAGAAACCCCACAAGGTTGGCAGGTCCACCACTCCTGCTGCCAATGTCAGTGCATTAGCACTTAGCTTAAGTGAACACATATGCCAGGCAGGCTCACGGCTTCCTCCCCACTTCTTCCTAATGGAAACACTTCAGATAAAGAATGACACCACTAATATATTGCATATACTTATTGTATTGATCCTATTTTAGACGACCAGCCCTTAAAAATACTGACTATATTAGCTGAGATGTTGTAGGGTGACCAGAACAGGCATATAATGATGATGGTAACAACAAAGACAATAATGATAAAATGATGGTAATAAGAGCAGTAGTGATAGTGGCCATGGTAGCAATAACAACTTAGTGTTTAGGTGAGCGCCTACTACTGCTGGGCGGGGCAAAGTGTTTGCATTATACGTTGTATGTGTTGTTTCTATCTTCACAATAACCCCAAGAGTGTTTTCTAATCTTTAGATGGAGAGAGGGAGGCCTAGGGCCATGAAACGATCCATCCAAAGGCCCATGGTGCACAAATAGAACAGGGACACCAATGCCAAGTGGATTTCTGGTTCTGCCAACTTACCTCTATGTTTAACTTCATGTGATAAGGCAAACCAAAAGAGTTTAATTTTTTAATCCATTCAAAAAATGTTAAGGCAATCCTAAATTTCCCTGGAAAGCCACAGAGATGATAAATTTCAAAACATGAGATAGCATACTGGATGCTAAGGCCACCTTTCAGGAGATTAAGGTGGGTTTTGTTCTGTTTTGTTTTGTTTTTTTTAATTTCACATAACAGGCTACAAGTAGAACATTTAACGTTCTCACAGCTCCATTGACAAAGGTATTTACTCTCCACTCATCTTGTATGCTCTAGAGGAATTACTGGTCATATAAAGGAGGCAAGGTTTCAAATGCTCACGTGAGTTTAAAACTTCACCTCTTCACAATGTTTTTTTATACTTTGGAAAAAAAATGAGTTGGCTTCTTAGTTTCTTTGACTTCATGGAACTGGAGAATCTGTGTTTGTGTGGTAAAACCAAAAGAGAAAAAAAGAGCTTGTAAACATTTACAGGATCTGTGTGAACTTGAAAAAAAATTATCACCCACTTCTTCATTATAGGTGGAATGAACCTGAATATGATAAAAGTAGACTATTAACCCAGTTACCCATCCAAGATTTCTAATCAATATACTGTCCTTTGGACCATTTTGTATTTTGCCACCTTGGCTTACCAGCAAAATATTACACCTGCTAATCTCCAAGTCTTGATAAGATACCCAGCTTCTAGAAAGATTGGGAAACCTAAACAGTATAATATCTAAAAAAGGGAGGAAGAGGAGATTCTCTAAATGTCTTATAAAAAATAAGACATTTTTTGAGGAGGGCCTGGGTGGTTCAGTCGGTTGAGCATCCGACTTCAGCTCAGGTCATGATCTCATGGTCAGGGAGCTCGGGACCTGCATTGGGCTCTGTGCTGACAGCTCAGAACCTGGAGCCTGCTTGGGATTCTGTGTCTCCCTCTCTCTCTGCCCCTCCCCGACTCGCGCTCTGTCTCTCTCTGCTTCTCAAAAATAAAGAAAACTAAAAAAAAAAAAAAAAGACTGTTGAGGGGTGCCTGGGTGGCTCAGTCAGTTAAGCATCCAACTTTGGCTCCGGTCATGATCTTGTGGTCTGTGAGTTCGAGGCCCATGTTGGGCTCTGTGCTAAGAGCTCAGAGCCTGGAGCCTACTTCCTATTCTGTGTCTCCCACTCTCTCTGCCCCTCCCCCACTTGCACTCTGCCTCTCTCTCTTTCTCTCAAAATAATAAACATTAAAAAAATAAAAGAAATAAGAGTGTTGACCATGAGATCACTCATTTGATTTTGTGACTGGAAATATCAGTGTTTAATATCCAACACTTTGGTTTAGTAAGGAAATAACTAAGATTTATTAAACACTTTCATTCATTGCTTAGTATGCTCCAGGAATTCTAAATACTGGACACATATTTGTTTCTACTGAATCCTGACAACAACCCTATGAATAAGTATATCATCATCTCTGTTTTATATATAATGAAACTGAGTCACAGAAGAGTCAAATCACTCACCCAAAGTTATACTGGTTGAGAAAAAGTCAAGCTGAGATGTCAACACAGGTCATCAGAGTGTGAGTTTAGGCTCTCAGAGAGGTCTCAGGTCTAGTGAAGGGCAGGTGTTGAGTGAACTCCGTCTTCCTCCTCGTGTGGCAGGAGTGTGTGTGGTCTCAAAACACCCTGAATCCACAGCTTTAGACCCTCTGCTCCGTGAAAATTTCATCACCATCTTCCCCTGGGATCATGTGCCTGGCCTACTGGGCAGAGCCATTCTAACCCAACTAGGAATTTGGGATGATGGGACATCGCTGAGATCTCCGAGATCCACAGTTTTCTTTTATTCTTTTTTTTTTTAATTTTTTTAAAACTTTTTTCAATTTTTGTTTTTGAGACAGAGAGAGACAGAGCATGAACAGGGGAGGGGCAGAGAGAGAGGGAGACACAGAATCCGAAACAGGCTCCAGGCTCTGAGCGATCAGCACAGAGCCCGACGTGGGGCTCGAACTCAGGGACCATGAGATCATGACCTGAGCCGAAGTTGGACGCTTAACTGACCGAGCCACCCAGGCACCCCTCCACAGTTTTCTTAAATCTTCTTTCAATACGTTTTAATGGGATGAAAGATCACTGACTTAAGCCTGATTGAGAGGAAACTGAATCCTGAGCTCGCACATGCTGGCAATGGACTGCCCGGAAGCCCCGGGCGATTTTTCTTGGAAGAACTGGCCATCCTTAATGCCCTTTTTGCTTTATATAATCACACTAGACAGTGACAAACCCTGGTGGCAAGTAGTACCCTTTAAATCTGAGGTGACACGATCCTAACACATTAACTTCCCTCCCCCAAGTCATGTGCTCTTTGTTCCAAGTCACCAGCAACAACCATTTCTAAAAAGAGCTTCTTTCCTCCTCTAATCAAAAAGAAACATTTTCTGATGGTCTTCTGCATATTCTAGCTTTTGACAACAATTTTCTTAACATCCTTTTTGAAGTTTTTGTACACTATTTCCTTTAAACAGCTATCTAACAGGGATGGACCTATGTCACTACTGAATAAGGAAGACTTACCCATAACATACTCACACCAAAACACGTTATAGTGAGAACCTGAGGAGAAATTACACGATGGCTTAACCAGTGTGTGGTGCCTTAATAGCAATGGATGAAAAGGGCCAGGGAAGCACAGACTATCATTTATAATTTAGCAGCATTATTTTATTATGATCACCTCTGCTCTCCTAGATTTGTTTCACATCCTCCTTGGCATTTTAAACAAAAAGGTGCTTTCCTCCAATTCTCCCTCTGTTTTCACCAGGTCATGTTATGTCTTGTCACATCAAGTCACATTTGATGTGACATGACATGGGGTGCTATGTAACTCAACCCAATCAAAAGGGGAATCAAGAACAGCCCTTGTGGATCTTTGATACAAAGCTGTGGTCTAGAGCTGCTCACTGCTTTTTGAACACCTCATGGCTCTTTTGGTAACCAGGATGGACAGAGGCAGGAATATCCTCACAAAATGTGACAATGGTCTATTGGTTGTTTTCATTTTTTCTTCTACTGATTACCTAGTCAGGGAACCTATGGATGAAATACTTCCTTTAACTGGATATTCTCTAACTAGATAAGCGATATTGTCCATCTAGGACTGACTACATAATTCATGGGGTCCAGAGTAAAACAAAAAAAAAATTAACTCTGTTGAAAATTAAGAGTTTCAATATCAAGATGGCGACATCAGAGCATGTAATCAAGTGTGGAGCCCTTCTGAGCACCGAACCCTTGTGACACGGGGTACGTGCTTCACACACATAGAAGGCTCTTGGTCTTGGGATCATATGCAGGGGTCTTCCTGTCCTTAAAAAGTGTACTCTGCATGATGGTGCACATTTCTGATGATGGCCTATCATGCCAGACACAAGAGGGAGGAGAGGAATGTCATTATGACTGCATTCAGGGATATTTCAATCGGTGCTGATTGCTACTTCTCCTTAAAGCACAGCAATTTGCTGCACAGATTCTGGAGTGGTGGGAACAGCACCCACTGCTATTTCCTATCTCCGTCTACCTCCCTCTCCTCCTTGCAATACTTCCTTTATTCCCTTTTTTCTGTTTTGGTTTGGTTCATGACACTTTGGGCAAAGATTACTTCCTTTACATTTTTACATTGAAGCTTTTATTCCGAATGAAATCTGCTTTGCTTCATATTATCTTAATGGTCCTCTGCAAAATGGCAGCAGCGTATTGTACAATTAATTGGTGCAATTTATGGACTCAAAGAACTGAGCCCTTTTCTTTAAGCTTTAAGGTGTGTGTGTGTGTGTGTGTGTGTGTGTGTGTGTGTTTCCACTTACACCTACAATCCAAAAACACCTTTTGCAAACTGCAAATGAACTAGTACAAATTCACTTGGTATATAAATACATGATTTTGAAGCTTGTTAAAATGTCTAAAAGAATGCATGAGACAGGATGGGGGGAAAAAAGAGAAAACGGGAATAAAAGAGACCTTTTGAACCAGATATTTTTCTCTTAAAGCAGGTTGACATAATAGGCCCACATCTCTGTTTTAAAATAAGTAAAACTGTTTCAAGATCCTAAAAGATTCAGTCCGTGAAAGAGGTCCTGGGTCCTCTTGGAATTGCCATCATCTTAACACCAGCTGGCATCAGAGGCACTGCTCTGGGGTGCCTTTGATAGAGCAACCCTGCCTTTGGAAATCTGCAAAAGAAATTACCCAATTAAGACATAATGGCCCTCCACGCCTTCCCAGGCATATTGAAAGGAATGAAGCAGGCATCCTGACAATCACAGGTGCGCCATAAAATTTTCTCCAGTTGTATCAAATCAGCGGGGCTAAATTAGCCAGCACTGTCCTGACACAGAGTGCCACATGTGCACGTGCAGGCAAGAGTGGCAGGATGTGTGACCAGATGGGGTCAACCTGTCGGGGGGATTTAGGAAGATGTTCTCTAGGCACAGAGTGGGGTGAGGAGGCATTGGGATGTAATGGTGACGTAGTTTACCCAACATGGTTATTCTCTGTCACCGAACAGATTCAACCCATGGTAAGCTAGACTTTTTAAAAATTTTTTTTTTAAAGCATCGTGTAGGAGGCATAGGTATTTTTACATATTTTCTGGTAAAATTAACACACACTAATGTTTTTTAAGTAGGTCCCACACCCAACGTGAGGCTTGAACTCAAGACCGCAATATCAGGGGTCACATGCGTTACTGATGGAGCCAGCCAGCCAGACGCCCCAACATATGCTAATTTTTAAAGGCTCATAATGGTTGGAATGGTTCTTGGGGGCTTGGTTTTAATTGCATTTTAATTTTACCATGCTTCCGCAGAAAATTTCATTTTTTCGAAACATGAACATTATTTGTATTTAGGAAGGCTAAAGGAGGTTTCCCTCTGTTAGCAGTCATCAGGGCCTCCAAGGTCAGGATTGATGTGGGAACATGGTCTCGCTGTTTTTGTCTCTTTTTCTCATCCCTTTTTCTCTCCCTTCCTCTTTTGCCTTCACAAGATCAGGGAAACGGTAAATAAAAACAGCCCTGGGCCTGTAAAAAGACGACGGCGTTCAGTCTTTTGCTTTTGCAGAGGACAGGACGTACGGCACGTTCAATAACCCAAGGTTGTGTCATGGCTTTGGGGGACAGCGTGGGACAGAGGAGGCCTCGCTCTGCTGGGACACACACAGCAGCAGCACAGGGAGCAGGAGGAGAAGACAAGTGCAGCCCCGTGATTATGCCCCACGGTGGGGGGGGGGGGGGGCACGGTGAGTGTGTGTGTGTGAGTGTACATGCCTGTGAGCACCAGAGACAGTGTGTGTGTGTGTGTGTGTGTGTGTGTGTGCGTGCGCGCGCACATATGTTGCAGTAGGGGAGGAGAGGAAGAAGAACCAAGTAGGAGAGAAAGAAGGGGCAGCCCAAGAGCGGGAGTGCCTGCTCAAACACATGCTGAAGGGGTTTCAACTCTTCTGTAGGACTGTTTCCGTTTTACCAATCTGCACTCTAAAATTAAGATTCTCTAACCCTCTGCTGTCCAGTACAGTAACCACACTCCCACATGTGGCTACTGAGGGCTTGAAATGTGGCTGGTCCAAATGGAGAGGTGCTATTCAGTATAAAAGACTCACCAGATTTCAGACTCAGCATGATGAAGAGAATCTACACTATTTCATTAACGTTTACGTTGATCAATGTTAAAATTTAGATATATTGGGGTTCACTAAAATATATTCTTAAAATTAATTTTGCCTGTATTTTAGTACTTTTCAATGTGGCTATGAGGAAAATTTAAATCACATTTGTGGTTTACATTATTTTCTATTGGACAGCGCTTCTCTGAATCTTTCAGTCCCTGATGTGTGTGTGTTGAGGGGGGGGGTTTGGAGGGAGGGCTGTGAGTTCCCTTCCACACATGTATAATTCTTTGATCTTAGCGTCCTAATCACCCCAAAACTTCTCACTCGATTACCCCCAGCCTGGGAAGATATGACACTTTTCAGAAAGGACTATCTACGGTTGTCAGTTTCTCCATGTCCCGTAATCCTGCAAAGGAAATATATTTACAAGGCACTTATGCCTGGCAGCTCTCTTATCTTTCTTAAAATATGGGTGAGGGACTGGTTCTGTGATTGAGCACAAAATGAGAGCTGCTCTTTCACACCTTCTTCCAAGCAGGTGGTATTATGAGCCACGCTACTTACACGGTGAGTCCAGAGCCCAAACAGAAAGAAAGAAAAGAGAGAGAGAGAGAGAGAGAGAGAGAGAACTCTCTTCACCCAAAAATCCCTGATTTCTCCAGCAATTCTCCAGGAGCAAACAGAGTAGAAACAGACATTTGGTGTTAGCCCTACATCATTATCTAAATCCTCTGTAATTACTCTAAAGCTATCATTAAAGATAAAAAGTGATTATATTATTAATAGTATCTACTTGTATTTGTGTAGCTCTTTATAATTTAAAAAGCATATCGTCAGCTATCGTCTGATCTCTTCTGATGACTCCGTGACTTAGATGGTTTTATTCCCATGTGCAAATGAGGAGACAGGCTGCATAAACTACACAAGAACAGAAAGAGGTAGCGGCAAGCCACGAGCAGACCTCCGGTCTCGGAACTGACTCTGATTGGTATTTTCCCCTCAGTTCCTCCTTTACTAAAGGCTTGGTTGGTTTTGTGTAAAGATACTTTAAAACGTTCTTCACTCTAAACTCTGTAAGATTCTTGAGATAAGGACAAATAAACTCTGAGGGGTGGGACAGTGGGTCATACAAATCACCAAAGCCACTTATCATAGCTGTGTCACTTGAAATTAGTTGGTGTCACCCACATTTGTGGATGTGGTATAGCTTTGATCACCAGAATGGGCTAATTGTGAACAAACAGAGGCTCAGAACAGTGGTTCCCAAATAGTGGGCATCAGAATCAACCCCGAGCACTTTTAAAGCACAGGCTTCCTCTCCAGAGTTTTTTGGTTCCATAGCTCTAAGGTGGGCCCGATCATTTGCATTTCTAACTAGTCCCCAAGTAACGCTGACATTGCTGGTCCAGAGGCCACACTTAGAGAACCAATGCTGTTAGGGTGTTAACCACATGGCAGAAATTCACAGGGAGAGAGGACATGCATGCAATTTAGTGACAGAAAGAAGTCAATGCAAATGAATGTTTACAAGCTGAGCTGGGTTTCTTTGGAGAAATTTTGGGACCAGAGCACCTCACATTAGTCAATTTCTGAGATACAGGCACTTTACTAAATTGGGTCAAGAGGCTGCAGGAGATAAAGGACAGCAGAAGAGAGAGAGAAAGAGAGAGAGAGAAAGAGAGAGAGAGAGAGAGAGAGAGAGAGAGAGAAACAGAGGGAGAGAGAGACAGAGAAACAGATTGATTTAAAACAAAGAACCTTTGATAGCCAATTTACCAGAGAGCAAATCAATACCACAGTTTCCTGTTGTACACATATTAAGAATAATTAAACAATAAAAAGGTCATTAGTTAGCTATTTAAATGTTTGCAATGTTTCCCGTATGAAGGGAAATGATCATTCATCATCATGGCTGAAGTCACTTTAAAAGCAGAAATACACAGTCACCCAAATTGGCGGCTCAAGTAGGATCTCTTGCCTCTCCAAATTGTGATTGAGCAGCAGGACTTCAAAAACAGTCTTTCGTATAAAATTGTGAAAGGGTATTATTGTTCAAGGAATGCAGTTAACTAGGGGGTCATTTTCCTATGACGTGTTAAGTAAATAAAATAGATAATCCCACTGTTTCCCACTCCTACCCCAGAGCGGGGCAGGGGGATTCCCCATTCTTTCAAAATGTCCCCTCCTATCTTCACTTTTTTCCTCACACTCTCTCATTTGCTTTGTGTATGTAATTCTAAGTAGAACAAAACAAAACAAAAACACATAGTAGAATGACCCACATGACGGAGCGGCGGCCAAAACTTCAATGACCCGAAGTGCATTACCGAAAACACTTGCTTTAACAAAATCGCTCCCTTATTTCAAATGTGGAACAAAAGCAGTTTTCAGCCAAATGGATTTTAGGCATTAAGTTGTTCGTAGTGACAGACGGAAACAGTTGGATAATTATAAAGCAGTGTGTCACTTCGGAGAGTCATTTTCCATTGAACAGAGAGCGAGAAGTCGGTTTCCCAGGAAGCGCTTTCTGATTCGGTGGTTTTGGGTAAGGAAGTAAAGTGGTACCTGGCTCCTGGTTGTCAGGAATGCGTACCTGAATACACATTACCCACACTTGCACGGCCTCAGCACAATTTCGCAGTGGGCCTCCTTTTTGCCCGGCTCAGTGAAAAGTTGGAAGGAGGTGCAGCCGTAGAAAGCTATGGCTAGCACATTTTTTTTACGGGTAAAATTTATAGAGTAATGTATCTACTTTTAGCATGACTATTGTTAAACCTGGAGATCAAGCAAAGTGACACTGAGTATATTGCTTTATCAATTGGATTCGTACGAGTGAAAAATGCTGATCAGGCCATGTCTATCCCTTGGGTGCAGAAACCCTACTTCAACTCTTGAATGGTCGATACATAAAAGTCAAATTCATTATAATTTGTAGCTTTTTTTTTTTCTTGAAGAAGCATACAGTTCTCCGTACATCAATATCAACTCTTAAATCCACATCGGATGGAGAGGGTACAGCACAGTAATTCAATCTCTTTACACTTAATATGGTCAGGAAGGGAGAATGAAAACAGCCTCTTGTAAAATGATGGAAAAAACAGGATGCAATCACTCTGATGGAGCAGTGCAAAGGAGTCATTTTACACCATCCGTTACCAGGGCAACAAAATACAGTGAGCCCTATACATCTAACAGGTGACATTTTAGCTAAGAAATTGCTTCTTTGGTATTTTTTCTGTCTATGAAAAACAATGTTACCAGCGTTTTCACTTGTCATGTACTATAGGGCAACATATTCCTGCTGACAGACCCATAATGGAAAAATCGAGCAGTTAAATAGTATTACAGTCTAACTTTTTGGATACATGTTAATATGCTCTTTAAAGAGATTTCAGACATTTTCAAACACCCTGGAGATTCAAGGGACTGTAAATCTCTGCATACGTCTATGCATTCAACTTGGTTTTCAGATAAGGAAAAAGTACTTAACTGTGTTTCCAGAATGTGGCATAAAGTCCCAGATATACTTTCAAGACAAGTAATTAATATAATTGTCTCATGTCAGGAGGCCCACAACCTTGGCAGACTTAACATTATGTTATGCCCACAGCCCTTATGGAGAAAGAAAAGTAAGAACATGATATTTTCATGGCAGAATAGTCTTTTCAGTTTACCCCAAAGGTGATATAGTACTGAAAAAGTAGGAATTGGGGAAATTAATTTTTTCAAACGAGACCAGAATCGATTTTACAGGATGTGATGTAATTGTTTTCTTAACTACTTAGAGGAGATGATCACTCCCCACCCCAGCCCCAAATTCATGCAGTGTGATCATTAGAAAACACGTATTAGTCCTCTCGTAGATTTTGTCTTCTTGCTCATCTAAGGATTCTGTCAACTTCCCCAAAGTTACTCAAGTGCTTCTGGGCTTAGATTCCCAAGGGAACTATTCAAATTTGTGGCTGGGTCATTATTTGCCTTCTCATGACGGTTTTTGTTTTGTTTTGTTTTGTTTTGTTTTGTTTTGTTTCCAAAACCACCGATGGACAAAAATAGAAATCAACAGTTAGAATAGAGCTCAGAGAACACTTAGTTCAAGTCTTCCTCTTTACAGCCTAATAAACCAATGACTTAAGAGGGCAGAGTGGTAGAAATGGGACTAGAACCCCGATCTCTAATGCTGGGGCCAGTTTCGGTTGTCGTGTCGGTGTCCTCAGGTATTACTGCATCCCCAACATCCAGGCTGCCACGAAAACCACCCATCCGGCCACAAATTTCCAGTCACTCTGAATTTTCATTATGCATATGACATTCTCTATGCATATCGCAGGAAGCTTTAATAAACATGGGACCTTAATTGGAAAAATACGGATCATTTTATTTATCCCAAGTATGAATCAGAGAATTTCTTAAGGCAATTGCTTGGACATTTTATGTCACTTACCTACCTACCCACTTATACAAACACACACATGCGTACACACACACCCCACACACGCTTTGACCCTTCCTTGCCTCCTTTTGTCTGAGTTTCTCCTTGATATGCCTGGCCTCTCTCCTTGTTAAAATATTTCTAACTCCTTTACATATCCATGTGCATATCAGAACTACTCACAATAGCCCAGAGGTGGAAACAATCCAAATATCCACTGACAAAATAGATAAACGTGATACATACATGCAGCAGAATATTATTCAGTATTTAAAAAGCAAGAAAATCCTGTCACACGTACAACATGGATGAATCCTAAGAACACTGTGCTAAGTGAAATAAGCCAGTCACAAAGGACAAATACGTATGGTTCCACTTCCACGGGGCATCTAAAGTAGTCAAATTCATAGGGACAGAAAGTGGCATGGTGGTTACCAGGGGCTGGGAGGAGGGAAGAAAGGGAGTAATTTAATGGGTGTAGAGTTTGAGATGGGCAAAATGAAGAAGTTCTGGAGATCTGTTTCACAACAATGTGAATGCCCTTAACCCTACTGAACTCTACACTTAAAAATAGTTAAGATGGTAGGATGCTTGGGTGGCTCAGTGGGTTAAGTGTCCGACTTGGGCTCAGGTCATGATCTCCTAGATCGTGAGTTCCGGCCCTGCGTTGAGCCCTGTGTCGGGCCCTGTGCTGACAACTCAGAGCCTGGACCCTGCTTCGGAGTCTGTGTCTCCCTCTCTCTCCCTTTCTCCCCCGCCTGTGCTCTGTCTCTCTCTAAAATAAATAAATGTTAAAAAAAAATTTTTTTTAATGGTTAAGATGGTGCTCTAGACTTAATGTGTCCCTTCAAAATCCATATGTTGAAATACTGCCCCCCGATATGACAGTATTAGGAGATGGGGCTTTTGGGAGGTAATCTGGTCATGAGGGTGGAGTCCCCCATGCATGAGATTAGTGTCCTTATAAAGAAGATTCTAGAGAGCACCCTCACCCCTTCTGCCATGTGAGGATAGAGCAGGAAGCTGGGGTTCTGCAACCCAAAGGGGTCTTCACCAAACTAACACTTCCAGCCTCCAAGGCTGAGAAATAGATTTCTGCCATTTATAAGCCACCCATTCTATGGTAATTTTGTTACGGCAGCCCGAACAGACTAAGACAGATGGTATATTTTATGTTATGTGGGGTTTTTTTTATTGCAATGAAAAAAGAAAGAAAAAAAAAGTTATTTCTGATTCCTTGATACAAGTATGCTGGTTTATATATGTCACTTCCCATTTGAGCTCAATAACTGGGCAGTTTAGTTATGATAGGTGACAAATTGCCACATAATTATCATAAAGACTTGACTTTGAACAGGAACTTTCCTACTTCTGTCTGTCCCCTAATGGTGTTTAGTCATACCTTCACTTGAGCACTCAAGTCTGTTGTATTTATAACTGTCACCCCCACCCCTACCCCACCCCCCAGCCCCATGATTGTGGACTCCTGGCAGGCTGGGACTGTGCTGTATTCAATTTTGTATCCCAGAAGGCTGGACATGTACCAGTTGCTCAATAAATATTTGAGTGCGATATTGCAGTAATTGAAAAAATTAGAAATAAAGTACAAAGATAAGAAGGAATCTGTAGTGTTTTTAAGTGATTTTCCATGCTGCGTTTCTATCATTGTCTGGCAGATCCTTTTCTGATTCATGTACATGTGTTTAAAGTGGCCAACCTAATATAGAAATCTAAGTCTGCCCTGGGCAGTGTGAATCCCCATGCTATAGGACTATAGCAATCTTCAGTGTTGATGGAATCCATTGGGTTAATGATTTCTGCTCCCTGGGTTCTAAGATCTCCCTGGAAGTGGTGGCTTCTGGGTCAGTATCTGTTCTGTTTAGAATCACACATTATTATGGGAGACAGAATTGACAAGCTCCAGAACAATATGCTGAGTTAAAAGAAAGACATAATAAGGTATGGCAAATAAATGCCAAGTGATTTTCCCCCAGGGTTATAACCAAGAATCCAAGAAACAAGAATTTGTGTTTCTTGAATTTTAAATCATGTCATTGATTTAACTTCTTGTTTTTAATACCTGATATAGAAGGTTTAAGTAGTTTCAAATTTTTAGTTAAAAATGAATGATTTCATTAAAACAAACAAAAACAGGCAAAGTAAACTAAAACAACAACAAAAAGATTTTGCTGAGAGATCTTCCCTAAATGGGATGTGGGAAAGAAAAATGTAAAAGCTAAAATGGTTGCTATCAAGTTATATATTCATATTTTTATAATATATATTTATTCATTAAACTAAAAGTTATAAGTATCAGGAATGATTTTATATATTTGTATTCATTTGGCATATATGGTTTTTTGACCTGCTCCATTTCTGATCTGGGCCGGTTCACGCCTCCTTAGGCAACCTGGTGGTCCCCTGCTCCCAGGAGGTCACCATATTGATGCCAAACTTGGTGCGGACATCCAACAGGCATAGGGCACCAAAGCCCAGGACTCCTGGGCTCAAGCGATCCTCCTGCCTCAGCCCCCCGGGAGCTGGGGCCACCGTGCTTGGCACCTTTAGTATATACAGTTTTTTTAATGCATTATTTTTCATATTAAACATATGGCCTTCATGTGTCATTATAAATTCTTTATAAACATCACTTGTCATAGCTATAATATTCCATTAGTTGGGTAGATTAAAATCTCTCTAATCCATAGTCTATTATTGCCTGTTTAGGTTTATTTTTATATTTCTCCTTTTAAAAATGATGCTGTAGCTAGGTATGAGACTTGTTATTTCATTCCGATTTTCTGATAGCACGTAGAAGCTATATATCCATCACATATAATTAAATCTATTAACACTTTCCTTTGGGATGACTTTCATTGATTCTAAACTTGGAAAGCCCTCCACATTTCCAGAACTATAAGAACTATACGTGCCTTTTCACTATAATTTCTTTTTAATAGTTGGAGTTATTTTTTTCTTTTACTCCCTAAACTATCTGTAACATTTTATGCATCCCTTCAGGTCTGTATTCAGATAATCCCTTTTCCCCTAAATACATAACAAATTTTTCAATAATTGCTTATTGAATAATCATTTTTTCCTATTGATTTGTGACATCACCTTCTACATATATTAGATACTAGCACACCCTAGGGTCTTTTTCTGAGTAAAACAGCTGCACTCTGGATAGCCTCAACTTGTGCACTCTAGTGGAAAGCAATACCTTGGATCTCAGGTCTGCATTTTTTAATTTTTATTTTTTTGAGTTATAATTGTCTCATAATCCTCTCAGGGTTCTTGTGAGTAATTAGAGATAAAATATTCATTGCATATTCTTAATATAAAAGGTGTAACATGAAAATGTGATCTATACAATAGCAACAGTAAAATCTGGGATGAATGTAGGTAAATATGACCACAGTTAATATGAATGCCAGATTGCTAATATAGTAGGGAGGGTGGGGAACCATTCAACCTATTATGTTTCAAACTTTTTTAGGTTTCTCGAGTGAGAGTCATTAGAGAGGTAAAAAAGTGCTGTAGTCAGAGAGGGAGATAATGCAAAAAGAAGGGAGTAGCTCACAGGATACAAATCAATTTCTATAAAAGTATGGTAATTGATTTTCTGACTTTTCTATTTGGGGGGAGGGAAAGATAACAATATTAACGGAGAAAAAAATAGAGCAAAAGATAGGCTATAATCTTTAAATTGTATGTTGGCAAAAATACTGTATTTTTTGTCAGTAAGTCAATAAAAATATTTTTCATGTTGATATTTTTAAAACTATTACTATTTTTTTAAAGTAATCTCTACACCCGTGGGACTCAAACTCACGACCCTGAGATTAACAGTCACATGCTCTACCAACTGAGCCAACCAGGTACCCCTTTGTGTTGACATTTTAATTTTAGTAAAATATATGATAGATGCAACCTTTACTTTTAACTTTTGTAAAAATACATAATTTCAGTTAGTCATGTCAATGATCATAAAGAACAAATAATGATTATTTAAAGTTAGACTAACATTTCTCTCCCTGTGCCACTTTCTTTTCTGTCCAATTTCAACTACTTAAAAAAAAATCTGTACCATATTAGAATACAACTACAGATGGATCACTACCTAGTGACTTCTTTAATGACCTTAACACTGTTGCCACTTGCCTCGTTCTCATCCATCCCCTACTCTGCCAGTGGAGTGATTTTATAATCCACAGATCAGTCACTATTGCATTCATTCAGTGGAATAAAGTCCAAACACTTTGGCTTTATGTATAACCTGACCAGTGGCGACTTCACCTTGGTCTCCGGTTCCTAACAGGCTTCTGCTCTACATGTTCTGAAAACCTCATGTTCTGAGGACAGGTCTTTTCAAAGCCTGTGTGCCTTTGCCTGCCTTTCCACCTGGACTGCTGTTCTGCAAACCTGTGTTCCTGGAGAATTGCTGATAAGTTATAATTTTTTTTTAAAGTCATCTACTAGTACATTAGAAATAGACATAAGCAAAGAAAAATCAGCCTTGACAAATAAGCTGAACCCAAAGTACAAGGACAGTGAAAAGAAGAAAAAAAAAAAAGTCAAGTCAGCTTAACCCCAACTGGCATTTACAAGATTAACAATATGGTTTGCAGGGCGCTTGGAAGGAAATCAACCCGCTTTAAAATAATTAAGTGCTGCCATCAAGGAAGGACTATGCAGGTGCCAAATAAGGTTGTCTGGGACACCAAATCCCTCCCTATCTCACAATGCCATCAAAATAGAAAGAACTTGAAGAAGTGGAGCCTAACAGTGTTCGTGGTACTCTAATGCTGACTGAAGGAAGGCTAAGATAAAAATCTAGATGGAGGAAAGACAGCAAACAAAATGAAGAGATACAGCTTATATTTTTAAATTCTCGTACTTAAATCCAAGAATTTCTTCAGTACTGTTTTATTCTCCCTCGGATGCTGATCAAGTCAGTATGGGCAATAAAACCTGTGCTCAACATCCACATTGCTTTACCGCGTTTCCAAAAAGCCAGTACAAACAGGAAGGAAAAAGCTTACTCTGCTGGTAGAAGAAAGGATAGCAGCTTGTTGGCCTGGCCTTACCAATGCCCAGAGGAGTTGGGTCCAGGCAGCAACATAAGTGTAATAGAATCAAATGCTACTGCCTCACTCTTTAGGGCCAGCTTGAGAGCCGTTTGCTCTCTGAAATTTTTAAATGTTTCTCTGATTCTTAGAGACAGGTTTAATTGCTTCTTACATTTGTCTGCAGCACTTTTTATATACCCACAAGGTAATATTTTGCATTCTATATTAAAAAAAGACTATTTGAATTCCTTAAGGGGATGTCTAGAGCGTCATCGTTTGTAGTTCCAATGCCTTGAATATAGTCTGCATTAGAACAATGTGTTTTTAATTGAATCGTCAGATTATGCTATGAATCCACAAGTTGCTAAATCGTGCTCCATCCTCTTTATTCTTCAAGTTGATTTCAATGGTTTCATGAAGCTCTTCTTTGCCTACAGCCTGTGACCAATGACCTTCTTTCTCTGAACTCCCATTGAATGTATTCTTAGCATCATATAGTTTAGAGCTTAATTATTTCTCACATAGTTATTCTCACTTCCTCAGTAGATAATTGGATTCGTGAAGGCATTAATCACATTTTATCCTAAGAAATGTCTAACACAATACTGACATCTGAGAGGTATTCAGTAAATATTTGTCGATTGCTGTACTCAGGTCAATGTCTTAGTCTTCACCCAATATATTAATATCTGATATATGAACTTTAATAATAATGGTAACAACAAACTGCCTGTACATCAAAGTCAGATATTATGGAATTTTGAATTGCTTCCTCTCCTGGCATCATGATTAAGAGCAATAATCCAAAACCAGACTGACATTGATATGAATCATCTTCTGCCCTTTGCTACTTATATGACCTTGAATTTAATCTCTTTAAATACTAGTTTTCTCAGGTGTAAAATAAGGATAATAAAAGTAACCACAGCATAGAAATATTGCATAGATTAATAAAGATAATGTATATGAGGCACATAGGCAATGCCTAGGACATAATAATTGCTTCAGGGTAGATATTATTATTATTATTATTACATTATAATTTTAAGAAAAATAATTCATCAACCCAGCAAACTTGAAACAAACTTTAGATTGCTTACAATGTTTTTCATTTAAAATCTTTTTCCCCCTAGAAAAACACACGTGAGTGAACAATGTAAGGCAACTGAAAATATCTTCATAAAAGCAATAAAAAAACTGGCAAAAAATGTAATATCAACTTTTCTGGAAATCCGGAAACTAACTAAAAACTCCCAGCAACCTGAGCATAACTTAGTTAAGAAATATGGCTGAATCTCATTAAGAAATGTAAGATTTGTCCTATTTTCATTCACCCTAGTCCCAGCACCCCCTTGCCAGCTCACTGATAGTCTTGAAGATTATAGCCCATATTAATGACACCTGCTCCTGAAGGAGTAAAAGGAACTTATTTGCAAAAACCTGCATAGAATAGATTTGTTTGTGGACTCCCTAGAAGACCTTCTCAAATGGCTCATCTTTATCTTAGCTAATTCAGAACTTTCCCAGCCTAAGCCACTCCCTTTGAACATTTGTGAAAACTACGGGCAAATATTTCAGTGGCTGTTTCTTGAGGCAGTGAATAGCAGTTGAGGCATATAATAGACTAGCCAAGAAACTTGGGAGAAAAAGTTGGGAGAATAACATGTCGTGGCAAGGGTCTGAACAACTCTAATATATCTCTAGGAATCTAGAAAACCATGTACATGCCCAGGACTATTTACATAATCAGAAAATACCTTAGAGGGTCCTAAGCTCTCACTTCTAGCTGACTTTGAGGCTCTGCCCAAGAAGTGAGGCTATTAAAGAGTTGCAAACCACCAGGTTGAGTGTTGCAGACATGCCCTAAAACTCAGAGGGTTTGTTTGTTTTGGTTCCAGGCATTTAAGGAAATGTCTATCTTTAAGCTAGTAAAACCGATGCTTTAATGGCCATGCACAACAAAGAACAAAAACTTCACAGAAGTGGTTTATAGAAGTCACTAAACAAACAAACAAACAAACAAAAATAACTACAATAAGCAACGACAAATCTTGAAGAGAGGGAGAATGTGATTTCTAGACTCACCACATTAAAATATTAAAACGTCTAGTTTTAAACAACAACAACGAGACATCAAAAGAAACAAGAAAATGTAAGTCATACACAGAAAAAAAAAAAAAAAAGCAATAAATAGGAGCTGCCCTTGAGAAAGCTCACATATTGGACTTACTGGACAAAGATTTTAAACGTATTCAAAGAGCTAAAGGAAATCATGTCTACAGAACTAGAGAAAAGCATCCAGAATAATGTCTCACAAATAAAGAATACAAGGAAAGAGATAGAAATGACAAAATGGAACCAAATAAATACTCTGGAGTTGGAAAGTACAATAATTGAAAAGAAAAATAAACTAGAGGGGCTCAGCAGCAGATTTAAGTAGGCAGAAGTGTCAGTTAGCTTGAAGATAGGTCAACTGACATTATCCAGTACAGAAAACAGAAAATAAAAAGAATAAAGAGTAATAAACAGATTAAAAGCCCTGTGGGACTCCATCAAATATACCAAGATAAGAAAAGGAAGAGGAAGGAGAGGGGAAAAAAGACAAAAAGAATATTTGAAAAATTAATGGCTGAAAACTTGCTAAATTTGATGAAAAAATATTATTAATACTCACACACAAAACTCAAAACACTCTAAGTAGTATAAGCTCAGAGGTCCATACTCAGACATCTCATAATCAAAGAGTCGAAAGTCAAAGCCAAAAAGAGAACCTTGAAAGCAGTGAAACAGAGAGAAAAGTGACATACCATGAACAAGGACCATCAATAAAAGTAACAGTTAATTTCTCATCAAAAACTATGGAGCATCAGATACCTCTATTAGAAGGCAGTAGGATGACATATTCAAAGTGCAGAAAGAAAATACTTTCAATGAAAAATTCTATATTTAGCAAGATATACTTCAAAAGTGAAAAAAATTAAGGCATTAGCATATGAAAAAATGAGAGTTTCTCACTTGCAGACCTGCCCTACAAGAATAAAGTGAGTCCTTTAGTCCTTTAGATTGAAATGACAGGACAGGAGATGGTAACCTTAATCTATATGAATAAGTAAAGAACATCAGTAAAGATAACTATGTATGTGATGTATGTAATATGTATTAATATGCGTGTAATATATGTAATATAAAAGGCAGTATTAACGTTGTTTCTGTTTGTAACTTCTCTTTTTCCTATCTTATTTAAAAAACAATTGCATAAAATAATTATAAACCTATGTTGGTGGGCACACAATGTGTAACTTGTAACCATAAAATCTCTTAAGAGGGGGGAGGGAAAAGAGGCATATGATATATTAAAATTAATTTGGTATTAATCTGAACTCTGAATCTAAATGTTATAAATTAAGTTTTTAATTATAATCCCCATGGCAAAAATTAAGAAAACAACTCTAAAAATGTAGCAAAAGAAACAACAAAGGAATTAAAAAGGCACACTAGAAAACATCCATTTTACACAAAAGAAGTCAGTATTGGAGGAATTGAGAAACAAAAGAGATGTAAGAAAGACATACATAAAAAAAAAAAGCAAAATGACAGAGGTTAGTCCTTTCTTATCAGTAATTACTGTAAATATAAGTGGACTAAACTTTCCAATCCAAAGGTAAAGATTGGCAGGAAGGATTAAACAAATGTTTAAGATTAAACAAATGCTACAGATTAAACTGTATGCTCTCTGTGAGATTCACTTTAGATTCAAAGACACAAAGTGAAAATTCAGACATTAAGTAAAAAAATGACAAAAAAAAATTCCATACAAATAATAACCAAAAGTGAGCTGGAGTGGCTATTAATTTTAGACAAAATACACTTTAAGTCCAGAACTATTAAAGAGAAAAAGGACATGATATAATGATAAACTGGTTAATCCATCATATAATAATTATAAACATATATGCACCTAACAACAGAGACCCACTATACGTGGGGAAAGACTAACAAAAATGAGATGAATAAAGAAAAGTGTTGTAAGCAGGACTAGAGATAGAAAGAGAACTAGGAACAGCTGAGCCTTTGATTTTCTGGAGTCATTTATCAATGAGTATGAATTGAATACCTTTATGAGCCAGGTAGTGTCCTAGGTATTAAGCATACCAGGGTAAATGAGGCCCTGGTCCTAAATAACTAGGAGACAGAGAGTAAACAAAGTAAGCTCATACGTAAATAAAAGTTTTAGACTGGGGTAACTGTTAGGAAGAAAATCAAAGGGGATGATACAACAGAGAGAATGGGAATGGCATAATTTGAATTGTATATTTAAAACAGAGGGGCTCAGTCCAAATAAAAATACCAAATGCAAACTGAGAAAACATGACATACAAAATGCAATGATAATTTAGTGATGTCTGCCACGGCAATGAGAAGGGAATCCCAAATGTAGAACTTTTTATTGTTGACACTACACTAGAGGGGGAAAAAGCTACTAAAACTAGGAACAGTACCCTTGGTAAGCATTATTCATAATTGTTCTCAAAATTCTTGACATTGGCATACAAAAAAATATGGCTTTTATTGTATCATTATCTGTAGATGATAAAATTATCCACTGAGAAAAGCCAGAATAATCGATGGGGGAAAACTATTAGAACAAAATATTTTGATATGAGTTTAATGCAAAATAAATGCACAATTTTAATAGCTTTTATACATACCAGTTAAAAAATACAATGAGTCAAAATATCCTATCTCGTTAGCAGTGATAACAAGGTATGAGGATTACACGACATAACTCTACCATGTAAGAAATAAGGAAGTGATTAAAGAGTGGGCTAGGATCCTGATTAATTTAGTATTAATCCCAATTCAAATTCCCATCCTAAAAATTTTATAGGAAAGATTCTGAGGTACATTAGGAAAAACAAACAGGTAAGAGTAGTAAAACTTTTTCAGGAAAAAAAAGACAAAAAAAGGAATATATCCTACAAGTGATGAAATCTTGAAGTACAACAATCAGGTTGGTATATTAGTTATTTAGGAATCCACAGAGAGACCAGTCAATCTGAAATAAAAATCCCAGAATTAAAATATTTTTCTATGTAAAAATTAAATATATAATAGAGGTGGTATCATAATAAAGTGCCAAGGTCAATATTTTTCCCCCTCATTTCTTTGTTTCTTGCAAAATTTGTCAGAATTGAAAAAAACTTGGAGACAGGTTCACACCTCACAATATACACTAAATAAATTCCACATAACTTAAGTATGAAAATGTAAACAAAGAGAAATAGGAGATACAGATGAATCTTGAATAGGTCTTGCAAGGAAAAAGATAATAATGAAGCAATGGAAGAAACCACACATTTAGAAAGCTAATATATTGTGTCTATAAATAAAATTTAAACTTCTGAATGCAAAATGAAGATCATAAAGTAACTTAAAGGAAATTCACACCATGTGATGAAATATATGCCACAAATTTGACAAATTAATTTGGTTCAAGAGTCTTGTGATACACACACACACACGCTCTTAAAAGCAAGAAGTAAAGAATGTAAGATGCAATAAAAATAGGTCAAAGTATAAAAAAGCACAAATTAAAATGATGGACAAAGATATGAAATTATTTAATGTTGAGTCCTTATTCAAAAAGAAGTAAGTATGAAGAATTAAATTGGTTTCTGCCAGAAGCTACCACCAGAAGGACAAGGATCATGGGAAACACATAAATTTCACCCTGTATAGCATCAGAGCAGTGGTAACTTAAAGGGAATTGTTGACTTTCAGCATGGTTTTGCTCCCAGAGGACACTCTACTAACTCAAAAATATCAACAACCATGAGAATCATCACCACAATGAACTTCAGAGGTACCAAAGCAAAGCTAGGTCACTGAAAAACACCCTCCACATTACAATAATAGCTGTTGAAAGGAACCCATATTGGGGAACTACTATAAACTCAGGTGTGAAGATGTTTCCAAGGGAGGGACTAGGTAGAAACCTAGAGAGATTATGGAATGGAAACATAGAAAGTAGAGGATTTTGGGTGTGCACATATATGGAGATCCAAATACACATATTGGGGAACTTCTTGATTTCCCATATTTACTGCCCCTCTTGCAGATACTGAGCAGTGTTAATAACCACAAAATTGCAAAGCTACTTCTCCCCAGCACCACATGTTAGAGATGGTGGGCAGAAAAGCCCTGAACATAACTTATCCCAGTGTTCTTAAGTAAAGACCACAGGCGTATATTTCTCTTTACCTACCATTGTCCAAGTGTGGAATAAACTCCAAAGACAAGCTTACTATGATGCTGAGTTTTCCTGTTTCTAAAGCAGAAGGAATTCTGCTCTTATAATTTGTATTTTTCCCATCCACAGACTTCACTACTGATCATCAAAATAATAATTGAAACAATCGTGGGTCACTTTTCCCTATAAAACTGGCAAACATTTTTTTCTTAATATACTCTACAGACTTGGAAAGTATGCCCAGAAGCTGGCACTCTTAGTATATTGCTTGCTATATTTGTGTAAACTTTGTGCTGGATAAAACTTATCAGGAACCATAGAGTCAAACACACAATTCTCGCAATAGGAGAAATTTATTCTAAGAATGACATCTGCAATAAAGATCAATGTTTAAAGCATTTGTGTTTTTAATAATAGTGAAAACTACTGAAAAACCCTAACATACAACGGAGTATATTTAACTATGTCCTACAGAAAAGGAGAAAAAGGCTTGCTATACTTTTCATTTTTTTCATGTACATAAAATACTTTAAATTTGAAATCTCTCAGTCAGGTTGCCCTTCTCTCTCCCTCTCCAGTAGCAGTTACTATCATGATTTAAAATTTTAAAATGCATACATAATTCCTAATAAATAACTCATAAATAATTTATGTAATTTTAATTAACTGACATGTAATAAGCTATTTTCTTGTGTTATTTAATATTATATTTCAAGAACTAACTATATTAACACATAGGGATCTAATTTATTTATTTTTCCTTGCAGTATTCCACTGCATAAACGTACTACAACTTATTTACCCATTCTCCTACTATGAGCCGTTGAACTGTTCCTAAATTTTCACTGAAATAGTATCATAATAAACAATGTTTGATATGTGTCAACATTTCTTTAAGATAATAGTTCACAAACTCTTTGGTCCAGGATACCTTTACACTTGTAAATATTATGGAGAATGTCAAAGAGCATTTTTATGTGGATTATATTTATCAATAGCTACTGTATTAGAATTTAAAACAGAAGTTAAAAAAATTATAAATCTACTTAAAATAAGTCCATCTATATGTTTTTACATCTTTTCAATAAATTTTTTTACTGCTTATTTTTGAGAGAGAGAAAGAGAGAGACAGAGCATGAATGGGGGAAGGGCAGAAAAAGAGGGAGACAGAATCCAAAGCAGGCTCCAGGCTCTGAGCTGTCAGCACAGAGCCCTATGTCGGGCTTGAACCCACAAACTGTGAGATCATGACCTGAGCTGAAGTTGGATGCTTAACTGACTGAGCCCCCCAGGTGCCCCAAGTCCATTTATATCTTAACATAAGTAGCATATTTTATAAAAATAACTCTATTTCCCCCAAAATAGAAGAGTATAATGTTTTACATTTTTGCAAATCCTTTAACAGCTAGGTCATAAGATTTGCTTCTGCATTCACCCTATAGTGATATGTAGTTCTGGTTGGAAGAGATCCTGTATCACACAGACGTGTTGTTGAAAAGAGAAATATATGTCAGTATCCTTTTAAAATTATTCTAGATACTGTTCCTGTTAATACTATACCAAACCTCAACAAGTGGTAGTTTCTAAAAGGTTTAATGCCATATGGAATCTGAAACCATAACACTGAATTTTCACATGCTGTTTTATTAAAATCTATTGATCTCTCTTGTATATGGACCTTTAACTATGGCATGATTTGATAACATCATGCATTGGTCATTTGGAAAATACCGGTTCACTGAGTTTGCAGAACTTCCAAGTGATGACATACCTCATTATACAGAATTTTAAAATCACAGCTGTTAATATCACACTGGCCTCATCAAAAAAGGTTTCAAATATTAGGAAGCTGTTAAGCTCACAGAAGCTAATACAGGTTTTCCACAATTCTAATTTTTCTACACAAGCTGGAATTTTATCATTGGTACAAATACTATCAATTGTTTTCCTTGAAAGAACAAACTCATTTTGTTCTCTGCATGAAAGTGCCTGCCATTACCTTCTGAATAACTGTAGTTTGTTAGTCATTCTTTCAAGTCAAAATGGTGTTCCATACTTCAAACCAGTTATTCCAGCTCATAAGTCAATCACACAAGTGTTCTTTGCTCTTCAGCAGGCAGCCAAAATACTTCATGTTTAATTGCAATTTTCTCATGCAGAATATTAAAAAGATGTGCACTGAAGAGTCAAAATTTAAGAAATTTAATTTTTTCCTGATTTCTGAAGGACATTCTTCAGTAAAACTAGCTTTTTATTTTTATTTAAATTTTTTTTTTTTACGTTTATTTGTTTATTTGGAGAAAGACTGAGACAGTGCAAGTGAGGGAGGGGCAGAGAGAGAGGGAGACAGAGAATCCCAAGCAGGCTCTTCACCGCCAGCACAGAGCCCGATGAGGGGCTCGATCCCACAAACTGTGAGATCATGACCTGAGCCGACACCAAGAGTTGGATGCTTAATCGACTGAGCCACCCAGGCACCCCTAGCTTTTTATTTTTTAACTGCAAGCCCCAGGTGGTAAAGAATACACTAAAATATGATATACTTTGATCCTCTGCCTTGATATATGTTAAGGTGTCAGCAGTTTTATCTTTCACGGCTTTTATACAATCAGTGCAAAGGCCAACACGAACAAAGCGACAGATAAAGTCTTATTATTATCATAAAAGTAGTTTCAAGTTTTACCTGAAAGGTAAACCATACCTAAGGATGGTTACTCAGAAAATTAGTGCTCTAAGATGCATACCTAGAAAAGGAATTGTGGAGATAGAGTGAGATTAGGTCAGTTTTATTAGATTTGCTGAACGGATGTCTATGTTTCAAGCAGCCATACTTGACATTTCCTTTTTTCTGTCCATCCTTGAGAATAACTGATGTTACCATATTAATATAAATGTGCCAAACCAATGGGGCTACACTGGTGATGTGTAGTTTTAATTTCACTTCTGTAGTTGCTAGCGTTTCATAACTTTTATGTATCTATTGTCCAATCGGGTGTCTTCTGTGATTTTGTATATATAAACCCTTTATCCATTTTCCCTTCCTGTCTTTTTCTTTCTTTTTCCTTTCCTGTTTCTTAGTTATCCTTGGTGTTCTGTATATGCTTTTATTTCTGGTCCTTTGTATGTTTTGCAAATATATTCTTCCAGTATTTTTCAGTTTTTATAATTTTATTATAATATGGTTTCCTTTATTTTCCAGAAGTTTTAAATTTTGATTTGGTCAAAATTAAATACTTTTTGGAACTCATTTAAAAATCCTTTATGAACCCAGATTCATAAACACAATTATCTTATATTTTCTTCTAATAGTTTTTAAGCTTTTAAAAGTAAACTAGTAAATGTAACATTACATTAGTTATGTTATCCAAGCTGTCTACACAATATGTATACATTTTTTGTCTGCTCCCTCTATTGGTTGGTTCCTGTAACAGGTTGGTTACTGTTACCATCTTCCACCATGACTGGGAATTGGTTTCTTTAATTCAGTTAGCTATTGCTTTATATAGCTCAAGGTCTTGTTAAGTGCATGTAAGTTAATGATTCTTATATCGTCTTGGAGGAATGCTTCTTTTTACCATTACGTGGTGTTCCTCTTTATCCCTGGTAATATTTTTAGAAAGTATTATTGTTCTACCCACCTTCTTTTAGTAAATACCTCTTACCATAATAACATTTTATGCCTTATATTCTATTTTTCTGATGTTAATTTATCTCTACAAGATTTTATCGTTTTTAATTATTTGCATGGAATATATTCTTTTCTGTGTTCTTATGCTTTAGATGTTTATGTCAAAAACAGCATATACAAAATTTTATACATGTACGTGTACATGCTTCTCCAATTTGAAAATATATGCATTCTAACTAGTGAGTTAAAAGACAATGACTGTGGGGGCACCTGGGTGGCTCAGTCGGTTAAGCGGCCGACTTTGGCTCAGGTCATGATCTCACGGTCCGTGAGTTCGAGCCCCGCGTCGGGCTCTGTGCTGACCGCTCAGAGCCTGGAGCCTGTTTCAGATTCTGTGTCTCCCTCTCTCTGACCCTCCCCCGTTCATGCTCTGTCTCTCTCTGTCTCAAAAATAAATAAACATTAAAAAAAAAAATTAAAAAAAAAAAGACAATGACTGTGAAAATGGTATTTTAGATTTATTTCTATCATTTTTACTTAATGCTTCCTATATGACCATGAATATTTATGCTTTTCCTCATTTATAACCTGTTTTACAGTATTTTTTTTTTCTTTTTGTATTTTGCTTTCTGTTTTCATTCTAATGTCAGCTATGGCTTAGAAGTTATACCAGATGTATCTATTCCCTTAAAACTAACCTTAGATACTATTTTTTTTTTTTTTATAAATTAAGTGGGTTCCACACCCAACATGGGGCTTGAACTTATGACCCTGAGATCAAGAGTCACCAGCTTTACTGACTGAGCCAGTCAGGCACCCCTTAACCTTAAACACTTTAATATACACATTTAACTTAATGTACACATAGGGTAGTTAGTAAATAGGCTTAAATTCAAAACAATACAAGAATATGAAGGTTTTTATCCTCACCCACTCTTGTCTTAAGTGATATATGGTCTCCTACATTTTAGTTCCATCATTAATAACCCTGAAGTTATTCCATATTATTATTTTATGCAAAGTTTGTTAGACTGATTAATATTTATATTTTTAATAACCATTTTTCTTCAAACTCAGTTCTTTTTCCTGTAATCAGTTTCTCCCAGAAATGCATATTTTTATAATTGCTTCTCACAGTCTATTATTAGTAACCTCCTTTAGTGTATGTTTGTCTGAAAATGGTTTTATTTGGCCTTGTTCTTCCTTCACAGTTTAGCTGGATATAGAATTTGGATCATAGGTTATTTTCCCTGACCATCTTTCAGTATAATTACATTATCTTCTGGCTTCTAGTTTAGGTGAAGTTTAGATGTCTCTTTTTTTTTTTTTTTTTTTTTTTTAGCTAACTGTTGTTCTTTGAAGGGACTCTGCTTTTTCTGGCATTACCATTAAGACCTTCTCTCAGTCTATATGACAAAGTAGAGTGAATCTAGGAGCACATTTCCTTTTATTACACTAAGCAATAACTGTGCTGTTTAAATATGCTTATTCATGACTTTTTCCAATTCTACAAAATAATCACTTCAGGGCACCTGGGTGGCTCAGTCGTTAAGCATCTGACTTCAGCTCAGGTCATGACCTCACAGTTCATTAGTTCGAGTCCCACATTGGATGAACTCCAGTCCTGCTTCTGGTGAGCATGAGCCCTGGGTGAGCCCCCCTTCTCTCTCTCTCTCCCTCTCTCTCTCTGCCCTTCTTGGGATTTACCACCCTCCCCACCCATCTCTGCTGCCTGCTCACTTGTACCCTCTCTCTCAAAAAAAAAAAAAAAAAAAGAAAGAAAGAAAAGAAAGAAAATAATCACCTTACTGCTTCTCTCCCATTATCTGTTTTGTTCTCTAACAAAATTCCATTTAACATATGTTGCATTTTCCATGCAACATATATGTTAATGTTAATCTCTTCATATATGTTAATCTCTTTATTACTATTATTTTTTATCTTTTTTTTCCGCTCTGCTTTGTCCTCTGGTTAATCTCTTAAAATCTGTATTTCCTTTTTTTTTTTTTTTTTTCCAAGAAAGGCAGACCGCCACAAGCAGTACCTCACTTGGATGTGTCTGGAGTCTTCGAAGCCTTACTATCCTACGTTCTCCTACAAATGGACCTTGAGAGCTTGTTTGGAGGTTCTAGCAGGAAAGCACAGCTACTCGTATCCTATACCCTTGACGGAAGGACGGGCCTTCTCTTTCGGGGAAGGTCAGCCTCTTCACCCTGAGCACGCACCTTTGGGAAGGATGTATATGGAGAGGTGAGGGAGGAAGGTGACACTCGCCTAAAAAGCCAGATCAGCCGAATCAACTCGGCAATCAATGGGTGAGAGACATCACAGCTAGATGAACTTCACATCCTTAAGATCTGTATTTTGTTCACAAATTCTCTGTTCAGCTTTTTAAATCATTTTTACTCTATTTGGTTTTTTTAAATGTAATTTATTGTCAACTTAGCTAACATATACAGTATGCTCTTAGTTTCACGGGTAGATATCTGTGATTCATCACTTACATGCAACACCCAGTGCTCATCCTAACAAGTGTCCTCCTCAATCAATGCCCATCACCCATTTTCTCCTCTCTCCTGCCCACCCCCATCTTATGTGGAACTTGAGAAACTCAACAGAAGACTATGGGGGAAGGGAAAGGGAAAAAGGGAGGCAAACCCTAAGAGACTCTCTGTTCAGTTTTGCTTAACCTGAACAAAGTTAAAGTTTAAACTGTTCATTGAAGTTTTATTTCACAATTTTTTTTTCATTTCTAAAAAATAATCTCTGTTTGGTCATAGAGTCTTATGTTTTTCTGTGTGCTTATCCTCTTCGGAAATACCAATCTTTTTTTACATCTATTTATTTCATAGGCTCTCTTATCTGACATTTCTGGTCTAATCCTACCATTTGTTATGATCACTTTTTTTTTTTTGCTTAAGGTGAATTGTTTTTGCTTATGTTTTGTAATATTAGATAGCGAGCTTATCTTTGGCAGGGTTTCATCAAGTAAGATCTGAGATGTGTTAGGGTGTAGCTCTCCAGAGCAAACCGTACAGGTGCATTTACAAGCCTGACACACCCTTCTGTTGGGTTGATTTCCTAGATTGTGGATTCCACATTAGGATTTTAATCTTAGTATTACATGGTGATAGGCCCTTGGTTATAAAATCTTACAGATTTTTTTTTCTTGCCCCTACTTAGTACTTTAGCATAACTGATCAACTTACTCCACATCTTTCTGAGCCAGCCATGAGTAGAATTACTTAGACTTTTTTTTTTTTTTTTTTTTTTTTTTTTTTTTTTTTTTTTTTTTTTTTTTTTTTACTAAAAGTACATTCCCTAGATTTATGTGAGTTTTCCATTTAAATTCTCCGTCTTTTCTGGCCACATCCTCATCTCCTTTCCCTCTCTGTCCATAATTAAGTCTTCAGAAACTACACCTTACTTCTCTTTGTTGCTGCTAAGGCATTGTCCTTGTCCTCAAGCTTGTATTTCAATTTTGGTTTGGGCCCCTGAAAATAATCCTTCTTATGAGTTCCACTGTGTATTTATGAAGATGTTTGTTACATTGATCTGGAAAACACAGGTGTTTTATAGTCAGGCTTTTTCATGTTATCTAGTAGTACCTTTTAGATATGTAACATTATTGTTACTTTTAGTCAACGATTAGATTTATAAATATTTCCCAAACGTCCACACTTATCATTTCTTTATACCTCTCATTTCTTCCATTATTCTTTTTTTGCAAAGTGTGTTAGTTATTTTAGGATGTCTTCAGGGTTTGTAGGAAATTTTATTCTTTTAGGGATGAAAAAAAGGCCATTATTTTTCCTTCACTCTTAAATGACAGTTTAGTTGCATATTTAACTCTAACTTGGCAGTTTCTTTTTATTAATACTTAGGAGATATTACTTCATTGTTTTCTGGCATCTATTATTGCTAATAAAAATCTGATGTCACCACAATTGTCATTTTACTATATAATTGTGAAAGAAGAATCAAGATATAAAGCTGCATTCATTTTGTAATTCGAAGTTTCTGAAAATATATGTACAAGAATGCTTTACTATCTAATTCCTAAATTCTCACTGTGATACTGCAGGTAGCAAAAGATACCTATTATCTGAATTCATTCTGTCGCCAGGTTTCACAGTGTAAGTAGTGGATATTTATGTAACTTCCTGGAAGCCAATTTAACAATATGTCAAAGGCCTTTGAAAAAATGTAACCCAATAATTTCACTTTTAAGAGACAGAAGTAGACATTAATTAATGAAGCTGTTGGCTACTAGATCGCTTGTCAAAAAATGGAAAGAATATAAAGATCCAAAATATGTAATAGAATATTATACAATCACTAAAATGATCCTTTTGAAAAACTAATTGTATGTGAAATCACATTACTTTATAAAGTCACAATTAAAATTTTATTAAAGGTATCAAACAAAAAAAAGTATCAAACAATATATTATGATCACACAGATTTCAAGTGAATGTACATGTATATTTCCATGCATACATCTCAGCAATTTGTTAAGAATGCCTTTTTATGAGAGATAGGTTGCATGGAACATTTAGTTTCTTAATATTTAAAAAAAAAAAAACTTCTAAGTTCTGGACATCCGGATAGCTCAGCTGGTTGAGTATCTGACTTCAGCTCAGGTCATGATCTCACAGTTCATGAGTTCAAGCCTCACATAGGGTTTGCTGCTGTCCGTGCAGAGCCCACTTTGGATGCTTGGTTCCCCTCTCTCTCTGCCCAATCCCTGCATACACTCTCTCTCTCTCTCAAAAAAAAAAGTTTCTAAGTTCTATATAGTGAGGAGGTATCACTTTTAGAATTAAAAATGTGGTTATTACAACATAGGCGCATAATAACTCTTGCTACGAAATAGTTTAGAACATTGTTTATCGCATCATTAAATTATGGCAATGGCAACGCAGTCTCTCCACAAATGCTTTCTCATACTCACAAAGGAATGCAGGCAAGCAACAGTGCCTCTCTGGTGTTTCCATCAATACTGGCAGTATGTGGTACACCGTGTGCCCTGGTCACACACGCAGGATCCTGAATCCCTATCTCCCTCTCACTTGTTCCTTGTTTTCTTGCTTGATGTGCTCTCTGCTCCTCTGCAAGTTAGTTACTTAACTTGTATGCTCCCTTTTACCTTCAATTCCTGATTGTCTTATGCTTGCATGCCTGTCTTTTTCAGCTAAGACTGCCCTTCTCTATTTGCAATTTCTTTTCTCTGAATTTCTGGTTTTCCTCCTCCACAATTTACCTAAGTCAATACACCTCCTGGATAACCAGACTGTCTAGATCATCCTTGTCACTTTCTACTCCCATTTTCACTTCTTCCTGCCACCCTCCTGACTTTTCAGTAGACTTTTCTCTATCGGTAGAGAATGGTATATTGTGCATGAAACCAAGTTATCAACCAAATTTTTTTTTAATTAAATGCTTTTAACAATTAACCAAAAGGGAAAATTACTTCATTGATGTTTCCATATTTTTAAGGAATTTGCAACATCTTGAATTTTGAAATGCTCTATCTTTAGTGCAATACATAATGGAGTGAAAGATTTCATTGCTGTTAACATTATGAAACTTCTCATTTTTCTTTTTGCCAAGGTGAACTGATGTAATCCAGGATTTTGTTCTTTTCAAGAGAAGATGAGCAACTTTATAGGAAGCCTTAAGAGAGATGGGAAAAAATGTATTGTATAACAAGTACAGCTTGGGTAACTGATATTTTTACATGAGGATTTTTGGCTCAATATAAGGAAGAGGATTTTATAGCCCCAAATAGGAATCCGAAATCCTTCAAACTTATATAGACAAGTTTGAATATTAAGGGTTCTGTATGATTTCGTTTCAGAACGAAACAAGACTGCATTTTGACATCTCATTAAAAAAATTAATTGGGGTACCTGGGTGGTTCAGTTGGTTAAGTGGCCGACTTTGGCTCAGGTCATGATCTCATGGTTCATGGGTTCGAGCCCCGCGTTGGGCTCTGTGCTGACAGCTCGGAGCCTGGAGCCTGCTTCAGATTCTGTGTCTCCCTCGCTCTCTGCCCCTCCCCCACTCAAGCTCTTTGTCTCTCAAAAATGAAAAACGTTAAAAAATTTTTTAAAAATTAATCTATCTTAAGAGAATACCAAATAATTATACCTAAACTGTATATAAAGCTGAGTGTTTCTATGTTTCCTATTTAAACACTGTATATTATTTTTTATCTTAATTATAAGACTGGAGATGCGAATCTGGATTCAAGTATTGGCTTTGGAACCTAGTTGTTATATGCCCTTAATCTTTCAAGGTGTTTCTTTAAAAGGGGACATTCATATCTATCTTGGCTTTTTCACAGTGTTAGTGTGAGGGGGGGCACATCAGATAATGCATGTAAAAATGTACCATTAAGCTTTCAAGCACTCTGTTGATCTATGCTTGGTATCTAGATAGGATACGCTTGCTTATGAAATTTTATGTAACAAAACTACACTGCCTCCATGTACAACCTATTCTCCTTGACCAATAGAATGTTCATGCATCTGGCCTGAAATACTGCTCTTCTTAATAGAAGTAGTCTACTACCTCTACGGGCCAAGGGGGTTCTCCTTTAGCTGTCAATTTCCTGCCTCTCAAGTACTAAGACAACTGATGATAGCAATGCCCGAAGCCACCAACATCAGCCTATAATTTGCCTAGTGATGATATTAATAGTCATGACAATAACAGTTAACCTTTTCTGTGTGCTGAATGTGCTTCAGGCACGGTCCTAAGCACTTTTCCAGGTATTATTTTATTGAATACTCAAACTCGACCTATGAGACTGATATAATTATCTACTTTCACAAAGCGGAAACTAAAAATCTGGCAGGTTCATTCATTTGCTTATTAAAAAAATATATGTGTTAAGTGCCAGATGCATACCAGACATTGAGCTAGATGGGGGAGAAATAGCAGTAGTAAGGGTTAAAAGGTCCTTACATCCACAGAATTTATATTATGAGAGAAAGACAAAACAAACAGGGAAATGTGCACATGTAGAAAGTGGTTAGGGAAGACTTTTCTGAGGAAGTGTCTGAGAAGGGAAAGCCTGAATGCCAGTCCTGGGAAGGTCTGCAGAGTATCTGGGCTGAGAGAACAGTAAGGAGAAAAGTCTCAAGTTGGGAATGAGCTTTAGGTGATGATAATGATGGAGAGATGTGAACAAAATTACAGTATGTTTTGTAATAAGAATTGATGGATTTTAGGGACACCTGAGTGGCTCAGTTAGTTAAGCATCCAACTCTTGATTTCGGCTCAGGTCATGATCTCACAGTTTGTGGGTTCGAACCCTGTGTTGGGCTCTGTACTGACAGTGCGGAGCCTGCTTGGGATTCTCTGTCTGCCTCTCTCTCTCTCCCTCTCTTTCTCTCTCTCTCAGAAGTAAATAAATAAATATTAAAAAACCAAACAAACAAAAAAAAGAATTGATGGCTTTTTCTCCTGGGTTGGAAGTGAGGATGAGGGAAAGAGATGAACCAAGAGCACATACTTTGTTGGTATTTTAGGGTTAAAGTAGGTCATTAATTTGCTACTGGGGGAAGATGGTGAGCAGTGGGCAGGTTTGGGGAAAGATAAGGAGTTTGTGTTGGTTAATTGCAGAAATTAACGTTAATTTTCATTTTTTAATTTTAAAAAATTGTGATAAAACACACATATCATAAAAATTACCATCTTAAACCATTTTTTATTTTTTTTTTTTAATTGGGGAACCTGGGTGGCTCAGTCAGTTAAGCATCCGACTTCTGCTGAGGTCACGATCTCACAGTTTGTAAGTTTGAGCCCCACATCCGTCTCTCTGCTGTCCATACAGAGCCTGCTTTGGATCCTCTGTTCCCCTCTCTCTCTGCCCCTCCCCAGCTTGCACTCTCTTTCTCTCTCTCAAAAATAAACAAATATTTTAAAAATATTTACACTTTTTAAAATTTATTTTTGAGAGAGAGAGGAGAGGGAGGGAGAGAGAGGGAGAGAGAGGGAGAGAAAGGGAGAGGGAGGGAGAGGGAAAGGGAGAGAAGGGTGGGGGAGGAGCAGAGAGAGGGAGAGAGAGAATCCTAAGCAGGTTCCATGCTGTCAGCACAGAGCTTGACATTGGGGTTTGAATCCATAAACTGTGAGATCATGATGCAAACCAAATTCAAGAGTGGTACATTTAATTGACTGAGCCACCCAGGCATCCCCAATCTTAAAACATTTTTAAATGTATAGTTTAGTGGAATTCAGTATGTTGACACCCATGTGCAACCATGACCATCATTTATCCATGGAATGTTTTTCACCTTGCAAAACTGAAATTCTGTCCCCATTAAACAACAGCTCCCTATTTCCCTGCCCACAAGCCTCTGGCAAGCTCCAGTCTACTTCCCATCTCTATGAATTTGACTACCCTAGGTTAAAATGACACTCATTTGGGTTTATTGGATTAAATACAAATAAATCTTTAAAATTTCTTTTTCCTTTTCCATTTTTAAGTGTGGCTATTTGAAAATTCTCCACATGTAACTCACAATAGGTTTCTGTTGGACAGCATTACTTGCCTCATATGGCTATTTAAATTTAAATTCACATTAAATAAAATTAAAATTTCAATTCCTCATTTGCACTAGCCAAATTTCATGCACTCTCTAGCATCATGTGGCTAGTGGTTACCAAACTGAACAATGCAGATATAAAACATTTTCATCATTACAATAAGTTCTGATGGACAGTGTTGTTCTAAAAAACCCAACTAAATATAGAAACAGCCTAAGAAAAATAAGGAAACCTGAAGCAAGGACAAGGTGGTTGAGCAATGACTCCCTGTAGCTGACAAGGGAAAAGTGACAATTAACTTATTAATGCGAAGATTAAAAAGTAATGCAAATTTGCAAGCTGCATCATTTGCTTTAAAACACATGGACAACAACAGACGGCTTCAGATGTTTTTTCCCATGAAATCTTAGATGTCGCCACCAAATGTACAACACACTACTGTGCACTGTCATAAGTCAGCTAAAACATGTGTAAACATATGTCATGTCAGTCATTAAAAAGAAGGGTATAATTACACTTTTAAATGTGGCAAAGCATTTTGAAAGTAGTGTATAATTTTCTAGAGCAGGAACCTTTGTGAACATATCTTTCCCTGAGTGTTTATACAGCCTGACATCTTCAGGTTTGTTCAAATCGAGAGCCCCACTGTGAACAAGCCAGCTGCAGACAAAAGAGGCAATTTGTTCTTTAGGTGCCGTTTCATTGAGAGAATGAGCGAGAAGTAGCACGGTAGGCAGAGTCACAGACTGAAAATCAAGATAGGAGAAGGTACTACCAGATTAGACCAAGCAGCCAAAACCTGGGTAAGGTCTGCTGATAGTAAAGGAGTCAATTTTTAGTAATTACTGGTGACCAAGATGCTAGCACAACAAATACATAGTTTATCCTACAAAAGCTGGTGTCTTTGTACTTTTCTTCCATAGTTCTATTGAGGTATTACTCTTATACAAAAAAAAAAAACAGTCCTGCACATATTTAATGTTACAATTTGATGAGTTTGGGCATATTCATTGCACCTGTGACATCTGCACCACAATAGAGATAATAAACCTATCCAACGGCTTCCCGAGTTTTCTTGTATCCCGTTGCCCTGTGTGTGCGTGTGTGTGTGTGTGTGTGTGTGTGTGTGCGCGTGTGTGTGTTAAGAACATTTAGCATGAGAGTTACCCTCTTAACACATGTTTAAGTGTACAACATCATATTGCTAACTGTAAGTACTATACTGTGCAGCAAATCTCTAGAACTCATTCATCTTACATACCTATCACTTTATACCCATTGAACAAAAACTCCCAATCTCCCTGCCAGCCCCTGACAACCGCATCCTATTTTCTGCTTCTAGAAGTGTGACTGTTTTCAGATACCTCATAATAAGTGGAATCATGTAGAATTTGTCCTTTTGTGTCTGACATTTTACTTAGCATGATGTCTCCTGGTCCATTCATGTTGCAAATGCTAGGATTTCCTTTTTATTTTTTTACAGTTTATTTATTTTGAGAGAGATAGAGAGCATGCACGTGTGTGTGAGTGGGTTAGGGGCAGAGAGAGGGTTAGAGAGAGAACCCCAAGCAGGCTCTACACTGTCAGCGCAGAGCCCGATGCAGAGCTCCATCCCACAAACCATGAGATCATGACCTGAGCTGAAATCAAGAATCTGACAGCTAACCGACTAAGCCACCCAGGCGCCCCTCCTTCTTTTTAAGTCTGATTTATGTTATGTTATGTTATGTTATGTTATGTTATGTTATATTATATTATATCATATCATATCATATTATATCAGATTATATTATATTTTATCATATTATATTATATTATATTATATTACTGTGTGTATGTGCATATATTAATATATATTGTATATATTTATATATGTGTATATTCTCATTGTAATCAGATTTTAATATATGTGTATATTGTATGTTTTTGTGTATATATAATTTAATAATATAGAATCATAATTTAATGATTTAATAATTTTAACATTTAATATTAATAAAGTCAATAACTTAGTACTTTTATGTATTTTTATATATATACTTTATCTCCGATTTCTCTGTAGATACTTTCTGTAGTTTTTCTAAACTCTCCCTTGGATAAGGTTATGAATTCTATTTTCCTAAAGTTGTAGTTTTTGTTTATGTCTCCCATTCCATCTACTTTTTTTCCTAAAATGTTGTGATTCTTTTTTTTTAATTTTTTTAATGTTTATTTTTGAGAGAGAGACAGAGCACAAGTGAGGAAGAGGCAGAGAGAGGGAGACACAGAATCTGAAGCACGTTCCAGGCTCTAAGCTGTCAGCACAGAGCCTGATGCTAAGCTTGAACCCATGAACCGTGAGATCATGACCTGAGCTGAAGTCGGACGCTCGACTGAGCCACCCAGATGCCCCTAAAATGTGATTCTTGATCAATGCTCACCTTTTCATCTAATATTTTTGGTGTGTATATATTATTAAGGCTGGCATATGCCACTTCCTATTTCGTTTACCATTAGGGCACATTCACAGAATCAGTCTTGGATTTGAACCATGACTCTGCTAATTAAAAAAAAAAGTTATTTATATGTAAGTTACTATAATGTTTTTAGAAGAAAATCAATTGTCATCAGGTCTAAGAGGAACAAAATTATTATAATTTAAGAATTCGAACTTACTTTAATTTTCTGATACATGAAACTATGGAGTGGGAAATACTAATTATTATAGAAATTCAGATAAGTATATATTATGTAAATTCTTGAGGAAGCACCAAATTTGGTCAATAGAAATAAAGCAAATAGGTAAAATAATTAAGGAGTATGTATTGGAAAGTTGGATATCATAACATGGAGACAAAGCAGGAAGTAAGGACAGCCAGAATTGTGGAATATCTTGTTTCACTGATGGCAGGAGTAAAGTGAACCAAGAACTCAGTGGTACTTTTGCCAAGTGGAGTTAAGGTTTTAATAAAGGACACACATGTACATAAGCCACTCCTATTACCTATGGCAACAAGGTCATCTCTCTACATGCTACGAGCATGTGAATGAGAAAGAAAGATATGCAAATTAAATAGACAGTAATTGGTGAGGAAGGCATTTTAAGGCAAAGATCTGGGTAGGAATTTTGGAGGGGTTTATGTCACATAAGGCAGGTCATGAAGGAAAGAATCTAAGTCGCGTTTATAAAGGTTTAACTGAGACTGCAGAACTGGTAGGTGTTGGTTCTTCTGGCACCATGTGGCTGTATTTCATCGTGGGATTATCCATTCGATACATTGGCCCAAGTGGCTGGAGGAAATCATGTCCTGAGAAATGTCTGAAGCGCTCACTCTACTGGCTTCCTGTGTAAGTTGTCCTGAGTTAGGTACACTTGTGGCTACCCACAACATGTACTGCTCTTCCTCCCCATTCCTTTGTCATTCAGTGGGAAGACTGCCCCTGTCTGGGGTAGTGGAAGATGAAAAGGACACAGAATAAAGAGAAAAATTCTACCGTAGAAACCAAAAGTTGCATAAAACTCTTCAATTTATAGATGACAACTTAGAAATACCCTTGCTTTCACAAGCAATATGCATCCTCTGAGCCTTATCTACCAGACGTTAAGACTTTACTAAGGTATATAATCATACCCCAAATTTTCAAAAATACTTATTTCAATGTTGTTAGTCCTATTTCTATTCCAGAACAAATGACTATCTCCCCAGTTATGCTTGGAGCTTTTCCATCGATATGTCAGTTATTGCAACAAACCGCATGACAATAGGACTTTTTGGAGAGATAATTAACTGTGTTAGCTAAGACTCAGTCTATAGTTCTGGAATCCTTTTCTCATTTTTCCTTTCATTGTCCTTTTGTGGGGGTGGGGTTGCTCAACTATTGTCATGGCTACCTAATTGATATTCCCCCATCTACTCTCCATCTTCTACATTAATCTGCTTTATCATGTGAATCTGTACTCAACAACTTTCAATGGTTCCCCAATGCCTACTCTATAAACCAAACTCCTTGGCCTAATATTAAAATAGATGTACGGATCCCTGCACACTACGATATACCTCTATAATAGTCACAGCTGACATTCACCTTATTCTTCCAGGTACCTTAAAAATCCCCTCCCCTTGCATTTCCTGGTGTAATTCATTTGAGTGGAACGCTCTAATGGGACCCTTCCAATCTATGGAAATGCTACCCACACTTTCAAGCCTGTATCTTCCTCTCTAATCACCTAGGCAGTTGTTATCTTCACTGATCCCTTCTCACAGCCTCCCACATGACACTTAATATTAAGAGCTTAAAATAGTGCTTATTAATAAAATGATCACAAACAGCCACACTTTCTCCTTTTTTCCCCTACTTTCCCCCTTGTGTGTTGACTGTGTGTTCTCAAGGCCGTGACCATCTCTGACTCACCTTTGAACCAGCATGGCACCTGACCCAGTGCCTACTCATGGTAGTTCCTTAACAAAGATTTGTTACATTAAATAGTGTCATTGGCTATTCACTGACAATTGTTTATAGATTTTCTTCACTGGTACAAATAGAAAAATATTTACAAGAGAGCTATCTGTTCATCGAATACATAGATAGACATGGCATTGCTGTTGGCAATGAAGACTGCCCTTTGGTACTAGTTCAGTGTATTGGCTGAATCATAATAACCTTTTCCTTTTGGGGCTCTGTTATTCATATCTTATTTCACTTAGCTTTTAACTTCTTTAATATCAACTATGCTCTCTTTGTATTCTTGTCTCGTTCTTTATGTTTACGCCACTATTTTCCCCTCAAAGAATGGCTAGGGGTCCTCCCAACAAAGATTTTGGAGAACAGTTCCATTTTTGCCACACTTCCCATAGCCTCAACACTCTACATCCTTCCAACACCCACCCCCCCCACACACACACTTCTTGCTTATCCAATATTACTTCCTCCAGGGACTCTCAACCAGCTTTCATTGCTTAGAGAGAAAACCCAATGAACTAATAAACTTGGGAGAGCCTTCACTTTCCATATGTCTTAAACAAAGACATAACTTCTTTGTTTACTTCACAGAAATATAAGGGAAGCAAATAAAATCAAGGTGCAAGATAATGTACAAACTCTAAATTCAGAGTTTTACAAATCTAGGATTTTATTTGAAAATTACGCTATTAGGGGTACCTGGGTGGCTCAGTTGGTTAAGTGTCTGACTTCAGCTCAGGTCATGATTACACGGTTTGTGAGTTCAAGCCCTGGGTAGGACTCTGTGCTGACAGCTCAGAGCCTGGAACCTGCTTCGAATTTTGTGTCTCCCTATGTGCCCCTCCCCCACTCACACTCTGTCTCTCTCTCTCTCTCTCTCTCTCGCTGTAAACAAAATAAACATTAAAGGAAATTAAAAAAAAAATTATGCTATTAAACATATTCTTTGGTAACATAGCTTCTTTAGCACCTACCAATGCAGATTATCTTTAATGACAACAAAAATATTTAGAAAGCAATGCAATTTTTATCTTGCAATGAAATTCTCTGTTTAGCTTTGTCTCCCCTCTATGGTTGGAGTTAGACTTTAAAACTGACATTAATCAGGCAATAATGACAATTACAGAAACTGAGTGCCCCGCCCCCCCCCCCCCCCCCCCCCAGCCAGAAAAAAAGAGTCTTTTCCCCAGCTAGACTAATGGGGAAAAGCTTAAACCTTTGACAGGAAGATTTTTAAAGTGAACATGAAAATCCCTCTTACTGGGTCACCATTACTCAAAGAAGGGCCTGCTGAAAATAAGAAATTCACAGCTATCCTGCTGACATGGAGAGAAAGAAAACTTCAAAGTAAACCTTGAAGAAATGATATTTAAAGCAGTGGAGTTGAGGCTTGACCCAGTAATAGATTTTGAAAGGGTGTTTGGAATCTCTGCGGTAAGTCAGGTGTCCAACAGACAAGGCTCCAGACCAGAATACAACCAGGCTGGAGGCGCCTTAATAGTGATATTGATTGACTATAAACAAAGACAGACAAAAAGTAACCAGGATAGCAGAGAAAAATGTATTTTGGGGAAAAATGTTATTATCCTCCTTTGGGATGACTAATACCACAGCCATAGAAATTCATTTTACAACAAATATTTTTTGAGATCCTACATCGTGCCAGGCACTGGCTAGAGGATACATTTCTAACCCTCAAGGCATTTTCAGGCGAGTTTATGTGTTTTAGGGAGGTCAGTGGAGGGAGGGAAGAATCTGTGGCCTATACACAAAAAATCAAACCTGCTACTTTAGCATTATCAGTAACCCACACTCTATTGAATTGCTCTGAAAAAAGAACTAGACCACACAGAATGACTCTCATTTTGTTTCTGTCACAAAATTGCTGGGTAACTTAAGAGCAGTCACTTCACCTTTCTGGATCTTAATTTCCTCTGGGCCAAATATGGGGCAGGTTCAAGAAGGAGGAAGACAGTAAACAAAAATAATATCGAAGTCTCTTCTAATTCTCTACTTTAAATGTGGTCGGGAACTGATATGCAACAGGACAGTGGGATGTGATCTGTAACCATCTCTGTGAACAGAATACAAATTCATTCTTTGCAGGAATCCATCTGTACCAAACCTGTTGGTGGAGTTATTTCAGGATGATGCCCCTTTCCTTATCACCAGCACACTTCACCCTGGTCTCAGGGTTTACATCTCAGAGACAGGCAGAAGTAGCCCAGCATCAGTTAGGAAAACATGAAGCTGAGTGAAGCTCCCTTTCCCTTTTGGATGAATATCTTCCAAAGACTAGGATTTAACGAGCTATTCTGGAGTCATCCAATCTGGAATAGCTCTACAGAATGCAATGCCTCATGCTGGCTGGAGTTTCTTGTGATCTGTGTTAGTTGCCTTCCAACCCTTGAAATGGTCACCTGTCCATTCTGCTGTGGCTAGAGTACCTCTCAAGCAGCACACGGGGTGAATTGTAGCAGTAAAATTAGGGAAAACTACAAAAAGGTAGTTGGGACCAAGTCTCAATGAGGTGACCTTGTACACTTCAGACATTTGAGACTCGAGAGTCATCGATTTAATAACATGTGTAAGCAAGAAGCATTCTAGGGCTGAGGTGATAGGCAACGAAAAAAGACAATTCGATCTTGCAATATGAATGGTGAAAAAGGCAGCACACACATGTCATATCCAACCAAAATGCAACTTCAGACAGCAGCAAGTGCTATTACAAATGGCAACCGCACACATCAATCTGGCCATGGCTGTGGCAACGGCTGCCGTGCAAGCTTCAACATGCTTCATACGAGCACAACTTACTGGTGTCTCCCCCTGGGCCTGATGCCTGTCCTAGAGCTTCTCAGGTTGTTTGCCCACAGCTGCCTGCTAGGCACTTGCTCGTGGAAATGCAATGGACGATGGAAGAGAAATGTGCTTCCTGTTTCATCTCCATAGAGCAAAGTTCTGAGATGCATTTCGTTAGGCACCTCAGAAAGTTCCACCAAAATGAAAATGTATTCTTGTATTTGTTTTCCTCCCCCACTCCACTCTCCTGTCCCTCTCTTGCTTCTTGAGATCATTCCCAAACCAACTGCCTTTATGCAGGCTTCTGTCTCATGCTCTGCTTTATGGGGATACCGAGGCTACAGGTCCATTCAAAATACATGTGCTTCTACAGCTTTGTCTACTGATGTACTCCTTATAGCAGAGCAGAATATACTTGGTGCAGAGTAGGGGGGAGAGGGGGAGAGGGAAGGTCTGCTAAGAGGGTTAGAGGAACAGACTTGAGGATTGTATGAAATTTCTCTCAAGTTGGTGGCCTATATTAACAATGCATGTGAACTCTGTGTTCTTCAAAGTGTTTCCATGTATGTTTTAATATTGACATGTTAACTCCGTAATATCTCTGTAATAACGGAAGTCCTAACAGTTTAGGGGCTGGCCTCAACACTCCCACTTGCCACATCGAAACCACACTTCGGAACATCCTGAAGGGCAAGTGTGATCAAGTCATCCCTTTGCTTACACCTGTTAAAGGGGCAGACCATCTGATGAAGCTGTGAAGGAGTGCAAACTCCTCACCAGGATTTATACAGTCTTGCATAATTTGGCCCAGGCTTATCTCCCTAGACATTTGCTATCTTCTCCCTGACATTTATCATCCAGCCATAATGAATTTCTTTTAATCCCTTAGAGCGCTCCCTGTTCTCTTGCCCCCCAGGGCATTTGCTCATTTTGTTAAATCAGTCTGGAGTCCTCACCCGACTACTCTTCAACCTGCCCGGAGATCAGTTCTTCATTCCTCGGCTTCCCCCTTAGAAGTGAATCCCCATCTTTGTCTGAGTTAGACATTCACCCATGTTCCTGTTATATCCCAATCTTCCCCATTACCATACATTTAATCCTTTTGTTCTTGCCTATGAGTCTGGGTCTCCTGGGAATGAAGCATCCAGCTACAGGCCGCTCCACTGGTTCCTGCTGCAAGTGCCTTGCTCAGTACTGGGAACAAAGCTAATGACTGCCAAGTTAGGTTCTTCTGAATCACTGAGTTCAAATATTGTTTTTCACACCTGCTGGCTGTGTGACTTTGGGCAACTCTTGTGAGCTCTTAGTTTCTTTATCTATAAATTGTGGAAAATGAGAATACCCGATTATAGGATAATTAGGAATAAATAAGATAATTGATGCAATTTCGTACAATGACCCACAGAAAGCACTTAAGAAATAACAGCTACTGTTAATTATTCTAATAATAATAATTATTATAATTTTTAGGTATGCAGTATGAAATGACCAAATGAACGCAAAATAGAAGAAAAATACTTCATACTTTCTTTCACTTGTTAATGAGCAAGTTAGGTTTCAGGGCCTTACCAAATTCTTAGAAAAGAGAGCTGAATCAAAGAAGCTAACCACATAAGATTCAGCATCCAGGAAATTTTTCTCCACCGCCCCACTGTTACAAATGCATGTGCCTGTGTGGATATAACTGACATTCATTTTTTCAGCCATTTATGTATGTATGTATGTATGTATGTATGTATGTATTACTATGTAACTAGGGTAATAATGAAGGAGAGTATAGCAGTCTGAATAGTTCTTCCCCTGAAAGACATCCATGTCCTAATCCATGGAATCTGTGAATATATTATCTTACATGGTCAAAGGGACTTTACAGATGTGATTCAATTAGGGAATCTGAAATGCGGAGATTATCCTGTATTATCTCCGTGGGCCCAATATAATCACAAGGGTCCTTAGAAGAGGCAGGCAAGAAGGTCAGAGTCACAGAAAGAAGGCAATGTGACAACAGAACCAGGGCGCAAAAGGCCATACAGTGTGAAGCTAAGAGCTAAAGGCTGACGACAACTAGAAGCTGGGAGAGGCAAGGAACAGACTTTCTCCGGGAGTCTCCAGAAGGAGCCAGCTCTGCTGATCCCCTGACACAGTTTAGACTGTGGCCTCCAGTGCTCTAAGAATATTCATTTGTATTGTTTTAAGCTACTAACTACTGTTTGGTAATTTGTTACAGGGACAAGTAGAAGCGAATGCAAATTTGAGATACACAGAATATTGCCCACAAAGTGGTTTAGCACATTATTTTTGGATTTCTGCAAATAGAGAGATTGACAAGCATGTATTTATACTGAAGGGATCATCTCTTAGCATGTAAAGAGGACCAAAGACATTCTGAAGATATAATTCCATCTTTTGCTGGCTATTTAAATCAGTGGGAAGTGCTAACCTCTTTTTATTCTAAACTTAAACATACATTTATATGTATACACACACACACACACACACACACACACACACACACACACGGATCTGTAATCATGCTGTTTTAAATAACATGGCTCTATAATATAATTTAATATACAGCAGAACAAGCCTTAACTCATTAGTTTTCCTTTCAAAAAGTTTCCAGTTATTGCGCATTTATGCTTCCAGGTTAATTTGGAAATGCTGTCATCTTAAAACAATAATATTCTAAGTCTCTTTTGGTTTTAGTTGATGTTGGAAGATTTTTACAACATGTAAGGATCTTCATTTTATTGAGTCTTCTTATTCATGAATGATATATATTTATATATTTAGCCCATTTTTCCTGTATGTGCCTCAGTAGAATGTTACCTTTTCTTCGAAATGTGTCTCTACGGTTAGCATTTGGTTTATCTAGGGATTTTCTTGTTCTTATGGATGGAAGATTTTCTTCCATTGTCACTGTTAAGGCCTGAATGTTTGGGTCCTCCTGAAATTCTTATGTTGAAGACCTAGCCCACAATGTGATGATGTCGGGAGGTGGGGCCTCTGGGAAGTCATTAGGTCATGGGGGTGGAGTCTTCATGAATGAGATGAGTGCCCTTATAAACAAAAAAGGCCCCAGACAGCTCTCTTGTCTCTTCCAGCATGTGAAAACACCATGAGAAGACAGCCTTGATCTTGGACTTCTCAGCCAAGAGTTCTGGAGACCTGTGAGAAAGAAACCTCTCTAGTTTACGAGTCACCTAGTGTATGATATTTTGTTATAGAGGCCCAGATGGACTAGGACAACCACATGGTCCTTTTCTTAGCTCTGCCAGCTTTCTTTTGCTATCAGAGCTCATTCTTGATCTCTTCTGTTTCTACATTGGTCTCCCTGTAGAGTCTAAGTTCTCTCTGATTTCCATGAGAAATGCATCTGTCCACAATTTCCTTGTATTTCCTGGTATAAATATTCTGCTAGATAGATTCTTTATCTTTCCCTTGTGTGCTAGATTCCTTTTTTCTCTTCTTTTCATTCTAAAAAATTTTGTCTTCAATGTGTCCTTTCATTAAAAAAATTTCTTTAACAGTTTATTTATCTTTGAGAGACACAGAGTGTGAGTGGGGGAGGGGCAGAGAGAGAGGGGAAACACAGAATCTGAAGCAGGCTCTAGGCTCCGAGCTATCAGCACAGAGCCCAACGTTGGGCTCGAACTCATGAACAGTGAGATCATGACCTAAGCCGAAGTTGGACACTCAACCGACTAAGCCACCCAGGAGCCCTGCTTCCTTCCGCTTAAAAGAAAAAAAAAAAAAAAAAAGCTTATTTATTTCTGATGGGTGCAATTCTGAGCATTCTATTTACTCTTTGATAGTGTATGCTTTTCCTTTTTACTCCTCTCTTAGATTTCTTTCTCCATTGCCATTCTTTCTTTAGAATAAATCTTAGGAGGAGGTCTGGGTTTTGGGGTATTTTTTGTTTTGTTTGTTTGTTTCTGTTTTGTCCCCCAGAGCTCCAGCAGTGTGGAAAGGTCAAAGTGGGGTAGAATAAGATCCTGGCAGCTGTAACTGATAAAATAAACTTTTTTCCCCCAGAATAGTAACTTAGTATTAAAGTTCATGTTCTGTGATATCAGATTTTGGAAGGCATGCAGAGGTCTATTCTCATAGTTCCATCTACTGAGGATATCAATATGTATACACCATTAATGGGATCATGTTACCACCACACCAATTACAGAAGACCCTTGGCTCCCGGCTTCTACCATAGATCTCTACATGACAAAGTAACGATATTTTCAACTTGTATTGAAGATTTACTTTTTACCTGACTTAACATTTTTTCTCAAAAACTACATCTGTGCTACCACATATATGAAATCGAGGGAAGAACATAAAGTCATGTCGAGGTGCAGATGCTATGCGATAGTTAGCTAGTAATTTTCACTTGTAAAGCGACTTTCATACAAACTAGCATCTCAGTCTATGCCAATTTAATTTCTTGTCGCAGCAAAATTATCAGCCACGCTATAACATGGACCTTGAGTATTCTGTAAGGATAATCAAAATTGTGAATGCTAAATCTTGAATGCCGAAGGCCTACTATATTCACTGTAGCTTCCCAGACTTCAAAATTGCATAAGTAGGTAAGATGTTTCATGATAAGCCCTGTAATGATACCAGCTTAGACCAGTTTTTGCAGATAGAAAAGAGTTCTGAAAGTAAGTTTTATCATTTAAGGTGAAAGTCATTATGTATGCAGAGATAGCTACCATATAAATACAACTTAACCCTTCTGAGAAGCTCCTGTTCATAAAATAGACCCTTTTCCCATATAGTTGTGAGGAAAATATCTGAAATATGACTTAGGAGTCCAAAGATTAAATAGAAATGCAGAAAGACAAGATGGAGGAAGTTAGAAAAGGTATACAGTCTATACAATTTTTTATGTTGGTACTTAAGTTTTCCTGTCCACGGGCCCAAGAAAACCACTCTTTCCTGATACTCATGCACTCAGATTTGCACCGAGAGCTAAAACAAGCCTGGCAGGGAATGAAAAGGTCACGAAGTTCTGAAAGCCTCCAGAATGCAGCTTACAGCACAGGACCACTGCCTGTGTCACTGCTAACAAATTTTAAAATCCCGCATCTAAAGAGGAAGAAAAAGGATTCCTAAAGGAAACCTTCCTTTTTTCCCCCTTAAAAATACCACCACTAATTCAAGAATCCAGTGAAATAGGTGTTTGAGCAAAATCACTACAAAGAAATAGTCAATAGGATAGAATAGGCAGACACTCAGTAATGTCCTTGGAGACATTTGGTAAGAAAGAAAATTTGAAAATGACCATTTCTACTTCAGAAAGGCAACCAACTAGTCTTTAACCCTGTAAAATATAGAGAAATATACCCCAAATTTTGTTCTATCTTAAACTTTGTGCTGCACTTACTGTAACCTCTCTCATGCCTTACACACAGCCTCATTCTCCATTGTGTACTAAAGTAAGAAGAGATCTCATCCAACACAAATAAAAAAAAAATTCCTACAAATCTAAGAGAGACTGATGGTTATAAGCTCTTGGACATCTCTTCCAAGTATTCCATTAGACTGCAAAAAGTCTCCTTGCTGGAGGAGAAATTATTACACATCAGCAGGTACAATTTTATTTGGGTAGTAATATCCTTGACTAAGTAGATGGTTGCACTTTTCTGATGCACCAACCTGACAGCTGCTTCTACGACCTTTCGTTACCTCGGTGCAGTCAATGGTGACGCTATTTCTTTGACTCAACATATCCCATGGTTGTGCTCATCACTGACAGATCTGTACAGATATACGTCTTACTTCACATCAGAATGAAAAGATGAATCTTGAAGGAAAACACTCTTGAGTTGACATTTAAACAAGTAATTTGATTTGGGGGAGAGGAATAATTTTAATTTATTGTCATTTCAAATCTGTATCATCCTAGTGAAACTGAGAGCAAGTCAAAGAAAGCTTTTCAAAAATACCTATGTCTTGTATAGAGGTTATGTGTTAGAATGCCCTTGTTTTTAAGGATGAGTGTACTATATCAAGATGGTTTCATACATATATACAGAGATATAGATACACATAAATGGGTATATATGCATATATATGCACGTTTATATTTATATACGTACAAAATGCATATATATGAAGAAAAATAAGAAATACTAACAATTGTTAAGCCTAGGTTCGGATATGCAGGAGTTACTTGTATACTGATTTTAATTTTTGAATGCTTAACCTTTTTATAATTAAACAAATTAAATACTGACATTTATATTGAAATCTTAAGGCACAAATAGTTTGCATTAGATGCCCCCTACCCCCCTGCACCCCCGCCCTTCTATAAGGCCTTGGACTATAAAATAAAAGATAAGTAGTAAAAATCAGGAAAGCAAGCACTTAAACCAGTTTGCTTTTTGAAAGAGGCTGCAGCATGGGATGGCAGGACTCAGGATCTTGAAACAGCAGTCAAGTACACATCCTTCCTTTCTTGCCTCCACGCTTCCTGATTCCGTCTGCTGCCTGCTTCTCTGCAGTCATGGCCAATAACATGCTTGGGATAGAATCGGAACTCTTTTCAACTGGAGTCTTCCATATGTTCATTATAGAAAATGTGTTTGCATTTTCACTGCAACACACCGCATATACTGACGCTGCCTGACTGTGAATTCATAGCTGGGAGAGAAGAGGGACTGGCAGATGAAGTGAAAGAAAGTTGGTGAGAAGCAGCATTCCAGCCCAAGAGAGTTTTGGAGTTTCACAGGACTTTGAAGCTCTTATGCTTGGCATAGTTCGCATTACAGAGATGCCCGGATTGTTGTTTTTTCCCTGCTGTGGCCCCTTTCTGCTCAGACGTGGCTATAATTTTAGCACTTAGAGCAACATGAACTTCCTCAGCATGGGACCCTATGTGAGACTAATTTCTGATTGGTTGAAGGCTGCCTTTAAAGTGATTTTCTTTTTTCCTGGCCACTGACAGTATTGATTCTTATTTCATGGATGCCTACAGAGTTGGTGTCACTGACACAGTCTACTTTTCCTCCATGTTATGTAGACGGATGAATGGATGGATGGTTGGACGGATGGATGGGGAAAAAGAGAGGTTGAGAGAGAGGTCATCATATTTTTGTCTAACTTCTGGATGATCTTAGAGCCTGCTATAGAAGAATACATGGGAAAGGTCTAGTATACAAAGAAATGAGAAAACTTTATTTACTGAATCCACATTTCTGTGCTGCTTCCAGTAGACAGCTGTTTGGAGCTTTGCAACACCTGTCTTCATAAAGTCCATGACTCTCCTAAGGTTTCTAACTCCTATTAATCTCAGCTACCACTGCCGTATGGATGGCCAAATTAATTTTGTTATGGATTGCTTGAGATTTTTGGTTGCCCACTATATTGGTTTGCCAGAGCTGCCATAATAAAGAACCACAAACTGGGTCACTTAAAACAACAAAAATGTATTCTCTCATGGTTCTGGAGACTAGGAGTCTATAATCAAAGTTTCAGTAGGGCTGTATTCTCTCTGATGATTCTAAAAATCTTTCCTTGCCTCTTCTTAGCTTCTGGTGGGTGCCAGCAAACCTTGGTGTTCCTTGGCTTATAGATGCATCGTTTCAATTTCTGCCACCATCTTTACTTGGCCATCTTCCCTCTGCATGTATTTCTGGTTCTCCACATGGCCTTCTTACAAGGATACCAGTCATTATATTTAGGACCCACCTCGATCCATTATGACTTCATTTTAACAATTATAGTCCAAAGAACTTATTTCCAAATAAGGTCACATTTTGAAGTTCCTGGTGGATATGAATTTAGGGGAGACACTATCCAGCCCCCCAAACCCACCAAGTAATAAGTATATCTTTCTAGCATGTGGGTTTCTGCTTTATAGAGTTCAGAGTAAAATGCCCTTGTTTAAGACTTTACTTAAATATATGTTTTTCCTTTTTTCAGCTACAGAAATATTTCCTTGATTTCTTCTTAACTTACCCTTCTACAGATTAAATTCTAAATTTTATTCTGGTGGTGAAAGACAGATTTAGAATGCTTCCAAGAGTGGTCCCATTAATTTTAATTATTCCTTCTGGAATAAAATGTATGAACCGATTGACAGGAGAGCTTAGAATTTACGGGGTCAGTTTCATCCTTTCACCCTCGTCTGTGAAGCTGGAAATCAAGTTACGCCAGATTCTGGTTATTAATATTAACTGTACTCTATATCCTATGCACTCTATCCTATCCACTCTATATCCTCATGCCGTTTTGCCCCTCCATGCTGTTCCTTCCACTTGTGATGCACTTCCCTCATCATTATTATCAAAATACTCCCCATTCTTCACTCAACTGAAGGGCTTTTCTCTCTGCCGTTCTCTCTTCCCTACTCAGTCTCTCCAAAGATTGAATTAATTTCTCTCTCCTCTATCTTCTCATATCAAAGGTCAGTCTATGCCCTCGGTTTCTTTGGGTCTAACTCCCCACACCACTACAGTGTACCTGTGTGACTTCCGAGCATTTATTTAGCCTTTCTTGGGCCTTGGTAAACTGAGGATAATAATATCTACTTCTGCTGAAAATAACGCTCGGCACCAAGTAAGAAGTCAATAAACGTTAGTTCTCCTCTGTAATCATTTTCTTCTTTGTCCTGTGGTTATGTGGGAACAAATGTGCATGCTCCACTAGACAGGGAACTATTGGAAGCCAGGGGCTGTGCTTTATCTATCTTAGCATGCCATATGCCATCAAGTACATGCTTGTTATGTAGCTGTGCTCAGTACATTTTTGCAGATTTGATAGAGAAATGAACCCTTTTCAGATTCTGTCTGAATTCTTAACTAATAATGACAATCTTTCTCTTGTTTTCTAATAGGGTTCTGGTAGACATCCTTTCTGTCTGCACAAATCACACGTAAGATACATGCATCAAACATTTTGCTTATTTTCTTTTTTGATGGGTTCATGGTAGAAACCTTTTAAAATAATTGCCAGTGTTTATTTATCAGACACTTAATATGTACTAGACACAGACAATAGGTTATCTCAATTTCTCATTCTCACAAGAACCGTGCAATGTTTTTTGCTATTGTTCCCAATTTACAGAAGATAAAATGAGGTTCAGAGAAGCCAAACCAGCTCGATGCACAAAGCCACAGATACAAGTGACTAGGCTGAGCTGTGAACCCAGTTAAGCTGGCTCTGAAGTCGTTGACCCCTGCTCTCTCCCACTATTGCGTTGCGTTCTTTCTTTCTTCTTATAACACTACAAAAACTTCAGAACTAGGGGGTTTTCTACTATAATTCCAACACCTCATCACAATAGTGATATACATTTTACATATTATCTTGTCTTCTCCATTAGCCTACTTATTTTCTAGAATTGATATCATAGTACCACACAAATCTCTGACTTGCTTTTTTCACCACATCAAGTGCCTATTCACCCATATTTATCATATAACATGCACTAAAGATCACCAGTTTCCTTTTTCTTTGAGTGACAAAACATGTGATCAATCAAATAAAAATCTTTGTGTGTTGTTTGTACTGTGTCTTGACTTAATTTGGAAGACTTTTTTTTCTTTCAGAGAAGGAGAACTCAGAGGGAAATGCAGGAAAATCATAAATGAGAGCATAGTCACTGATGGAGACAAGATGGTCAGTTATTCTGAATTGAGAAGGGATGATTTCTCATCATTGTCTGAATCATATTTTCACCTCTAAATACCACTAGGTTTCACTGTCTACAGAAAAGGCAAAAACAAAATAAAACTATCACATGGTGTGCTCATACACAAACACACACACACTGAGAGAGAAAGGGCCATAAAACTTAAAAAAGTAGAAACTATTGAGGTTGTTGGGTTAGCTGTATTCTGTAATTAAAGAGGAGCAGAAATTACCAGATTCCCAACAGAAAGAGAAAATCTTAGCCCATGTGGCAGGTAAATTGCTGAATTATGATTTAATGACTTACATTTACCATTCTGAAGAAAAATGAGGAAGGCTGAATGTTCTTTTTAAAAAAATTTTTTAAACGTTTATTTATTATTGAGAGACAGAGAGAGACAGAGCATGAGCAGGGGAGGGGCAGAGAGAGGAGGAGACACAGAATCTGAAGCAGGCTCCAGGTTCTGAGCTGTCAGCACAGAGCCTGATGCAAGGCTTAAACTCACAAACCATGAGATCATGACCTGAGTCAAAGTTGGAGGCTTAACCGACTGAGCCACCAAGGTATCCAAAAGGCTGAATGTTCTTTGTATTTCTCCTTTTTTCATGCCAAGAGCTTTGTTAGGCCTTTGCTTTGGGTGCAGTTGGAAAATCAGATGTTTAAGGACAAATCCTTTTCCAGACTTAGTAAAGCTTACATTCATGGAAGACATTGTGCCAGGAGACTCAGAGAGAGAGAAGAGCTCCTCCAGGGTGAGTGGAGGGGAGAGCAAAGCAATGACAGCTAGAGGATGAAGAGACAAGAGAAAAGAGGGGCAAAAAAGGGACTGGAGTGGGATGGAAGAGGAAGGAAAGGAGAAGGTGCTACTTTTATGGTTCTCTACTTTTATTTTTTAATTTTTTTAAACGGTTATTTATTATTGAGAGACAGAGTGAGACAGAGCATGAGTAGGGGAGGGGCCAAGGGATTGAGAGACAGAGCGAGATAGAGCATGAGCAGGGGAGGGGCTGAGGGAGACGGGGAGACACAGAATGTGAAGCAGGCTCCAGGCTCCGAGCTGTCAGCACAGAGCCTGTTGCGGGGCTCGAACTCACAAACTGTGAGATCATGACTTAAGGTGAAGTCGGACACTCAACCGACTGAGCCACCCAGGTGCCCCAATCCTCTACTTTCTTTTGAGTGGTAAGGGGCAATAGGGGAAATTAATTTTAATAATGCATTTTAGTTAATCCAACATATTAGAAATGTTAGCATTTCAACACATGATCAATTATTAATCAGGTTTTGAGAATTTCGTCACACCAAGCTCTTCAATAGCAAGTGTGTACACATAACCCATGCAACATCTCAGTTCAGACGAGCCACTTTTTAATAGCCATGTGTGACTAGTGGTTATTTTATGGGACCACACAGCTCTTGGTAACGGATATCTGAATTTTTAATGCTTGAAGTTACCCTAAAGATCATTTTTAATCTAGTTATCACATTTCAAAAATGAAATACAAAATATTTAGAGAGGTTCAGCAATTAGTCCAAGGATATAAAGCAAGACAACTCAAACCTGAGAGTCTGGGGTTACTATTACACAAGGGTTTTCAACACTGGAGTAGAGCTATATTTGCTTCTCCTTTATGGGAAATGCTGCCAAATGTCCATCCCTCTCGTCTGTCTAATAATCAACTATACCATTGGTGAGGGGAGAGACAATAATAGGTTCAGCCATTAACCTACATTTCTTAGCTTCCCTTGTACAGGGCTGTTCATGAGACTCCATTCTGGATGATGAGTTAAAAGCAAAAATATGAAGGCAATTTTGGGGTAAGCTTCCTCTTGAAATAATGACTCACCTCTTGTTCTTTATTGTTTTCTTTTCCTACTTACCAATAATGCAGACAGGAGACTAGAGGTGAGACTACCATTGCATAACACTGAGATGATCATGGGAATGAAAGCCATAATCTATGGATGATGGATGGAGGAGGGAGACGGAAGGAGAGGGTCTATGACATGAAGCTAGTGTGTCAGTTAGAGACTGTATGTTACCGAACTTTTTACTCTGCGAGTATAAGCCCTTGTATGGTACAGCCATTGTACTTACATGCAGCAGAATGTAACTCTTGACTGATATTTTCATTTCAGACATCATTAAATTATTTTAAGATCAAAAGACTTTTAAACTAAAAATTTCAACTAAATAGTGACAATTCTCAGTCAGATAATATTTATTAGTAAATATGCCAAGTGTAGGGAAAAAATAAGAAAAAGAGAAAGATGTGTTATTTTTCCTTTGTAAGGTATAATCCCGAAGAGAATTTTTTAACCCTCTCCATTGCTATATAGTTTACTGGAACAAAATATGTTTATATCACAGCCATGCTATAGCACTATTTTCATGTAAATCAACACCTATTAAAATGGAAAAATGGTATCTTCTGGAATAATAATATACTAGGAGTTACGAAATCTTGGTTCCCTCCATGGTACTCTCAGGGACATGTTGTCTTTGGGCAATTTGAGTAGCTTCTCTGTAACTCAGGTTCTTCATTTATAAAGCACAAGATTAAGGTAATATAATCTTGAATTTCTTTGCAGCTTTAGCATTCTGCAAATCTATAGAAACACTTCTTTCAGGAGACAGGATTCACAGCCTGATTTCCTTCCATGTTTGGCCTTTGGGGCTGTGCTAGTTTAAATTGTTAGATTCAATTTTTGGCAATGATAACTCTTAAACATCCACCATTTGCAACTCTGACAGTATTCCTTCTGCTACGGAACCTACCCTTTTAGAAGACTCAACTTATTCAGCATTGCATAAAGCACCTTCATAAAATTTCAAGTGAAAAGGATTTCGAGGAAGTCAGATTTAGTAGCTATTTTCTCTTTCAGAGGTTCTGGGAAATTATTTTTAGTGAGCTAAGAAAACAGGGACTATTGATACAATTTAACATACTGTGTGTGTGTGTTTTAAAATATTAGTCTCATTTCTTTAGTTCAATTTACTATTAGGCATTATTGAAAATTCTACCTCTTTTCATTTGCTCTTAAAAAAACCCCAACAAAACCAAAGAGCCTTTTTTCCAATTCCGAAAACTCTTGGCTAAATACTGGTGCTATTTTCAACTTAGAGTAACTGGCAACCTCACAGTTTGTAAAGTTCAAGAAGAGCAGAAACTCAGCTTCTGAATATGCTGCTCTGTCAGCTGGTTAGAATGAACAGGAAGCAGACAATGGAAGCCCCAACCCCCCTTTCCTATAAAGAAGAGACTCAAATGAAGACTACTTTCCAATACTCGTCTTTTCGATGGTCACGTTGAAAAGTGAATGGTACCCACCTGTAGTCATTCTTCTTGCATCCAAATCATCAATAAGACCTCCTATTGAACCTTCTATTATACTTAATATCATTTCAAATACTATTTATTTTAACACCATTGCTAGCAAAAAGCACATACCTCATATGTGCCTTCAAAACCATGGTTCCAAGGGAGACAGTACTGAGTTACAGTTACCAGTGCAGGAAGGGCAGAAAAACTGTCACACTGAAAAACTCATTCACTCTTTACTAAGTCTTAGTTTTCTGTTTTCCATTGTAAAATGGAGGTAATTAGAGTCTCTACTTCATAGAGGATGATTGTGACGACTACATAAAATAGTACATGCAAAACATTCCATTACTCTTGGTTATGGTCAGTATTCAATAATAGGTAGCTGTATGTTAGTAGAATAGAAACAGTATTTTACATTATAGTTTGATATAGTAATAATATTAATAGCACTAATATTTCTCAATATAGTCTTCCTTAGTAAAACTGTCACTATTTGCGGATGATATGATCTTAGATATAGAAAATCCCAAAGAGTCAATCAAAAAATTGTTGGAATTAATCAACGATTTCAGTTAAGTGGAGTCTGCAAAGTCACCTTACGGAAAGCAGTGGCATTCCTTTACGCCAACGTTGAAGCATCGGAAAAAGAAATACCGAAAACTGTCTCGGTCATATTAGATCAAAAACAATAAAATACTTAGGACTAAATTTAACCAAGGAAGTGAAAGAGCTATACAATGAAAGCCATAAGACTTTTCTGAAAGAAATTGAAGAAGATACAAATGAAAAGATATCCCATGTTCGTGGATCAGAAAAATAAATATTGTTAAAATAGCGATACTATCACAAAGCCATCCACAGATTCAAAGCAATCTCCATGGAAATGTCAAAGGCATTCTTCACATAAATAGAAGAAACAATCCTCAAATTTGTGTGGAGCCACAAAAGACTCTGAATAGGCAAAGCAATCCTGAGAAAAAAGAACAAATTCATAGGTATCACCCTGATTTCAAACTAATACTCGACAAAGGAGACAAGAATACCCAATGGGGAAAAATAGTCTCATCAACAAATGGTGCTGGAAAACTGGAGAAACACATGGAGAACAGAACAATGAAATTGGACCTGTCTCATACCACTCACAAGAATTAACTTGAAATGGATCAAAGACTTAAATATAAGACTTGATACCATAAAACTACAAGAAGAAAACACAGGGAAGAAGCTTATTGGCATTGATTTTGGCAATGATCCTTTGAACATGATGCCAAAAGCACAAAAAACAAAAGCAAAAATCAACAAATGGGACCATGTCAAACTCAAAAGCTTCTGCACAGCAGAAGAAACAATGAACAGAACAAAATGGCAGCCTACAGAACGGGAGAAAATTTTTGCAAACCATATATTGGATAAGGGGTTAATATCCAAAATATGTAAAGAACTAACACAACAACAACAAACAAATAATTCAATACAAAATGGGCAGAACTAAACAGACATTTTTCTCAAAGAGGACATCAAAATGTTAAATCTTGAAAAGATGCTCAACATCACTAATCATCAGGAAGATGCAAATGAAAACCACTTATTCACACTTGCTAGAATGGCTATCATCAAGAAGATAAGAGACAACAAGTGCTGGCAGGGAGTGGTAAAAATGGAACACTTATATACTGTTGGTGAAAACGTAAAGTAGTCCATCCACTATGGACAACAATATGGAGGTTCCTCAAAAAATTAAAAATAGATCTACTATATGACCTAGCAATTCCACCTCTGTGTGCCTACCCAAAGGAAATGAAAACAGTATTTTGATGAGATATATGCACACCCATTTTTATTGCAGCATTATTCACAACAGCCAAGATATGGAAACAACCCATGCCCATTAATAGATGAATGGATAAAAAGATGTGATATGTATAGATACATGATGAAATATTATTCAGCCTTGAGAAAGGAGGCTATTCTGACATTTGTGACAACATGGATGGACCTTGGGCACATTATGCTAAGTGAGATAAGTCAGAGAAAGATAAGTACTGTATGATATTTATACATGGAATCTCAAATAGTCAAATCTGTAAAAAAACAAGGTGCAATGGTTACCAGGGGATGAAGGGTAGAAGGATAAGATTTATGATGTTTAAGGGCATGAACTTATAAAGAATGGTAAATAAGCCATAGAGACCTAATGCACAGTTTAATGAATATAGAAAATAATACTGTACTATCATGATGTACTGGGATAAATACTGCTTCACAGGTAACCATATTACAATATATAAATGTATCAAAGTAGCACATCACACATCTTAAATTTATAAAACATCAAATTTATCAAATAACAATAATAGTTTTCCTTGGCAATATCACTAAATAGTCCCTCTCTGCTATTACCTTAACTAAGTAGATTTCTAGAATCATACCAATAAAACTTAACTTTAATGTTTTTATTGGTTTCTTGAAATAGTCCATGAAGGATCCTTGAGAGTAAGGATAGGGTTTATTCATTATTGTATGTCCAATGTCTAGAGCAGTGTCTAACGCATAAATGTTCACTGAGTAAAATCACTTTTGGGTGATAAGCAACAGAAATGCTTTCTGATAGCAACCACCTGTATTTTTACCCTATTTCATGAAAAAAAAACTACCTGTTTTATATGCAACACAATGTTAAAAAAAAAACGTTAAATGGAACTCTTTAATTATCTTATAACTGAGGCAAAATCTCTGTAAGAGTGAGCTAGAGAGGAAAAAAAATAGGAAGAGACTAGAAAATAAGTAAAGAGCAGATTCCACTCTCATCTCTGACAAGACAAACCATGGGAGCTTCCCATGGACCAACATGGCCCCTAGAAAGTGGCCTACCTGGGGCCATCTAGCTGATGCCCCACTCAGGACAGCTTCAACAGTAAAAACTGAATGCGAGGGGTTTCTCAGTGACCTGGAGCGGAAGAAGGTATTTGAGGAGGTCAGCTGAGGAACATACTCACAACAGGGGCCTGTGAAGGGAGAGACTGTTCTGAAAAACCTACACAGATGCCCTAGGGAAAAGCAGCATTGGGTAGTGAAAAACTTCGACTCTTTGCTTAAATCCTCCCTATCCAACACCTAATTCAGAGGGGGAGGGAGGGAGGGAGGGAGGGAGGAAGGAAGGAAGGAAGGAAGGAAGGAAGGAAGGAAGGAAGGAAAGAAAGAAGAGAAGGGAAAGGAAGGGAAAGACAGAAAGAAAGGAAGAGAGGAGAAGGAAAGAAAGGAAAAGAGAAAGAAAGGAAAGGAAAAAGGGAAAAGGAAAAAGGAAAAGGAAAGGAAAAGGAAGAGGAAAGGAGAAAGAGAACACACAAAGGGCATGGAAGAGAAAAGCCTTACACTGGATATAAGATGTCATGTTAAGACTGGACTGGACCTTCTTTGTGTTTCAATACTAATAATATGAAGATGAGACTGTTCTAATACTAACTGGTTCCTTAGGGAACATTCTCCAGATATAATCAAGCCATATAAAGAGAAAGTTCAAAAGAGCAAGCATGAAGGGAATGATGGAAAAAAAACCTCAACTCTTTCCGACGTACCAAGGTTGTTCATTGCGCCAATTACACTCACAATTCTGTAAAGGAGGGTAGGAGAGAGGGAGGTGCAAAGTAACTAGGTGGGTAGGCAGGTCCCTCATGCTTAGCTATTAAATGCACCCCGATGTTACAAAATGAGTTAGCAGGAGGGAGGATTCTGAAGAACTTCTGACTCTGCCAAGTTCTCTTACCACTGCACTGCCCTCCCCTCCCCCCAATAAGGGCTTCTGCCTATATTGCACTTTCAAATTAACAAAGCACTTGGACGACCCACTGCCTAGCCAAGAATGTTTGGTCAGAACAAAATTCTGTCTAACGAGTGTCAAAACAACCATTAAAGAGCATTATCTTAGCGCTGCAGGGAGTCTGCATGATGCAGAGAAAATGCAGGATTGCAATGGAGGGGATGCTTGCATTCTGGTCAGAGCTCAATGAGGAGCACTGCAAAAGGAACGTGGCATTTGGAGTCAGATCGCGATCCAAATTCTGGCTCTGCTATTTAGCAGCTGTGTGACCTCAGGCACAATTCTTAACCTTTTAAATCCTCAGTTTTTTCATGCATAAAATGGGAAAATGGCATCTACTTTATAGGATTGCTGAGAGGAATAATGAGATTATATAAAGGCCTAGGAAAGTGACTGGAACTGAACCCAACAAACATCCAATAAGGTGTGAGTTTTTTCAAATCTTCATCAGTACATTTTCTGCTCTGCTGAGCCAAAAGAACTCATGTGATGATGAAACACAACAATATATATGAAAAACACTTTTTAAAGCAAAAGTTATTTTTAAATATTTATTTTTCTTGTTCTCTACCTGAGAGATATCTCTCTCTGAACTGGAGATATCTCTGAACAGGAGCACAGGGTGAAGATAAGACGGGGAAATTCCTTCTCCTTAGACAACAAAGTCTAAGGGCGCCTGGGTTGCCCAGTCAGTTGAGCCACTGACTCTTGATTTCTGTTCTGGTTATGATCCCAGGGTTGTGGCATGGAGCCCCGTGTTGGGCTCTGCACTCTGCGTGGAGACTGCTTGGGATTCTCTTTCTCTCCCTCTCCCTCTGCCCCTCTCCCCCACTCACATGCTCTCTGTCTCTCTTGCTCTCTCAAATAAACAGAAAACAGAGTCTAATCTCTCAGAGCCAACTTGCTCTACATTTCTTAGGTGACAGTTATTTTTATTAGTATTTTCATACATAGAATTTCTTTTCAATTATAAAAGACATACATATTCATTGTAGAAAAGTAAGAAATATTACAAAGTATTTCAGATTTTTTTTTGGATAAGAATATTTTTTTAAGAATTGGGCTTCTATGTACATACGGTTTTGCATCTTGCTTTTTAAAGTTAACACTACATAATAGGACTTTTGGATCAGGATCATTTGAAACTTGGTTGAAATATCTGAGTCAGTAGACAAATAAGAAGAGAAGCCATAATTCATCAGCAAGTAACAGAGAATGTAAAGATAGTTCCTTAAAGGTGTTTATTACTATGAAGCACATAGAGTCAAAGAAGAAAACACAAAATGTGGATATACGATTTATAGAAACAGAAAAAACCAAATACCAATGTAATGATTAAAAGAAGCCAAATACCAATGTAATGATCTCAGAATAAAATATCTCTAGTTCTACAGAAGCCCAGGTGGGCATTTCCTCCCCTCTGCATCCTTCCTCCTTAAATCCCCAAAGAAGTAACCACAGTCCTCAAGAGTGAGACTCAAAATGTTTAACAACTGTTAACACATGTCATTTGTCACTGCTAGTGGTAGAGCTCTTCCCACTCAAGGTCCCAGAGGCCAAAGACACCAACGTGTTGGGAGCCCTCTTCCTGCCAGTTGTCCCGATTTTGCTTTTGCTTCTAGGGTTCTTTGCCAAGTCATTTACTTAAACTTTAAGTGAATTTACCAATCTTTTCTCTTATTGCCTCTGGCTTTTTTAGGGATAGCTAGAAATGGTTTCTCCACAACTAGTTTATGTAGGAATTCACTGATGTTTTCTTGTAGTACTCGCGTGATTTCATTCTCTACATTTAGATCTCTGACAATTAGCAGTGCATTCTGGTATATAGTCTGAAGTTTGAATCTGTTTTTCTTTTTTGTCAATAATTTCAGATGACACTCTCATTACGAATTAAATAGATTGGGTCCATGTCTGTATCTCGTTTTATGTTCATTATTGTGTGTGTCTATTCATGCACCAACACTATTCTGGTTGTTTTTTTTTTTTAATTTTAACGTTTATTTATTTTTGAGACAGAGAGAGACAGAGCATGAACAGGGGAGGGGCAGAGACAGAGGGAGACACAGAATCTGAAACAGGCTCCAGGCTCTGAGCGGTCAGCACAGAGCCCGACGCGGGGCTCGAACTCACGGACCGTGAGATCGTGACCTGAGCCGAAGTCGGATGCTTAACCGACCGAGCCACCCAGGCGCCCTATTCTGTTTTAATTATAAGAGCTTTATACTATGTTTTAATATCTGGTAGATATTAAAGACTGTATCTAGTAGATACAGACTATATCTAGTCTCTCTCTGTGTGTTCTTTTTGAGGGCTTTTTCAGGTGATTTTTCAAATTTACTCTCCATGTGAGCTGCATAATCGGTTGTCTAACTCCAAAACCAAACCAAACCAAATAAAGCAATTTATTTGCATTTTACTGAATTAAATTTAAAAATTAACTTGAGGAAAACTACCTTTATAATGGTGAGATGCCCACCAAGAACAAGATAAGTCTTTCTATTGACTCAGGCCAGTTTTTTGTCTTTCAAAGATATTTTGAAGTTTACATCTTATAGATTTCGTCCATTTCATGCTAACTTTATTATTAAGAATTTTGTCACTATTATGCAATAGGGTTTTTATTCTGTATCTTGGAAATGGTAATATCTTAGACATAGTAAAGCTATTGACTTTTGTTAATGTTACACTATATTACCTAATGATTTATTAGGTAATGATTTATTAAATTTGTGTTAATTTTGTCATTTATTCTCATGAATTTTCCACGTATATTGTCACCTCATGCACAAAGGTAGTTTTCAAATCTCTCACCTCTAATTTTTCTATAGAGTAGTAAAGGTAGTCAGTATCCTTGCCTTTTTTTGACTTTAGGAAAATATTTCTAGCATTTTCCCATTAAATTAGATGCTGGCTTTAGAACTGATGAAGTTAGCTCTCTCTCTCTCTCTCTCTCTCTCTCTCTCTCACACACACACACACACACACACACAAATAAACCAATGTTACATATATATGTATGTAAAATCTTTTAAATAAAATGCTAAATAAAAGCTGACAACACATTAAATATGTATTTTTCTAGAAATGCAGGGAGGGTTCAGAAAAACCCTCATATGATTAGCTCTCTAGATGCTGATAAAAAGTTCAACAAAATTCAACTATAATTTCTATAAAAATACTCAATAAAATAGGAATTTATGAATACTACTATAATGTGATAATCATAATTATATTCATAAATAGATGTAGACAGAAAAACAAAGAAATAGAATTCAGCTATACATGGGAAAATGCTCGTTCTCAATGAGGAAATATCAGCGACATTTTCTTGAACTCAAGAATTATTGTTTAACATTTTGTTAGAAGCATAGCCAATGCAATCAGATGAAAGTTATGATGCTATTTAAGCCCAAACAAGTTGACTTTATAGAAATATGCACAATTATAACTGTTTCACCTGTGGGTTGGTTATAGGCTGGATGATACACATGTGAGTACTACAAGAATGGGAATGGATTTATTGTGAAACAAAGGGATGTTTCTACCATGCACAGATTTGAGGAATGATTCATCCTGGGATCTGAATCACCCAGGGAGCTTATACATGTTGGCCACAGAGTGAGTGTTTCCATCCCTCCAAAATTCATATGTTGAAACTTTTGAGAGAGAGAGAGAAAGAGAGAGAGACAGAAAAAGAGGGAGAGAGAGAGAGAGAAGCAGAGAGAGAGAGAGAGGGAGACACAGAATCCAAAGCAGGCTCCAGGCTCCATGCTGTCAGCACAGAGCCCAATGCAGGGCTCCAACTAACAAACTGAGATCATGACCTGAGCTGAAGTTGGACGCTTAACCAACTGAGCCACCCAGGTACCCAAGCTGAAGCTACTTCTTAGCAAAGTGTTGAAGGTATGGCTTGGCTCCTCCTGACTACTTACTGTAAAATGCAATGAGGGAGAAATGATGAAAAGCAGAATCAGACCTATAAATACAGAGAACAGACAGCAATGGAATGATTAAGTTATGGGAATAAAAGGTACAGTATAGGGAATATTGTCATTGGTATTGTAACATTTGAAAGATGGTAGTTATACTTGTAGTGAGCATAGAACAACATATAGAGTTATTGAATCATTATGTTGTATACTGAAACCAATTTAACATCGTGTATCACCTATACTCAAAAAAGGAAAACAAAGAAGATAGAAATGACTTAAAGATGGAGTTGTGGAATTGTTAGGTAAAAAGGAAGCAGAACTTAAAGATTTGGAAAATTCTTAGCCTATCCATATTGTGAAAAACAGTTGGAAAAGAACATTACAGGTGTGGCCAACTGACCATTTCATAAACAGATCATTATGAATCAGCCATCTCAATAGAAACCAAGAGCTTTTCTCCAAGATAATGGAAGAAGAACCCCAAAGGCAATACAGAAATCATCAGGGCTATCTCCTTGGTTTCAAAGTGGGGAACTATGGTCTTGTTTCCAACAGACTAGATGGCTTCTTCCAAAGCAATGGGGGAAGGGTCACATAGTGCCTTGGAGCCCAACCCCTGCCCAGCAAATTTGTGGAGACAGAACCACCACCTCAGTGGGTCCAAAAGGTGGGACCTTTACCACCAGGACCTGTAGGACAGACCGCTGATTTTAAGAGAATTATTCTTAAGCCCTAAGATCTCATGGAGTTTTCCTTCTAAGTGTGGACTTCCTTGGGATCAATTACTCTTTTCTTCTTTCCTAGTTCCCCCTTTTGAAATGAAGAGGTCTATCTTATGCCTGTCCCACCACTGTGTTTTGGAAGTGCATGACTTAATAAGGTTTCACAGATTCACAGCTGGATAACAATTTGCCTCAGAATGAATCACACCTTGAATGTCATCCATATCTGATTTAGATGATATTTAGATGATGAGACTCTGGATTTTAGACTTTAGAGTTCATGCTGGAACACGTTAAGACTTTGAGACCATTAGAATGTAATGAATATATTTTGCATGTAAGAAAGACAAGGGTTCGAAGGACAAGAGGTGGAATGCTACAGACTGAATGTTTGTGTCTCCCTCAAATTTGTATGTTGAAACATAATGTGTTGGTATCAGAAGGTGGAGTCTTTGGAAAATGAGTAGGTCATAAGTGCAGAGCCCTCATAAATGGGATTAGTGTCCTTATAGAAGAGACTTTACCCTTTCACCCCCTCTACCATGTGAGGACAAAGAGGAAAGATAGCTATGAACCAGGAAGCAGGGTCTCACCAGACACCAAATCTGCTATCGCTTTGATCTTGGAACTTTTAGCCTCCAAAACTGTGAGAAATACATTTCTGTTTTTATAAGCCAACCAGTCTATGCCATCGTTATAGCAGCCCAAACAGACTAAGATAATGTCTATATATCATACATATGTCTCTTATACCTGGAAATACAGATTTCCAGACCTGATCATTGAATAAGTAGGTCTAGGATACTATCTTGGAAACTCTGTTCTTACTTTGTATTTCCACGGGCAAACATGGTTTTAAATACCATGATTTTACAAAGCTTTATTTATTTGATTGGTTGGTTGTTTATTTTTCACCTTGTTTCAGAATGGATTTAAGGTGCCTCACCAGCACACATAAAACGCAGCAAGACCAATTTAGAAAGAGAGACAATTCAAACAAAGAAAGTGAAATGTTGGCACAGGTGAAGTCACTACCAAGAAGCCCACACCAGGGGATAAGAAGCACTAAGGCTCTTTGCAGAGGATGAGACACAAAACCAATCCTGGGGTATTGTGTGGAGTAAATTACATTACACTCTCCCTGTCTCTCCAACTTGTACTATTTGCATGTGCATAAAGTGGTTTAAAATAAACATCAAGAGCTGCTATAAGAAAAGGGGTGGCATACAGGTTTATCACAGCCTTCAAAAGGATGTGCAGAAGAGTGCAGTAAATCCCCAAACCTTGGTTATTTAGGCAGAGGCCTGGGGCCTGGATATAGGCATCATACCCTAGATTTTTATGAATTTAATATTTTAGCATAGGTCAGCAGGGTCATCTCCAGCATCTAAATCTATGAAGCTTTATTTACTATCTACGCCGTGTGGCTACTCCAGAAAATTTAAGAATGGTACACTTACAACACAACAATTAGCATGCAGATAGGAAAAGCCATCACAAATCGTAAAGTACGGTATTTGAAACCAGGTCTACCAGATACTCATTATATGGCTTTGACTTCAATTGATTATCACACTTAGATTTTCACTGACTAGCCGCTAAAGCAAAAAGGGAAACATGATAAAGATTGTTCTATCCTGATTTAAAGAAACATCTTCAATATCTTTGGGAATAGATTTTTCCCCCCGTTATTAAATTCTAAGCGGAGTTTACCAGACGGAGCTATCCAGGAAGGGTACTGAGTCAAAATTCTATAGCCTTTACTGCCCTTCAACATATCAGGAGATTGGCTTTTATCTCGCTGGTTTATAGTTAGGTCCTTAATTAGCTACTCACATGTGTCTTTCCTTATTTAGATTAAGAGCTCTGGGGGAATCAGACTATGTCTGTTCAGCTTCCTAGTGATGCACTTTTCTTGATACAGTGGGCACTAATAAATGTTTATCAAATGAGGGATGAATAATGAATGAATAAATGAACAATCAACACTTTGAGTGTCCAATTGCATCTCTCAGCTGTTACCCAAATGACTGGGCTTGGGGTAGTTACTTAACAGTTCATTTAACAAATATTCATTGAGCACCTACTACATGCTAGCCAGAATTTTTACTACTGGGATATGGACCGGAAACAAAAGAAGTTTAAAAAAAAATCCCTTCATTTATAGTGCATATATTCTAAGGTGGGTTTGAGAATAAACAATTAAAACATATAACATATTAGATGACAAGAAGTGTTTTGCAGGGGAGGGCAGAACTGACAGTGCAGAAAAGAGAAAGAAGTTCTGGGCTCTGTGTAAGTGTGTGTGTGTGTGTGTGTGTGTGTGTGTGTGTGTGAGAGAGAGAGAGAGATAGAGAGAGAGAGAAAGAAAGAGATGGAGTAGACTAGAGAATAATCCAGGAGAAAAGGCATGATTTATGCATCCCAGCTCTTTATGGAGACTGATCTAAATAAGAATAAAAGACATACTGAGTTAGCTGTCATGATTCCAAGGCAGGTCATAGTGTTGATGGAAAGAGGCTTAATTTACACCCAGAAACACACAGAATCACAGGTAATTGTCCCACTTTGCCGCACAGAGAGATTCTCAGGTATATCCAAATCATACCATGCTGGCTAAGTGCACACACGGTGGGGAGTGGCCTGGGCAAAGTGGTGGAGGAGAAGGCTAGAGGAGGAAATTCCTGGGCGTGTGGGGACTTCTTGCAGCACTGCAACAGTAATGTTTCCCAGAAAAGAACTTGAGAATTAATTTCCAATTGGAAGTCTACACACAATTTAGGTAGGCAAAAAGTAATTTCCTGGGTTGGATTTGGGCCAAGGCATTGGAATTAACACCTCATCTCTCACAAAAAAATTGCCGGGGGGATCGCTAATAATCACAGGCAAGCCTGGCTTCAGATTTACAGCTCCAGCGTAGGCCGGTGTCTTCAGAGGGCAGCTCTGATTAGCACTCTGAACAAACTCCAGGTGATGGATGACATCTAAAAGCCACTTACTGATTTACACGCACTCTGAGCTCCCAACAGCCCCTACGCACTTCCTAGAGAGCTCCTGTGCAGAAGGGCCACCAAGACTTTGCTCTGTCAACGAGTACAAGATCTGATCAATTGATACTAAAGGACCTCTACAACCGAGAAAAAAACAAAACAAAATAAAAATAAAAATAAAATAGGTCAAGAGATTCTTGCTGTGGTGATTGTTATTTTTAAGGAGGTAAATACATGAATTTGAATACTGCAGAAATCATACAGGCGGTGAAGACTGAATGAAGAATCCCAGACTGAGTTTGCATCTCTACAACAATGCAACCATGTTAAATCCAGCTAGCCACTTCACCTCTTGGAGCCTCAGCCTCCCTGTCCCTATAGGCACCTAGAATGCAATCCAAATAACTTACCCATTCTAAAAAATCACCACCTGATTTATCACCCAATGGTCCCTCTTAACATCTGTTCCTACGCCCCTCTCCCTGTGATCCCAGCCACACCGGCCTTCTTTCTGTCCTGAAAGTCTGCTGCCCTTGTCTGGACTCGGGGCCTTAGCAGTTGCTTTTCTTACTTACCATATGGAACTCTACTGCCCCAGAGCTTTGCATGGCCGGCTCTTCCCATCATTCAAATATGCCCTTCTCAGAGGCTCTCCCTCATCATGCAATCTGGTGTTGTCCTTTGCTCCACTGATTTTTTTTTTTTTCTTACAGCATCCCGTTGTATTCATTTCATTTTCTAAAATGATCTTTTTAATTCACTTGTGTACTTGTTTAATGTCCTCTTCCCCGCAGAATCAGTTGCCAGAAGGAAAACAGTCTTGTATATCTTTCTCACCAGTTTATTCCTGATATTTGAGACTGGAACTAGTGGAGAGCACAGGCTCAGTGATGGGTCTTGGGCCATCCCAGTTCCAGCAGTCTGGGAGCCCACACATCTCTCACCAGCCTAGCTCTCAGATCCACTTAACACCATGAGCTAGGGAAGTTATTCCTAGGGTCTTTCTTCACCTGCCCCACCCCCTGCCTATTCTAGATAGAACTTCTTTCTCCCCAGGGCACTGTTCTCCATTATAATCACACAGAAAGGAAGGTTTTGAGATAAGGGTAACATGAGATGGAATGAATTAAAATATGTAAAACTGTACCTAGCTTATAGTAAGCACTCCCTAACCTGGCAATGGTGATATCTGATATAATACTAATAAAATGCAGAATAGTCGAGTGTATTTTAATAAAATAAGAGTGAAATTTTTACCTATGGTAAACTTTCAAAATACTCTCTAATAGGTGATTTTTCAGGTGCCACATGTTTCTCCTGACAGCATGGGAAGGCCAAGGGTTGAGAAAGAATGAGTGGGGTTGGGATTAAGCACAGGGTATGTAGGCAAAAGGGTATTAACTGACTGGGGGGTGAGGTAGGTGCCATGAATCCATGAAATCCAAGGCAAGAATGTGGCTCATTGTGGTGGTGGGAAGGGTGGCACAGAAAGAATGAGAATATGGAAGTAGGGCAGGTGTATGCTTCTTGCCAAATGAAATAGTCAATTAAAAGTCTCAAACAGGCAGGCCAGAGGGCCAGATCTGGCAAAAGTTATGTTGTGTGGCTCATATGGAGTCATACAAAACTGAATGTCCCTCCTCAAGGCACATCATTTTATCAAGACCCCTCTTGTTCACTGACTCCCATTACATATTGTGCTCAGAAGTTATTTCAGATTGTAACTACAAGGATTAAGAGTGGTATTATAGCCAGTAAACAAGAAGCAGAAGTCTTACAGTCAAGAATCTTTGAAAGCTGGGGATGTTAAAGCAGTAAGGCAAGATCAGAATTGGTCAAATGCAACAGCCAGCATTCACACTAATGATATTTCTGGAACAGTGCTGTCTTTTTAAGTAGCCTTGTCTGAATACTTAGACTTAACCTCTTTTATGTCTAATGTAACATCTAAATCTGTCTCCTTCATCTTAAAAAGACACCAATATCAGATGGGCTCTACCAGATTGAATGTGAAGTCCCAAGAGACTTCTTGCCTGGAAAAGGAAAGAGGGCAATTATATCTTTGACTGGACATAGACAACTTCTTCAGAGAAGAGAACTTCCATATGCCAGTTTTATCAGAGACCATCCAAGTAAAGAAAGCTCACTACACCAGGTAGTGACAGGGATCATTTAACCTGGATCATTGGTTACCAGAGGTGAGAACTGGAAGACCAACCAAGAGAAGGTGAGGCAACACAGAGATTAGCAACTACAGGGAGCTGTTACCACAATGAGGACTGGAGAGGGGAGGCAAGAGAACTGGAGCCTGGAAGCCTGCGCCACACCACATACGAACATAGAACCATGGTAGACCTATGGGGTGGACAGATGGGAAAGAGGTATGTGGTACCACAGCCATTGTTAGATCTATGCCTGAAGAAGAGAGAAGAGGGAAGACATCTTTGATTCATAGCTCCTTCCTTCCTTCCAGCCTCTAACCAGTTCTCCCCACTGCCCTAAAAGAGCCAGAAAGTAGTTGAAAGAAGAGACTGGGACTCATACTTTGCAGGAGGTAGAGCCCTCTGATACAATGAAAGAGCAGAAGATGGAAACACAATGGCACAGGAAAGGGCTGAAACACTCGCTCCAGTTCACCAAAGCATGGTTTGCCCACAATGGACTGCTCCATCAGGTGCTCTCTTTTTTGTTTACTTGTTTTCATTTATAAGATGCTCTTTAGGGGTTTGCTGTCAGCATGATTTAAAAGTATCCTTCTCACACAAGTGAAACCATTCAAGGCCATTCTAGCGAGATGGGTGATTTCTCTCAGTGCCAATTTAAGTTTATTTTCATAAATATATATGCATTTGAAACCAGCAAAGAAAAGGAACTAATCTGAGAAGAGAGTGGAGTGCTAACACAAACCAGAAATCCATTATAGTGTGCTTCGCAAATACTGTAGGTAATTAAAGACTTTTAAGGGCAACTACAGTATTATTTACTTGACAGTGGAACTCTTACAGGCTATTATGTAAATACACATTGAGCACATTTTAAAAGTGCATGCTATTTACTATTCATAAGTGTTGTTAATATGTATTTCATTTAACCCTAAGGAGCCATTTCAGTCTCCTGTGTGAATTTACACTTATGAATGTTTTTATAAAATGCATATTATTTACCCAATAGGCAGCTGTGCCATAAGAAATGCTAGAGCTGATTGCCAATTTAACTTCACATGAGTTTCCACGCAATTGTTCCTTAGGTCTGCCTGCATGATTGGGCATCCCTAAATAGCCCTTCCTTTCAGAACCCTGCAACTCAAGACCCATGAGCTGTTCAAATGAAGGAATTTTCCAGTCTGTTTTAGCGGTTCTGGGGATTTTAGTATCACATAAAAAGGGGCCAGGATATGTCTCATCTTAGAAAATAAAATAAAGATTTCAACACTGCAAATGGAGGTCTATAAAGTATATGTGTGTAATCACCTTGTTTGCTCTGTGTACTGAAGTCAATATCCACCAAATAAAGATGAGCATGCTCTAGAATGAGAGACTGAAAAAGTGAATTCCCTCCCTCCCTCCAACCATCCCTCTGGTCCTCCCTCCCCTCCTTCCTTCCTACTTTCCTTCCTTCCTATCAGGATGGAATCCCTCCTGCCTCAATCATTTTCATGAAGACACCAATATGATCCCCTTCCCCCTCCACATACACACCATATGCAGAATTTACAAAAGGAATGAAGATTCCCTGCCAATACACACACCATATGCAGAATTTACAAGTGGAATCTGTTCCATGACTCCTGTACCCCTCAAGCAGATCAAAGGCATAACAGGGATCAGGAAAAAAAAAATTAAAGAGAACAGACTGGTGAAAAGATTTCTTCAGAGAGAGTTTCTAAGCTGAAAGTCTCTGCTCCTTCTTCTGGAAAAGGAGTGGATAAGAATGCCACTTTCTAACCCAAAGGTATACACTGAAAGCTTTGAATTTGTTCCTGTGGCAGAAACAAAGACTTGGTGCTATTCTTATGACCAATAAAGTTAAACATAGATTGAGAACTGAGATCTGATTCCCACCCACGAAATCTAGAGGGCAAGAGAAAGGTTGCTGAACAGTTTTGATGGCAGATCTGAGAGATGGCTGTTGTGTTGAGATTGTCCTGTAGTTCTGGAAATTGCCAGGACAAAGATGTGGTAGTGTATTCTAGCAGTCTGATGTGCGCCATGCTGCAAAGAGAGCAGGTATCAGATTGTTTTGGGTCCTATTTGAGAGGCTGGAGGTATGAAACTGGATGCCTTGGATCAAGGGCAAAATCAGAAGCAATGACCCAGGCTACAAGTGCATCTGGCACTTGAGAGATCTCTACTGAAAAGAACCACTGAGGAAAGCACAACTGTACCCCACACAAGGGTCACCTTTAACCATCTGCCAGGTCCAAGGAATCAGAAGCCACCGAGCTGAGTAAATACCCATCTCTTCATCTCTCTTTCCTCCTCCTTTTAGACCATGGCAGAGAGTGAATAGTAGCTAGCAAAATGGACAGTACAAGAGAGGGTAAAATGTTGAATAGAAGTCCAAATTCTTTGTGGTAGATTGTAAAATTGGCCACACATCATCCTCCTCCCTGAAATGTGGTATGACATATCCTCTCATCAAAAGGTGGACACTGTTCCCCCACACCTTGAATCAAGGTTGATGGGTTGACTTGCTTTGCCCAAGTCTGGAAGCCAGTTTAAGCATTTGTACATTTGGGACTTGGTCTCCCTTGTTGGACATGGAAATCCTGTGACCACCACCATGCGAATGAGCCTGGGCCAGCCCGTTGGAGGATAAGAAGTACGTATCACAGTGCCCCAGCCAATAACAACCAGATATGTAAGTGAGGTCACTGACCACCAGCTGACTGTTGAATCATGAATGAGCACAGCTGAGACCAGCAAATGAACCAGGTGTCTGAACCTCACTCAAATCGCTGATCCGTAGACTGTGGACAAATAACGATTATTGTTTTCCATCGCTAGGTTTTGGGCCAATTTATTGTACAGCAGGAGATAACTGATAGAGCCTCTCTTCCTCAGGCAGATTTTCAGTCTGAAGCAAGCCTGAATTGAGGAGGAGGAGAAAGAAGTTCAAAATGGCTGCGGGTTTCAACATTGGAATTTCTGAATTGAAATTGTGTTTTTGACGTAACGTGACTATAGGAGCTTCTAACACCTAACAATCACTGGCCTGCATGAATTTCCATCTATCAACAGGGGGAAATCATTCCCAGTGAACAAAATTTAAAGAGATGGTAAGACATAAAGTAAAAATTGCATTTTGATCAAAATCCATGTGCTGTTCAGCACATTGATTACAATTTAATAAACATGCATTACGTACCCAGTATAACATATTCAGCATGACCTCATGCATGGCATTTCAGAACTTCATTCAACTCATTTACTGCTTATCATATGGATTCAAATGTGGATTTTTTTCAAAGATATTAGAAAATTAAAATGGACTGTATAGCATTTGATATTAAGGCTTCATTCAGTGTTTATTTCCTGGGAACTTGGTAACAAGAGAGTTGCCTTTATCAACAGCTTTTAATGTTAAGTATTAGATTAAACCATATGACAGTGCCATTTTTATAAGCCAACACTGCAGAGATACCAGGAATTCTGCATGTTTCAGTGTAGTATAATACTCGTGGTGCACAGGTTAGTCAACACGAGAAAGAGTGGAAGAGGAAAAGAAGTGAGTGAATTTGAAAGATGATGTTGATTTGTTGATGGGCATTCAACGCCTCCCCAATATTTCCCCAGCTCCTGTCTCTCATACTTGCTACAGAGTTTGGAAAAGAAAATTTGCCTTTCTAGCCATGGTCAAGTATTGCCTTATGGCATTTTCCTGACATATACACCCTAAGCTGGGGCTTCTGGAAAGACATTTGTTCTCTTAATAACAGGGGTGGATAAGGCTGGTACCATGCTATCTTTTCCCTCTTTTTTCCTGTCCTGGGCTTGATGCTGTAGCTCAGCCAGCTAAAAGGTTAAAAATGCTGATCAGACGGATAAAAAGAAACCGGGTCCACGATCACATCAAAGTGCTGTCACACCTGCCCTGGGCTTTCTATCTCCAGATTTTTGCTATGTGAGAAAAACCAACCCGTATTTACTTAGGCCATGCCTAGCTGGGTTTTATGTAAAACAGAGCTGGAAAAAAAAAATGTCTGATATAGTAATAAGCAATGAATGTGTAAACACACACATAGGGAATTATCAGGGTCTGGGTAATACGATTTTCTGTTAAAAATCCTATTAACCAAAGTGAGGAAAAGTGCTTTTTGTAGCAATCTTTATTAGAATTTGTATTAAATATGTCACATTTTCTGCTTTAGTGAGTACAGAAAGTACAGTTTGACTTCTTTTTGTACTTCAACCATAATTCAGTGCCATAGGCTTATCTTTCTGAGCACCAAAGATTACCGGTAGGTTCAACCTTATGAAACAGCTGCTAGCCACCTGTATTTGACCAACATAAGTGACAATTCCATAAGGCTCAACATCATATGCAGCCCTGTGCTCTAAGTGCTAAGAAGTCTCTGAGATATGGCAGGTGCTGCATGGATGCCAGGACATACTCTAGAGGTAACAATTTTACATTTTTATTTATCTGTTGATCTATTTATCTAATTAACAAAATTTTGAGATTTACTTGTTTTCTTGAAATTCTCCTCTAACACATGAAAGGAAAGTTTAGCCAAACTTCTAATTATTTATGGTTTCAGATCTCACAGCACCCAGCATGCTGCATACAAATATACATACCCTGAATCCTCAATATGTTGTTGATTAAAATCTGATCATTGGAAATGGGTTGGTGTGTCTAAAAATATCACACACATATACACACATACATATATATCATGCGTATCTTATATTCTCCTTAGACCAAATTATTTTACTTTTTGGGCCACACTAGAATTTCTTCAAAATAAGAATTTAAAAACCAAATCTCCAGGGCACCTGAGTGGCTCTGTCGGGTAAGTGTCTGACTCAGGTCGTGATCTCATGGTTTGTGAGCTCGAGCCCCATGTCAGGCTCTGTGCTGACAGCCCAGAGCCTGGGGCCTGCTTCAGATTCTGTGTCTCCCCCTCTCTCTGCCCCTCCCCTGCTCATGCTCGCTCTCTCTCTCTCTCTCTAACATATAAACATTAAAAAAAATTATTAAAAACCAAATCTCCTAGGCTTATTAAATGCTAGTAATAGTGATACCATCATCAATAAGACATTTAGTAGCATTTTATTGGTTACTTATTAACTTGCATTAAAAGATAATAAATATTATTAAAGGTTTTTTTTTAGAATACATTCCATTTTGAAAACTGCCTGGAATGTCAAACATAATGCATTTTGCATTAGTTCTATATAAATTTTCATTGAATTCAAACTTTTCAATAAATCTTCCAATATCTAATGCATCATATTATCAAGGCACAAAAAACCATTATATGATTATAAGAAGAACCTCAGAACTCAGTGTCTTCAAATTTAATGGACTCCCAATGCTTTTTTTCCCCTTGCAAAGACTGTTTTTAAGACATTTCACAGTATTTTATACATTATAAATGGATTCCATTCTTGGCTTAGTAATTCACCTAATGGACAATGGATACAAAAAAGCTGTAACTCCAGGGACATTAAATTGGTTCTAAACTCTGAAAATTACAGCTTTTACAAAAAGAAGAAAATACTAAAAACATGTCTAATGCAACACTGCATCTAATTTTCCACTACCTCCAGATTGTGTCTAAAAGCTCCTAAACTTCTTAATGACACAATATGTTAAAATTGTGTTCCTGTATATTTAGATCTCAGAAAGATCTCATCCATTTTATAACCCCGAGGAGGGTTTACGAGCAAGAAGGGCACACATATGTGTTGGGGGGCAGAGAGAGGAACAAGTGCGAGGTGCTACATCTATCCCAGACACTATGAATTCGCACACTGGGATAGGAAAGTAGCACCTTCCTACGGCAGCCTCTCACTCACCGAGGCAACTACGGATCCAAATTCCCATTTTAAGCACTGATCAATGGGACTTCAGGAAAGGGATAGAGGAGGAAGAGAAGAAAATGTTTTCTAGACATACCTGATGATCAACTCTAAGCCTTAGGACCAGCCTCTAATATGGGAATACTCTCATGTAGGTCCTCATCCGTTCAGAGAATAGGGGCAGTGTTCTGTGAAGCTTAAACAACCCATTTTAGTAGTCGAGGGGAGTGCCATTCAGCTACAAAAGTGTGTCACATTTTGTGAATTCCCACGTGACTAGAAAAAATATGACTAGCATCTGAAGGCAAAGGGTCTATGAACTGTCACAGGTTTTGGCAATGCTTGGCATGTTATTAGCTGTCTAAGCTCCTTCATGAGATATTCTAATTTTAATTATAATGTTAATTAATTTAATTTAATATTACTATCTCCCCTGACCCTTCCCTTCTGAAAAATAAACTGATCCAAAACAATATTACTATAGCATAGGTTCCCTCCATTTAATCTGCTTGTGTTTTCTCTACCTTATGCTGAGGTTAGAAAGCAATCATTTTTGTGTGGATTTCCCCACACTTCACAATTAACATAAGCACTGCATGGGGAAATGTATCTTACGTGTTCCTCTGCTAACTTGAGCATTTTTTACCTCCTTGATTATTTGTGTTGGACAAAGAGCGATTCTGTTCTAGCTTTCACTCACTCCTTTTTAACTTCTTATGGAACTATGACAGAGTTTGCACGTCATTTAGAAAATGTGTATTTCTTTTATATTAGCACCTTTTGGCCATCTAGGTCAAAAAAAATAAAAAGTCCTTTTGCCCAATGATTTTTTTTTTTTAAACTCCAAATCTGACCTACTATAACAGGAATTTACCTAATCTGGATCTTTTTTGGCTGCCTTAATTTCAGTACTTCATCCCCCTTGTAATATGTTGATAGTTTTTAATCTTTTTTTTTTCATGCTACGGAAAGAACTCTTATCAAGCTTTAATTCCCAGCTTTTCTCTTAATTTGTACCTGTTCTCTCCTTAAATGCTGTGCATTGCCCTCCAGTTCTCAAGGAGAGCACTTGATTTTAATGAGAAATTCCTTATTTTTGTTAGAGGCTTAGTTAACTCTGCTCTTGCCTCGATTTGGTCTGAACGCTTTGCCACAATTGAATTCTTCTGTCTTGCTCCTTAACACTTGCTGGCTCTCTTTCCTCAGTCCACATACCACACCTTCATATTATGTGAGGTAACCGTGGTAAGCTCTTGCCACCATTTTTATAAACAATATTTGTGCGAAAATAGGTCTTTGTTTCTCTGAATTCTCTCTGTGCCCTTTGTCCCAGCCTTCATCATTATCATCTAACGCTCCCTGGAGTCTCTAGAATCTAAACAACTGAAATGATTTCACTCTCTCTTACCACCACACACCAATGTCACGAAAACCCTGTGGATCCTCGCTCCTAAATATCTTCAGAATTTGTTTCCTTTTCCTTCTTCCCTAGTATTTTATGCACCTACGATAACTAATATGTATTGCAAAATGTAATGTATTAGTGCTGTTTTATTTTATCAAATATTATTTTCTTTTATTGCATCAAACTATTTCATCATTACAACAACCCAGTAAAGTCGATATTGTTAACTCTTCGACTCTACGGGTGACAAAATTAAGGCACATGTAAATTAGGCAATGGTTTGAGGTCCCCAAACCAAGGAAGAACCAGAGCCTCTACAACATGGCTTTCTTCTTGCAAGGACTATTGCGAGATGTTCCAGAGTGCTCTTCCGCACTATAGTTTTACCCTCACCCCCTTAATGACCTCTGCAAAGGCACTAAACTGAATCTCCGAAACATAATTCTGGACAAATCATCCTTCTACTTAAAAAACTTTACCTTCCCATTGTCTACGGGACAATGCTTAATCTGAGCACATAAAGCCATCTGCAATCCATCCTAACCTTTCCCATTCACACCATTTATCCCGCCCCTTCCACCCCACAGCAAAAGCCCCTAACAGCACTGAAGACATGGCCTTCTATGTCTTTTTACCTGGAGTTCTCCCCCTACTTACAGTGCTCTTCTCCGAACTAACTGGGCACTCCTTGTGTGTGCCTGGTCATAACTGTCACCTCTTTTACAGAAACTCACCAAAATGGCTTGTGAGGAATCATCCTTCCTTCCACTGAGATGTGTCAGAATTTTTTTTCTTAACTCTATTGGAGCATTCATTTGTGACCTCTCTCCCTTGATTATGAACACGTTAAGGGACAAGATCACATCTTTAAGGTCTTTTTCATCTCTCCAGTGCCTGTTACGTATAAATATTTGTCAAATAATGCTCCAATCCTTCTCCTCTATCCCTTACCTTTTAAAAATCATTATTTTATTCCTTCAGACCTTCCATAGAAATATTAACTTTCAGTTCTGCAAAATTTCACTCTGAAGGATGCTATTTGATCATTTGTTTCCCTTGGGCCACTCAGGATTCCTGTTACTGAATCCTGATAATCCTCCAGTCAGTAATTCTGCAGCAGAGCAGTTCTCAAAGTGTGTTCCAGGGACCACTAGGGGTCCCTGAGAACCAGAGATCTGTGAGGTCAAAATTGCATTTTTTCATTATAATACTAAGAACTTACTTGCCTTTTCACTATTATTCTCTCCTGAGTGTCCAATGGAGTTTTCTAGAAGATACCGGACATGATGATTTGTCAATTCATGGCTAATGGGATGTGTGTAAGCTTGTGTTTTAAAAGTTTGTTTTCATTACTAATTCAGTAAATATTGATAAATATTCAGTAAATGTTAAATACTTCACATAAAGAAAATCTCTTTGGGCTCTTTGATAATTTTTAAGATGATAAAAGGGCCCTAAGACCAAAAAGTTTGAGAACCTCTGCTCTAGCAATATGCAGGCCTACAGTGAGTTGTAGGGTACTGATAAGAATAGCGTATGGAACAGAATCAAAGTTCTGAAAACTGCATGTGCAACTTCATTGTATATTTTTAGTTTTACGGTGTATTCTGAAATACATTTTTATCATACAAAATGGAATGGACTGATGTTGGCAAAAGTCTACTTTCCAGAAAGTGACATTGATTGTGACCCAGGACGTTGTGCTTTTATAGGGGATAACAAACTACCTGATAATTATTAGTTCCAGTATCTGCCCAGGTATCAAAGTTAAACTGATGTCTCTACAAATATAACACTTGTCCTTTGTTAAATATAAGAACACATACACATTTTCTGTATTCAGGCTCTTAGAGAATTCAGTAATAGTAGATAAAAGTTCTTTCTTCTTGGGGTGCCTGGGTGGCTCAGTCAGTTGAGCCTCCGACTTAGGCTCAGGTCATGATCTCATGGTTTGTGAGTTCGAGCCCCGCATCGGGCTCTGTGCTGACAGCTCGGCGCCTGCTTAGGATTCTGAGTCTCCCTCTCTCTCTGCCCCTCCTCCGTTCATGCTCTGTCTCTCTCTGTCTCAAAAGTAAATAAACATTAAAAAAAATTTTTTTAAGTTCTTTCTTCTTTTATTATACTAATTCTTCAACTAGTCTCTGAAATATATACTACCTATTTGCTCATGCAACAGAGAAAACTTTATAATTTCCAAGTTTTTTTTTTTCATTGTAGTCCAAATGTACAACCTTTTTCAAGGTTATACCCATTTTAACCACCTCCCTCATATTCTACAATTATGCACATTTTAAAGTAAATTATCCTGTCCTTGTGTCCCGATGTTTTCTTAAATGTAGTAACAAGAATGAATATATGGAAAAGTCTCTTCTAGGGTGAACCTTTATGTTTCCTAATAATCCAGATTTTAAATTTATAGTTTTTCTTATGTAATTTCTTCTCTCACTAAGGCAATATACAAAAAGAAGTGCTAAGAAAGATTTCTACTTATTTCTACTTTCTAAAAATATCATGCATACATTCATCTTGGCTAATCTTTCTGTATGTGGTTTCAAACAGATTACTTTATAACATTTTGACTGGAATAAAACTCCTTTACGAATTTTCACTGATATTAAACTCACAGGAGACATAAAATGCTTACAAAGGAGTGTTTGTTTCCTTTCAAAGTGACGCATTACAAAACTTAGTCTGCATTAAAAGATGATATGACAGGATTAGACAAAGATAACAAATAATTAGAAAACTTAAATGTTGATATCTTCTGGGATTTAGGAAGCCATCAAAAACTGTGTATCGATCACAGCACAAAAGTAAAAACAAATTAATTTCCTCCCCTTACTATAATTATCATGGAAATATCTAACTTTTGAAGATGCAGCTAGATAGGATAGGGAAAATATTTTTTTTTAACCTGATCACAAAATCACATTGAGATAAGCCATCTTGTGGAGTGTGAACCTTCTAGGACGACACCTAATTCTCAAGCTCACTGCCATGATATTCTCTTTCACACACAGCTGCCCTTTCGGGCTCTGCCCAACCCCATACAGACACCCTGTTGTTTCTCACATTTTCTTGTAATTTGAAGAGATAAATGGTGCCAGCTGTCTCCTGTTTAACTCAAGGCAAGATGATATTCAGCTCTTCAGGAAGTTGGTACACACCTCAGAAAACTTGCCAGGAGAGATGAGGGGTGGTGGGTGTGTACATTTAGTCAGGGAGGAAGTGCAGAGGAAGAAATACCTGACTCAAGTAACATTCTTTGGGGATTTAACAGCCAGATTAGCAATAATGCTCACAAGTCGTGAGTGAAGCCTATGGAGATAGATGGGAATTCAATACGCAAATGTGAAAAAACAAATATCTAGCATATTTTGGGAAATTTTTAACACAAATTTACTTGATTAAATCACTCATTTTCTCAACAGGACGGATCACTTGGGGAAAGAAGGTGATCGGCAGAATGTTATAATTACAGTAAATCTTTAAAATGTTCTTCGTATAGGAAAAATCTATGCTGAAATAATGTGCAGGGCCATGTGCAAGTGAATGTCAACAAATAACAGCTGACACTTCTTGGGTGCTTAATATGTGCACCCCTCTTCTGAGGGGTTCATATGGAGTAACTAGTTTAAATTTCACAAACACCAAGGCACCTGGATGAC